>NC_057797.1:267123586-267443166 GCF_018294505.1 Triticum aestivum | reverse complement strand
AGGAGTCCCGAAGCTCGAACACATTGACCGTCGAGGGGAAGAAGGCAGACTGCATCCGCTGCACCGCCAGTGCACTCTCCGACGGCTCCGCGGCTCCGACGTCCTTGGCCACTCCCTTGCCCTTGGTGAATTTTCGCGCCATGGCGACTTCGGGAGGAGGGCAGGACAGAGGGCGGCGGAAGCACAACGACGGCAAGTGGGGACGAAGCTTATGGAAGAAGAGGAAGGCAGATGGAGGTTTCCGAGATTGCGGTTGCGCGGAGGGTAAAAGGAACAGTGCGCCCGCGATTATCCCTTTTTATGGGGAAGCCACGGGGCGCGCTGCCCATTTACTACGACGTGAGGCATGCGTGTGGAAACCGTCCCACGCATGTCGCCCACGTCACGCACACCCCTCCATGGAGCGCCATGCGCGCGGGTCATGGGAGGCGGAGCGCGCGAAGAACCTTACCATGGTAAAAACCGCCCCACCTGCCCGCGCACCATTTTGGGCCTGGCCCAACAACATGTTGCGCTTATGTGTGGCCCAGGCCCGGGGGCTCCTGTCGGTGTACAAAAATAGGGGCGCATCTTTGTACCCCCATTTCGTGTGCACGGGCAGTCAGAGCCGCGCCCACGGCCACACCAAGCAGAACGAGGGAGGTGAGCCAAGGTAAGCTCGAAGCCCAAGACAATCAAAGCAACGCCAAGGCCAAGACCACAAAGAGCAGAGGGATGAAGCAAGTTCCCCCGGAAAGACCTTGCTGGGTGGCCTTAGTGGTCCCGGCAAGACTCTTGCCGGGACAGCTCGCCCCGCACCAATAGAGCAAGCCACCCTTGAGCCCACGGCCCCCAATGCCATCATTAGCGTGGGGCCAGGGCTTGGGACGGCACCCCTGTGGTGGCATGCAGATCTTTGTGAAGACATATTCAAGATCAGATTAGAAGATGACGATTCTCGGCAAGATCCTTGCCGGGGACGACAACACGCCACGGCAAGACCCTTGCCGGGCCACCCGGCAAGGCCCTCGCAAAAGACGCCGGCAAGGCCACCGCCAAGCCCATGTCAACCAAGCTTCCACCGCCATTCACATGCAGCTGCCAGCCCAACCACCTGGGCGGGCACCTGCGTGGCAACATGCCGCTCCCAGGCCAACTCATTAAGCGCCTGCGTGGCGGCATGCAGATCTTCGTGAAGGCTCCACCAGCGCACCAACTCAGCTGCCTGCCTGCCTACATGGCACCGCATGCATCCCTGACCGAGGCACGTGTCGAAGCGAGGAGGAGCGGCGACGGACGGGACGGGCCTCGCCCCCGTCCCCGATAAAGCAAGAGGACACCTAAGCGATGCATTAAATGCACTTTGTCCTATAATACGAGGGATAACCTCATGCCACTGTAGACCTTTCCGCCTCCTGTGTGCCACTGTGGCAACCCCTTTTTCCTATAAAAGGAGGCCCGAGGCGACGAGGATGGGGATTCGGCTCTTTCGAACCACACGCTGACCATAGCTAGTTCGAGAGCTCAAGAACTCTCAGAAATACACCCACCAAAGCAGGACTAGGGTTTTACGCATCCTCGCGGCCCGAACCTGGGTAAACGATCCTTGTGTTGTCTACTAGCCCTGCTCTCCACGCAACCTCGCGCCCCGGCGACCGTAGTAGGGATTCTTGTGATCCCATAGGTGTCGTTCCACACCGACACCTTGTCGTAATTCGGCGATCGGCTCCTCATGAGGCTCTGTTGGGCGGGCCAGTAGACTCCTCAGGAGGCTTAAAACCTTGCGAGCCCTTGGAGGTCTCACCTCGGGAGGAGGGTGCTTCCGCAACATCAGGACCCGTTCAATACCTACGAAACCGAAGATAAGTCGCAACAACTACTCCCCCTCCAGGCTCACGACGGCACGTTCCAAGTCTTCTCTCAAAAGCATAGCATCATTTCATACATTATAAGGGCCCCCCTTCGAAAATGCTTTCACGCCCCGCAGGGCCGTGTCCGAAGGTTTTTTGCGCACAAGTCAGGGAAAATGGGGAAATGTAGGCTTAGCCTGATGCGTAGTCACCAGCGTCATCCTCGTCATCATCATCCGCACCGCCTGCATTGTCACTGGCGATGTCCTTGTCATGATCATCCGCACCGCCTGCGTTGTCACTGGCGTCGTCCTCATCAGTGTCGTCTGCACCGCCCTCGTCAGCCGCAATCACGGCCGCGTCGTCCTCAGGAGCGAACTCCGCGACCAGGTCATCCACATGGTCGTCCACCCATTCTGGTAGATTGCCCTAGATGACTCCGGGCACGGGGGCTATCATGGCGTTGAAGTCAAAATGGGGGTCACAGTTGAGAAGGTGACTAAAGACTTGCGATAATGCACGCCCAAGAAGGCCCCGGCTTCTCTCTTCGACAAGCCGGCGAGCCCTCGCGGCCCGGTCCTCCAAACGGGTCACGATCTGGGTGAAGAAGCGGAGGTGGCTGGCGTCGTCGTCTGATACGTCTCCATCATATCTATAATTTTTCATTGTTCCATGCCAATATTGTACAACTTTCATATACTTTTGGCAACTTTGTATACTATTTTTGGGACTAACATATTAATCCAGTGCCCAGTGCCAGTTCCTGTTTGTTGCATGTTTTTTGTTTCACAGAAAATCCATATCAAATGGAGTCCAAACGGGATAAAAACCGACGGAGATTTTTTTTGGAATATATGTGATTTCTGGGAAGAAGAATCAACGCAAGACGATGCCCGAGGGGGCCACGAGGCAGGGGGCGCGTCCCAGGGGGTCAGGCGCGCCCTGGGACCTCGTGGCCACCCCGTAAGGTGGTTGGTGCCTTTCTATTGCCACAAGAAAGCTAATATCCGGATAAAAATCGTGTCCGAAATTCAGCCCAATTGGAGTTACGGATCTCCAGGAATTTGAGAAACGGCGAAAGGGCAGAATCTGAAACGCAGAAACAGAGAGAGAAAGAGAGACAGATCTAATCTCGGAAGGGCTCTCACCCCTCCGCCACCATGGAGGCCATTGACCGGAGGGGAAACCCTTCTCCCTTCTAGGGGGAAGGTCAAGGAAGAATAGGAATAAGGGGGGCTCTCTCCCCCTCTCTCCCGGTGGTGCCGGAACGCCACCGGGGCCATCATCATCACCGCAATCTACACCAACCACTTCACCGCCATCATCACCAACTCTGCGCCCCCCTCTATGCAGTGGTCTAATCCCTCTTTTACCCGCTGTAATCTCTACTTAAACATGGTGCTCAACGCTATATATTGTTTCTCATTGATGTATGGCTATCCTATGATGTTTGAGTAGATATGTTTTGTCCTATGGGTTAACTGATGATCGTGATTGGTATGAGATGCATGTTTTATTATTTGTGATGTCCTATGGTGATCTCCATGTCGCACAAGCGTGAGGGATCCCCGTTGTATGGTTTGCAATATGTTCATGATTTGCTTATGGTGGTTGGCGTGAGAGATAGAAACACATACCCGAGTAAGTAGGTTGTTTGCGTATGGGAATAAAGAGGACTTGATGCCTTATAATGCTATGGTTGGGTTTATCTTAATGATCTTTAGTAGTTGCAGATTCTTGCTAGAGTTCCAATCATAAGTGCATATGGTCCATGAAGAGAAACTATGTTAGCTTATGCCTCTCCCTCAAATAAAATTGCAATAATGATTACCGGTCTAGTTATCGATTGCCTAGGGACAAATAACTTTCTTATGTGACAATAAGCTCTTTACTAAAACTAACTTAGTGGTGTCTTCATCTAAAAAGCCCCTACTTTTTATTTACGCGCTCTTTATTATCTTGCAAACCTATCCAACATCACCTACAAAGTACTTCTAGTTTCATACTTGTTCTAGGTAAAGCGAACGTTAAGCGTGCGTAGAGTTGTATCGGTGGTCGATAGAACTTTAGCTCCTCGTTGGTTCGACAATCTTACTTATCGGAAGAGGCTACAATTGATCCCCTATACTTGTCGGTTATCATCGTCCTTGTGTGGATGAGTGACGCTCTCCTCGCAGATGGTGTCTAAAGCACGGTTGGCCCTGACCCTAAGGTCTTGGAGCATCATGGAACGCTCGCGCTGCATCGTCCGACGGCGGCACACCTCATTCTCGGTCTGCTCCGCAAGGGACGCGATGGCCTCAACCTGCTACTGAACTGAAGACAGGTCGGTTCGAGCAGAAGCCAAGTCGGCTTGGGCGGAGGCCTAAGTCAGTTGGCAGCCATGTCGCGCTGCTCCGCCACGTCTAGCTTCATCCTGAGGGCGGCAGTCCTGCCCTCAAGCTCAGCCTCCAGGAGCTCCAACTTCTAGTGGTACTCGTCGGCAAGAGCTGCACAAATGTTTTCCACCCTTTGGTCAACATTTTGCTGGACCCTGGCCTCCCGAGCGACAACAGCATCCTCAGTCGCGAATACCTAGCGCTCCCACACCTCTAGTCGCTCAAGCTCCAGGCTGCGCTCCAAGACCTCCAGTGCTAGTGCCTCCTTGCACTCCTGGACCTCCTTCTCATTGGCGAGGGCCTCACTTGACGGTGCTGCCAGGACAGCCCTGCGCGCCTGGATCTGCTGCTCGAGGATGGCGTTCGAATCTTGAAGCTCCCGCTCCCGCTCATCGGCCGCCTCGTGATGGCGGTCGGCGGTCCTGGGTTCTTCCAAGGCATGGGCGCAAGCCTTGCGAGAAGTGGCAAGGGATATCGCGGCGTCCGCACGGGCGCGCTCATGCTGGAGGTGCCCAAGGTTGATGGCGACCTTCAACTGGTGCCACTCGCGCGCCAGGAGGAGGCCCACCGCCTCGAGGCGGGTGTCGACATTGACAAGCTCCCCTCCGAGCCGACTCAGCACGCCCATTGCTTCCCGAAAGAGGTCGTGGCGGACGGCGCTATGCCCGCGCCCAAGCTCTAGTGCGCGGCCGAGCCCTTCCTCCGCGTCGGGGGCTGCAGGAGAGGCGCATAGTGGCTCACCTTTCTCCGACAAGGGGCCGGTGGCTGGCACTTCTCCGACCATTTCCTGGCCCTTTGTCAAGGCGTTGGGTGATAACCCACAAGTATAGAGGATCGCAATAGCTTTCGAGGGTAGAGTATTCAACCCAAATTTATTGATTCGACACAAGGGGAGCCAAAGAATATTCTCAAGTATTAGCAGCTGAGTTGTCAATTCAACCACACCTGGAAACTTAGTATCTACAGCAAAGTGCTTAGTAGCAAAGTAATATGATAGTGGTAGTAGCAGCAAGAAAAGTAAAGACAGCAAAAGTAATGTTTTTGGTATTTTGTAGTGATTGTAACAGTAGCAGCGAGAAAAGTAAATAAGTGAGAACCAGTATATGGAAAACTCGTAGGCACCAGATCAGTGATGGATAATTATGCCGGATGCGGTTCATCATGTAACAGACATAACATAGGGTGACACAAAACTAGCTCCAATTCATCAATGTAATGTAGGCATGTATTCCGTATATAGTCATACGTGCTTATGGAAAAGAACTTGCATGACATCTTTTGTCCTACCCTCCCGTGGCAGCGGGGTCCTATTGGAAACTAAGGGAGATTAAGGCCTCCTTTTAATAGAGAACCAGAACAAAGCAGTAGCACATAGTGAATACATGAACTCCTCAAACTATGGTCATCACCAGGAGTGGTCCCGATTATTGTCACTTCGGGGTTGCCGGATCATAACACATAGTAGGTGACTATAGACTTGCAAGATACGATCTAGAACTCACATATATTCATGAAAACATAATAGGTTCAGATCTGAAATCATGGCACTCGGGCCCTAGTGACAAGCATTAAGCATAGCAAAGTCATAGCAACATCAATCTCAGAACATAATGGATACTAGGGATCAAACCCTAACAAAACTAACTCGATTACATGATAAATCTCATCCAACCCATCACCGTCCAGCAAGCCTACCATGGAATTACTCACGCACGGCGGTGAGCATTATGAAATTGGTGATGGAGGATGGTTGATGATGACGACGGCGACGAATCCCCCTCTCCGGAGCCCCGAACGGACTCCAGATCAGCCCTCCCGAGAGGTTTTAGGGCTTGGCGGCGGCTCCGTATCGTAAAACGCGATGATTTCTTCTCTCTGATTTTTTCTCTCTCCGAAAGGAAATATATAGAGTTGGAGTTGGCGTCGGAGGGTTTCTAGGGGGCCCACGAGGTAGGGGGCGCGCCCTAGGGGGGGGGTGCCCCCACCCTCGTGAGAAGGGTGTGGGCCCCCTGGTCTTCATCTTTGGCAAGGATTTTTTTTTCTAAGATGTTCCGTGGAGTTTCAGGTCATTCCGAGAATATTTGTTTTCTGCACATAAAACAACATCATGGCAATTCTGCTGAAAACAATGTCTTTCCGGTTTAGTTCCATTCAAATCATAAAAGTTAGAGTCCAAAACAAGGGCAAAAGTGTTTGGAAAAGTAGATACGACGGAGGCGTATCAACTCCCCCAAGCTTAAACCCTTGCTTGTCCTTAAGCAATTCAGTTGACAAACTGAAAGAAAGAAAAACTTATACAAACTCTGTTTTCTCTCGTTATTGTAACTATGTCAAGCCAGCATTCAAGTTTTCAGCATAGATCATAACTAACCACATTTGCAATAATTCTCAGGTCTCACAATTACTCATATCAATAGCATAATCAACTAGCAAGTCATAATAATAAATCTCGGATGACAACACTTTCTCAAAAGAACCACAATATGATATAACAAGATGGTATCTCGCTAGCCCTTTCTGAGACCGCAAAACATAAATGCAGAGCACCTTTAAAGATCAAGGACTGACTAGACATTGTAATTCATGGTAAAAGAGATCCAATAATAGTCATACCCACTATAAATTAACAGTGATGAATGCAAATGACGACTGTGCTCTCCAGCTAGTGCTATTTAATAAGAGGGTGATGACTCAACATAAAAGTAAATGGATAGGCCCTTCGCAGAGGGAAGCATGGATTTGTAGAGGTGCCAGAGCTCGGTTTTGAAATAGAGATAAATTGTATTTTGAGCGGTATACTTTCATTGTCAACATAACAACTAAGAGATGGCAATATCTTCCATGCTAAACACATTATAGGCGGTTCCCAAATAGAATGGTAAAGTTTATACTCCCCCTCCCCCAACAGGCATCAGTCCATGGCTTGCTCGAAACAACGAGTGCCTCCAACATACATCAGGTCCCAGGGGGAGTTTTGTTTGCAATTAATTTCGATTTAGTTTGCATAAAGCATGGGACTGGGCATCCCGGTGACAAGCCATTTTCTCGTGAGTGAGGAGCGTTGTCCACTCCTCTTGAGAATAACCCGCCTAACACGGAGGATAAGAACAGCCTTTGTTGATACATGAGCTATTCGAGCACACAAAATAGAATGTTTATTTGAAGGTTTAGAGTTTGGCACATACAAATTTACTTGGAACGGTAGGTAGATACCGCATATAGGAAGGTATGGTGGACTCATCTAGAATAACTTTGGGGTTTAAGGGATTGGATGCACAAGCAGTATTCCGTCTTAGTACAAGTGAAGGCTAGCAAAAGACTGGGAAGCGACCAACTAGAGAGCGACAACAGCCATGTACATGCATTAAACTTAATAAACATTGGATGCAAGCATGAGTAGGATATAATCCACCATGAACATAAATATCGTGAAGGCTATGTTGATTTTGTTTCAACTACATGCATAAACATGTGCCAAGTCAAGTCACTTAAATCATTCAAAGGAGGATACCACCCCATCATACCACATCATAATCATCCCAATAGCATGTTGGCACAAGGTAAACCATTATAACTCATAGCTAATCAAGTATGGCACAAGCAACTATGATCTGTAATTGTCATTGCAAACATGTTTATTCATAATAAGCTGAATCAAGAACAAGGGACTCATCATATTTACAAAAACAAAAGAGGTCGAGTTCATACCAGCTTTTCTCATCTCAGTCAGTCCATCATATATCATCCTAATTGCCTTTCACTTGCACGACTGAACGGTGTGAATAATAATAAGAGTGCACGTGCATTGGACTAAGCTGGAATCTGCGAGCATTCAATAAACAAGAGAAGACAAGGCAATATGGGCTCTTGGTTAAATCAACAATAATGCATATAAGAGCCACTTCAACAATTTAATTACGGTCTTCTCCTACTGACCCCCAAAGAAAAGAAAAGAAATAAACTATTTACACGGGAAAGCTCCCAACAAGCAAAAGAAGAACAGGAAATATTTTTGGGTTTTCTTTTTAATTATCACTACTACAGCAGAAAAATAAACTACTACTAATTTTTTTTGTTTTTCTTAAGGCTTAACAAACACACAGGAAGAAAGCCGGAGAAAGAGAATAAACTAGCATGGATATTACAGTGAAAAAGTATGAGCACCGACATCTAGCAATGAGTGTGTGTGAGCATAAATGTATTGTCGGTGAGAAATACGTACTCCCCCAAGCTTAGGCTTTTGGCCTAAGTTGGTCTATGGCCACGGCTGGCCTGGCGGATATCCATAATAATAGTTGTTGGGGTCGTACTGTGATGAGGAGGAATAGCTGGGATCGTACTGATGTGCTGCGGTTATCGCCTGCTGAGCTACAGTGTGGAGTCGAGCTGCCTCCTCTCTCCTCTCGTACTCTTCTGCCTCCTCTCTGGTAATAACATATCTTCCTTTTGTCTGTGAATTGAAGAAGGCAGGAGCAGGGAGAGTAATACAAAAAACACGTCATTTATCAAAAATTAAACGATATAAGAGAGGTGATTCAGGCCTCTTGACAAACTGGTGCGAAGCCATAGAGTCATAATCTCAATATGCAGGAGGCAACTCCATATCACCCTCACGAATGTCTATCTCAAGAAAACGAGATAAGCGGGTTGCATAAATTCCTCGAAAGAAATCTCCATTATGTCTATTATGATGCAACCTACGAGCTACAATGGCTCCCATATGATAAGATTGGTCTCCTAACACAGCACTCCTAAGAATGCTAAGATCAGGGACACACATGTGACATGCTTCATCCTCAGCATTTATGCATCTACCGATGAAGAGAGCAAAATAATGTATAGCGGGAAAGTGAATGCTCCCTATGGTAGCCTGTGTTATATCTCTATATTCCCCCACAGTTATACTAGCAAGAAAGTTTCTAAATTCAAATTTAGGGGGATCCCTAACACTACCCCATGATGGAAGTTCGCAAGCAGAAGTGAAATCCTCTAGGTCCATGGTATAAGATTTGTCATAAAGATCAAACATGACTGAAGGAGAATTACGCGAAGATGAATACTCAAATCTCCTCACAAATGAACTTGTGAGATCATGATCTGGGGGCATTTGTTAGCCTCAAAATCTTCAAGACCGGCTTTGCGCAAATATGCTTTGAATTCTTCTTTAATTACCGCACAGTCCACAAAATTTTCCGACGGCCATTCGCAAGGCCGTACTGGAGCATCTCTTGGTGGATCCTTGTCAGCATCGCGCATAGCAATCCTGGGACCTTGCTTCTTTGAGGAACCACCTTGGAACATCTTCCTAAACATATTGTTTTTCTCTGAAAATTCTGATATTTTTAGTAACTTCAAAATAAAAGTAATCCAACTTCAATAAAACTGATAGCAACTACTCCTACAAGTGCCTAGAGCCTATATCAAGCATTAGAACTACTTGGAACCATATAAATTTGACATGCAAGCTCAAGAACATGGTCACCTTTGCAGCACAAATTTGCAAAGAATAAAGCACTAGAACAAAAACTAATTGGACCAATGGAGGAGTCATATACCAAGGAACAATCTCCTCAAGCAGTTTTGCGAGAGGTGCTTTGAGCAAGGAGATCGAAAATCACAGCAAAAGTGGCTGGAACTCGTGCTTGAGTTGGTTTTTCGGGTCTGTGTGAGATAGAGGAAGAAGATGGGTGCTGGGATAAGTGGAGGAGGGCCACCATGGGCCCACGAGGCAGGGGGCGTTCCCTATAGGGGGGGGGGCGCCCACCACCCTCGTGGCCAATTGGAAGCTCCTCCCGCGGTAATTTTTGCACAGTAAATCCTCAAATATTCCCGGAAAAATCATATTAAATTGGCATGTCATTCTGAGGACTTTTATTTTCGGGATATTTTTATATTGCACGGACAAGTCAGGAAACAGACAAAAAATACTATTTTTACTTTATTTAATATAAATAACAAAAAGTAAAAGTGGGGTATAGAAGTTTGTGCTTCTAGTTTCATCCATCTCATGCTCATAAAAAAGAATCCACTAACAAGGTTGATCAAGTCTTGTTAACAAACTCATTCTGATAATCATGAAACCAGAGAAATTTAGAACAGCACTAAGTTACCTCAACGGGGATATGCACATCCCCAATAATAAGAATATCGTATTTCTTCTTGACAGTAGGAAGAGGAAATTCAAAACCTCCAAATATAATCGATGGAATTTTTCCAATAGAGTTGATACTATGAACTTGAGGTTGTTTCCTCGGAAAGTGTACCGTATGCTCATTACCATTAACATGAAAAGTGACATTGCCTTTGTTGCAATCAATAACAGCCATGCAGTATTAAGAAAAGGTCTTCCAAGAATAATAGACATACTATCATCCTCGGGAATATCAAGAATAACAAAGTCTGTTAAAATAGTAACGTTTGCAACCACAACAGGCACATCCTCACAAATACCGACAGGTATAGCAGTTGATTTATCATCCATTTGCAAAGATATTTCAGTAGGTGTCAACTTATTCAAGTCAAGTCTACGATATAAAGAGAGAGGCATAACACTAACACCGGCTCCAAGATCACATAAAGCAGTTTTAATATAATTTCTTTTAATGGAGCAAGGTATAGTAGGTACTCCGGGTTCTCCAAGTTTGTTTGGTGTTCCACCCTTAAAAGTATAATTAGCAAGCATGGTGGAAATTTCAGCTCCCGGTATCTTTCTTTTAATAGTAATGATATCCTTCATATATTTAGCATAAGGATTTGTTTTGAGCACATCAGTTAATCTCATACGCAAAAAGATAGGCCTAATCAATTCAGCAGAGCGCTCAAAATACTCATCATCCTTTTTCTTGGATGGTTTCGGAGGAAAAGGCATGTCTTTCTGAACCCAAGGTTCCCTTTCTTTACCATGTTTCCTAGCAACAAAGTCTCTTTTATCATAACGTTGATTCTTTGATTGTGGGTTATCAAGATCAACAGCAGGTTCAATTTCTACATCATTATCATTACTAGGTAGAGGATCATCATGAACATCATCAATAATATTTTTACTAGGTTCATGTTCATTACTAGATTGTGTTTCAGCATCAGACATAGAAATATCATTTGGATTATCAGGTGGTTCAGCAATAGGTTCACTAGAAGTTTGCACAGTTCTATCATTTTTCTTCTTCTTTTTAGAAGAACTAGGAACATCAATTTCTCTAAGAATCTTGCTCGATTCTATTAGGGTGTCCTTCAGGATACAAAGGTTCCTGAGTCATTCTACCAGTTCTAGTAGCCACTCTAACATCATACTCATTTTTCTTACTATTCATTTCATCAAGCACTTCTTTTTGAGCCTTAAGTACTTGTTCTACTTGAGTGGTAACCATAGAAGCATGTTTGCTAACAAGTTTAAGTTCACCTTTAATATTAGCCATATAATCACCCAAGTATTTAAGCATATCGGAATCATATTTCAATTGTCTACCAAAATAAGACTTGAAATTTTCTTGTTTGACAATAAAATTATCAAACTCATCAAAGCATTGCCTAACAGGCTTAGAGTGAGGGATATCACCTTCATCAAATCTATAGAGAGAATTTACCTTTACTACCTGTGTCGGGATATCAGGATCAGGAGGTTCTTCAGTAAATAAATAATTAAGATCATATGTTTCTTCAACTGGCGGTATATCAAGACCATGTATTTCTTCAATAGGAGGTAAATTCTTAACATCTTTAGCTTTAATATCTTTTTCTTTCATAGATATCTTTGCCTCTTGCATATCTTCAGGACTAAGAAATAGAACACCTCTCTACTTCGGAGTTGGTTTAAGAATAGGCCCAGTAATTGGAGCATGAGTTGGCTGAGGAGGTGGCTCAGGAGTTGGCTCAGGAGGTGCCCAATTATTTTCATTTGTCAACATATTATTCAATAGAATTTCAGCTTCATCCGGTGTTCTTTCCATGAAAAGAGAACCAGCACAACTATCCAGGTAATGTCTGGAAGCATTGGTTAGTCCATTATAAAAGATATCAAGTATTTCAGGTTTCTTAAGAGGATGATCAGGCAAAGCATTAACTAACTAGAGAAGCCTCCCCCAAGCTTGTGGGAGACTCTCTTCTTTAATTTGCACGAAGTTGTATATTTCCCTCAAAGCAGCTTGTTTCTTATGAGCAGGGAAATATTTAGCAGAGAAGTAATAAATCATATCCTGGGGACTACGCACACAACTAGGATCAAGAGAATTAAACCATATCTTAGCATCACCCTTTAATGAGAATGGAAATATTTTGAGTATATAAAAGTAACGCGATCTCTCATCATTAGTGAACAGGGCAGCTATATCATTTAACTTAGTAAGATGTGCCACAACAGTTTCAGATTCATAGCCATAAAACGGATCAGATTCAACCAAAGTAATTATATCAGGGTCAATAGAGAATTCATAATCCTTATCAGGAACAGGAATAGGTGAAGTAGCAAAAGCGGGGTCAGGTCTCATTTTATCTCTAAGTGATTCTTTGTTCCATTTAATTAATAACATCTTAAGCTCATATCTATCTTTACAAAAGCTAAAATAGCGGCAGAAGATTCCATATCAAAAAGATAACCCTCAGGAATAACAGACATATTTTCATCATCACTATCATCATCGTATTCAGATTCAATAATTTCTTTTTCTCTAGCCCTAGCAATTTGTTCATCAAGAAATTCACCAAGGGGCACAGTAGTATCAGGCATAGAAGAAGTTTCATCATAAGTATCATGCATAGCAGAAGTGGCATCATCAATAACATGCGACATATTAGAACGAATAGCAGAAGCAGGTGTAGGTGTCGCTAACTTACTCATAACAGAAGGTGAATCAAGTGCAAAGCTAGATGGCGTTTCCTTACCTCCCCTCGTAGTTGAGGGATAGATCTTGGTTTTTGGATCTCTCAAGTTCTTCATAGTGTCCAGTAGATATAAATCCCAAGTGACTCAAAGAATAGAGCTACGCTCCCCGGCAATGACACCGGAAATTTGTCTTGATAACCCACAAGTATAGGGGATCGCAACCGCTTTCGAGGGTAGAGTATTCAACCCAAATTTATTGATTCGACACAAGGGGAGCCAAAGAATATTCTCAAGTATTAGCAGTTGAGTTGTCAATTCAACCACACCTGGTAGAGTATTCAAGCACTTAGTATTTGCAGCAAAGTGTTTACTAGCAAAGTAATATGATAGTGGTAGTAGAAGCAACAAAAGTAAAGATAGCAAAAGTAATGTTTTTGGTATTTTGTAGTGATTGTAACAGTAGCAGCGGGAAAAGTAAATAAGCGAGAACCAGTATATGGAAAACTCGTAGGCACCGGATTAGTGATGGATAATTATGCCGGATGCGGTTCATCATGTAACAGTCATAACATAGGGTGACACAGAACTAGCTCCAATTCATCAATGTAATGTAGGCATGTATTCCGTATATAGTCATACGTGCTTATGGAAAAGAACTTGCATGACATCTTTTGTCCTACCCTCGGCAGTGGGGTCCTATTGGAAACTAAGGGATATTAAGGCCTCCTTTTAATAGAGAACCAGAACAAAGCATTAGCACATAGTGAATACATGAACTCCTCAAACTATGGTCATCACCGGGAGTGGTCCCGATTATTGTCACTTCGGGGTTGCCGGATCATAACACATAGTAGGTGACTATAGACTTGCAAGATAGGATCTAGAACTCACATATATTCATGAAAACATAATAGCTTCAGATCTGAAATCATGGCACTCGGGCCCTAGTGACAAGCATTAAGCATAGCTCATAGCAACATCAATCTCAGAACATAACGGATACTAGGGATCAAACCCTAACAAAACTAACTCGATTACATGATAAATCTCATCCAACCCATCACCGTCCAGCAAGCCTACGATGGAATTACTCACGCGTGGCGGTGAGCATCATGAAATTGGTGATGTAGGATGGTTGATGATGACGACGCCGATGAATCCCCCTCTCCGGAGCCCCGAACGGACTCTAGATCAGCCCTCCCAAGAGGTTTTAGGGCTTGGCGGCGGCTCCGTATCATAAAACGCGATGATTTCTTCTCTCTGATTTTTTCTCTCCGAAAGCAAATATATAGAGTTGGAGTTGGCGCCGGAGGGTTTCCAGGGGGCCCACGAGGTAGGGGGTGCACCCCCACCCTCGTGAGAAGGGTGTGGACCCCCTGGTCTTCATCTTTGGCGAGGATTTTTTATTGTTTTTTCTAAGATGTTCCGTGGAGTTTCAAGTCATTCCGAGAATATTTGTTTTCTGCACATAAAACAACATCATGGCAATTCTGCTGAAAACATCGTCAGTCCGGGTTAGTTCCATTCAAATCATACAAGTTAGAGTCCAAAACAAGGGCAAAAGTGTTTGGAAAAGTAGATACGACGGAGATGTATCATTGGGTAGTGTGGCCTCGCCGCACAAAGATGAAGTCGATGCTAAGGCCGCCTAGCTGCCAGCGAAGACCAGTGGAGGAGCCCTCGGCATGCCTCCTGCACCCAGGGGTAGCCGTGCAGGTGGGGTCCCGGGATCGCGCTTCACGACCCTCAAGCGGCACCCCCGCCTAACAGACCAAGCTGGGGCCTCGCGTGGGCATCTGTCGTGAGGGGCCTAGAATCGAGATCGGACCAAGGGCCTCCGGGGGTTGCTCCCCAGGTGGTTTCACCGCCCTAGCCGAAGGGATCCTAAGAAGCCAGGGTCAGGAAAGGATGCGACACGTGGAGAACCATAAAGATAAGGTACTTACTGATACGTCCATTTTGCATCATGCTTTTATATTGATATTTATTGCATTACGAGCTGTTATTACACATTATATCACAATACTTATGCATACTCTCTCTTATTTTATAAGGTTTACATGAAGAGGGAGAATGTCAGCAACTGGAATTTTGGACCGGAAAGGGAGCAAATATTAGAGACCTATTCTGCACAACTCCAAAAGTCTTGAAACTTCACAAAGCTTATTTTTTTTATATACAAAAAATATTGGGCAAAGAAAGAACCAGAGGGGGGCCACCAGCCAGTCATAAGGGTGGACGCGCGCCCCCCGACCTTGTGGCCCCCCTGGCAGGCCTCCGGTGTCCATCTTTCGCTATATGGTGTCTTTATGCCTGGAAAAAATCAGGAGGAAGCTTTCGGGATGAAGCGCTGCCGTCTCGAGGCAGAAGCTGGGTAGAACCAATCTAGGGCTCCGGCAGAGCTTTTCTATCGGGAAAACATCCCTCTGGGGGGGGGGAATCATCGCCATCGCCATCACCATCGATACTCTCATTGAGAGGGGGTCAATCTCCATCAACATCTTCACAAGCACCATGTCCTCTCAAACCCTACTTCATCTCTTGTATTAGATCTTGGTCCCAAAACCTCAGATTGGTACCTATGGGTTGCTAGTAGTGTTGATTCATCCTTGTAGTTGATGCTAGTTGGTTTATCCTGTGGAAGATTATATTTTCATATCCTTAATGATAATTAATACTCCTCTAATTATGATTATGATTATGATTATGCTTTGTGAGTAGTTACGTTTATTCCTGAGGACATGGGAGAAGTCTTGTTATAAGTAATGATGTGAATTTGGTATTCGTTCTTTATTTGGATGAGATGTATGTTGTCTTTCCTCTAGTGGTGTTATGTGAACGTCGACTACATGACACTTCACCATTGATTGGGCCTAGGGGAAGGCATTGGGAAGAAATAAGTAGATGATGGGTTGCTAGAGTGACAGAAGCTTAAACCCTAGTTTACGAATTGCTTCGTAAGGGGCTGATTTGGATCCATATCTTTCATGCTATGGTTAGTGTTGGGATATTACTATTAAGTATGCCCACAAGGAGTTAGTCATGTTTGAAGCCCATGAAGACAAGAGGTATGGCGCTTTACAGAGGAGATCTAACATGAAGGTCCAGGGCCCCAAGGCGGATTAGGGCCCGTAGATATAAACTGCCATATGATATGTAACTTATGTTCTAAGGCAAGGAAAGGTAGAAACCGAGCCGGGAACATGTATGAGCCAGCCTCAGGATTCTGTAAACCGCCGGGCGTTAACCTGTGTATATAAAGGGACGACGGTGGTGGTTTAGGAACAACAAACAATAAGTCGAGAGCCAAGCAAAGCAGATTTGCTCCTTGGTCATCGAAACCCTAGCAATTCCATCACAACTGGAGTAGGCTTTTACCTTCACCATAAGGGGCCAAACCAGTATAATTCCTTGCATCCCTTTTCCGCTTTAACCCCTTCAAGCTAACCCGTGGCGATGGCTCCAAGACTAAGTCCTTTCACGAGGACATCTGCCGTGACAATTCCATGACAGTTGGCACCCACCGTGGGGCTATCACATGATGGTTTCGAGTTCTTAAAGGGCAGATTCAAAGGACTCAAGGGATACGCTGTGGGCCGGATGACGAAGAGTCGTCGTGGCAAGCTCTACATCGATGATGCAGGCTAGGGCCGCGAGGCTGGCTCGACTGAGTACGGGTACCGGGTCCCCTTTGGCAGAATACACGTTTTCATTGGCAAGATCGGCGAACCGGGCCCTGAGCCGGACATCTGCACCGACATCGTCAAGATGGCTCAGCGTGCAAGACCTGCCCGAGTTCAGCCTACCGTAAAGCGTGCCTTCGTGGGAGTCATCCACGGAGTGGAATCTGAGGATAGAACGGTATCTAGTGGCGAAACCGTCGTTTACTCTTATGACGAGTCTTCAACTGGAGAGACCGAGTCGCTGTATCAGCTGCAGGATGGCCGGATTAGTGGTGGTTCCGATGGCGACAGTATTCTGGACCTCTCTGATCCGTCGAGCCGAGTTGAAATTTTCATGGCTGGTACGCAGGCGGCGCATCATTCTTCTATCGCAGCGGCGATGGTTTTCGGTTCAGCAGCTGCAACACCCGCCATGGCAGGAGGCCCCGCGCCAGCGCCGGTTCAGGTTTTGTCTGATTTATTCGACACTTTGGCAACATTGCTGGCAGCTGAAGTTAATCCGGCAGATCAGGATCAACATAACACGGAAATTGCAAAGGTGAAAGAACAGATAGCTCAAGCTAAGATAGATCTGGCAGCAGAGAACACAAGGATGGCCGTAGAGCGGGCCGAGTTAGAGGCACAGGCCTATCGTCTTATGCTGGATCAGAGCGCATCAAATGATTTCATGAGGAGAAGGCACCGGTCTCACCTGCCACCGGTTTACGAGGGAAGGAACCTCTTTAACACGCCTGGAGCGGAACCAGCAACCAGCCAGTGGTAAACCGGGTGGAGGCACCTGGAACAGGAGTGCCGGTTCAGCCGCGCGTGGCGGATCCGCCTCGCCAGAACAATACCCTATCACAGCACGTCTCAACACCTCCGGGTCATTACTCTAACCCATTGGATAACATCGTCGTTGTCGCTTCATGATTGGCAACTCTCCCGATCAAAGGCGAGTCTACAGTAGCAGTTGAAACACGACGGGCTAGAGAGCTCCTTCAAACGGCTTTGATCCAACAGGAGGCTTATTCGCACAGTCGTGAGAGGATTCATCCCCCCCCCGCCCAAGTCAGAGCTACAGCAGGCATATTGATGAACCGGCTGTATCAAGCAGTGCGCGAAACAGTAACCCGCCGTGAGGGCATAACCCGGCGGGTGGCGGTGCTAATGCCCAGGATATGGTGGATCACGGTCGAGCACGTCGATAAGCCGAGTTAACAGCGCAATACGCGGCTCGTCAGCTTACTCCGGTTCGTCCGACCACGTCAGTGGAACTAGGGGTGGTTTTCAGTTCTTTTGGGGTGCCGTGTCTCACCCCGGCCTTGCGTAACGTGTGGCTGCCTAAGGACTACAAGAGTCCTCGTAAGGTGCCCAATTACACTGCCGATTTACCCTCTGACTCATAGGCTGAGAGCTATCAGATGGCAATGGAGATGCTAGATGTGGATGATGCAGCATGCGCTAAGTACTTCACTATGATGCTAGAGGGGACAGCTCGTACTTGGCTGAAAAGTTTACCAGCTAACTCCATTGGGTCATGGGCTGAGTTAAAAAGCCGCTTTATCCAGAATTTAAAAGATACGTGCAAGCAGCCCATGTCAATTGTGGACTTAGCCACCTGTGTTCAAGAGGAAGGGGAGTCTACAACCCATTTGGTAAAATGAGTCTCAACTATTTTGCATTCATCAGACCGCATCAATGCGGATACGGTAGTCTTGACGTTGGAAGGCAATTGCCGGTTTATGCCTTTGAAACTGAAGTTGGGAAGGCTCAAGCGTCACTGCAATGACATGGCAATGCTCATGGAAGCTCTGGTTACGTATGCCGATTCGGATAGTACCAAGGACCCTGAGTCTGAGGATGAAAAGCCAGGGAAGGGAAAGAAGAATGGTGGTGCCAAGATGCAGCAGCATAACCCGGCGGGTCATGGGAACAACGGTAAGCGTAAGGCGGATAATAGCTTGGACTTTTTGGATAACACCAACACCCAGGATAATGGTCAGCGCCGCAAGGGTAAACCGCCCCAGCGAGGTGGAGGATCAGGTCCCAATCTTGAGCGCCTGTTAAACCAGGCTTGCCAAAAGCACGGGTCGATAGAAAGGCCAGCTACGCACCTTTGGAAAGATTGCTTTATTATGCGAGAGTTCAAAAATTCAAATCTCTTTCAATACGACCGTGGACCTCCGGGCGGTTCAGGAGGCAGTTTTCATGGGCCGGGTTATGGTGGAGGCAACTCCGGTTCAGGATTCCAAGGCAACCAAACCGGACATGGCAATCAAGGCAAACAGGGCAACCAAGGAGGTTATAATCATCAGGGGAGTCAGCAGCAGCAACAATCGGGTTATTAGAGTAATCCGAAGCAGTTGAATAGTGGGCAGTATCATGTCTTGACCACTATTTTGTGTAAGCGCGATCAGAAGCTTCATAAAAGGGCAGTAAACTCTGTTGAACCGCCAGTGCCCCGTTATCTGCGTTGGTCTGAACAACCCATTTTGTGGAGTCGAGAGGATCATCCACACCGGGTTGATAATCCGGGTCACCTAGCATTAGTGGTGGCACCTCAGGTTGGCGGGTACAAGTTCACCAAGGTACTCATGGATGGAGGGAGTAGTATTAATATCCTTTATTATGAAACCTTCCGTCGCATGGGGTTGACAGATAAAAATCTTAAACCGTCGAACACCGTCTGTCATAGTGAGGTGCCTGGTAAACCGGCGTACCCAGTTGGTAAGATAGCTCTAGAGGTTGCTTTTGGATACGATCATGATTCAAGATCAGAAACATTGACTTTTGAAGTGGTGAAGATCAAGAGCCCATATCACGCCCTGTTTGGACGGCTGGCTTATGCTAAGTTCATGGCAAGGCCCTGTAATGTTTATCTACAGCTTAAGATGCCTGGTCATAAGGGGACCATCACAGTGCATGGGAGTCGGAAGATTTCTTTGGAATGTGAAGAAGGTGATGCAGCCTATGCTGAGTCGGTTTGTGCAACAGAGGAGTTCAAGTTTTACAAAGACAATGTTGATCCGGCAGATATGACTTCTCTGAAAAAACCAACTACAGAGCATGATCCGGCTTTGAAGTTTAAATCGGCCGAGGAGACTAAGCTGGTTGACTTCGTTCCTGGCGATTTATCCAGGCAGTTCAGCATCAACGCTAACCTGGATCCAAAATAGGAAGGCGCGCTCATCGAGTTCATCCGTGAGAACCGAGACATCTTTGCATGGAAACCTTCCGATATGCCATGTGTACCGAGGGAACTTGCTGAGCATGCTGTTAATATAGATCCTAAGTTTAAATTGGTCAGGCAGTTTCTCCGCGGCTTCAATGAAGAAGGGTGCAAGGCTATTGGTGAGGAGGTAGCCCGACTTTTGGCAGCAGGGTTTATTGTGGAGGTCTTTCACCCTGTGTGGCTAGCTAATCTGGTGCGGGTACTTAAGAAGAACGACACTTGGCGTATGTGTGTGGACTACATAGATTTGAACAAGGCCTGCCCAGTTGATCCCTTTGCTCTCCCTCGTATTGATCAAATCATTGATGCTATGGCGGGTTGTGACCGTTTGTGTTTTCTGGACGCTTATTCGGGTTACCATCAAATCAAAATGGCAGTTAAGGACCAGGAGAAGACATCTTTTATAACTCCCTTTGGAGCCATCTGCTATGTATCTATGCCTTTTGGGCTCAAGAGTGCCCAGGTGACTTATTAGCACCATGTACAGAATTGTATTCATAATCAGATTGGGCGCAATGTTCATGCTTATGTGGATGATATTATGGTAAAATCAAGAAAGGAGGAAACATTGATAGATGACTTGAAGGAGACTTTTGATAACCTCCGGGTTTATAAGATGATGCTTAATCCGGCTAAACGTGTCTTTGGTGTACCGGCAGGCATGCTCTTGGGTTTTCTGGTATCTAACAGGGGCATTGAAGCTAATCCGGAGAAGATCAAAGCTATCACTTCACTAGCCAAGCCAAAGTGTGTCAATGACTTTCAACGCTTGGCAGGCCGGATTACAGCTTTAAGCCGGTTTATTAGTCGGTTAGGGGAGAAGGCCATCCCTTTGTATCAGATGCTAAAGAAGACGGATGACTTTGTTTGAAGTGACGCTGCCAATGAAGCGTTTGAGTATCTAAAGCGGCAGTTAGCTAAGCCACCTGTCCTTGCTGCTCCTATTGATAAAGAGCCCTTGTTGTTATATGTGGCTGCTAATGCATGGGCTGTTAGTGTGGCTATCGTTGTGGAGCGCAAGGAGGCCGGAAAAGAGTATCCGGTTCAACGGCCGGTTTATTATATCAGTGAGGTGCTTATTGAGTCCAAGCAGAGGTACCCACATTGGCAGAAGCTGGTGTATGGAGTTTTCATGGAAAGCCGGAAGCTCAAGCACTATTTTCAGGGTCATCCTATCATTGTGGTCACTTTTGCCCCCTTGGGGATATCATCCAAAATAGAGAAGCAACTGGCCGGATTGCCAAATGGGCTATTGAGCTTGGACCTCATGGGTTAAAATATACGCCTCGGACAACAATCAAGTCCCAAGCACTTGTGGACTTCATCAATGAATGGACAGAGTTGCAGGCACCGGAGGAAAAGCCAGATAACACTTATTGGACTATTCATTTTGATGGGTCCAGACAATTGGAGGGCTCAGGGGCAGGAGTTGTATTAACTTCCCCATGTGGTAATAAGTTTTGTTATGTTCTCCCTTTAATGTTCCCTTGCACTAAAAATGCAACTGAATACGAGGCCTTGCTCCATGGTCTTCGGATGGCTAAGGAGATGAATTTAATCCGGGTTCAGTGCTTTGGTGACTCGGACCTGGCACTTGGGATTCCAAGGATCCACTCATGGCGGCGTATCGACGAGAGGTGGACATAGTGGCTGGTCATTTCAATGGTTATCAGGTTGACCATATAGACCGGCGAAAGAATGAAGCGGCAGACACTTTAAGTCGCTTAGGCTCTCAACATAAACCGGTGCCGCCCAATGTCTTTCTGGATGTGCTACATAATCCGTCGGTTAAGATGCCTACAGAGGAGAATTTGGCTGTTCCTGACCCAGAGGCTCAATTGGTGGCGACTCTTCACATTATCCCGGATTGGACAGTCCCATACCTGGCGTACATGAACCGGGGCGAGTTACCAGAGGATGAAGACTTGGCCAGGCAGATAATCCTTCAATCCAAATCAATGACCATTATCAATGGGGAGTTACATCATTGCAGTGTAACAGGGGCGTTTCAGCATTGTGTGTCTTCTTAAGAAGGCTGTGAGATTTTGCGTGAGATCCACGAAGGAGATTGTGGTCACCACGCTGGTTCAAAATCCTTGGTAGCTAAGGCTTTTCGTCATGGCTTCTATTGGTTGATGGCTGATGCTGATGCTGAGGATTTGGTAAACAGGTGTGACGGTTGTCAGAAGTTTGCACGCCGCGCTCATGTTCCCGCTCAAGAATTAAGGATGATTCCAATCACTTGGCCGTTTACAACTTGGGGGCTGGATATGGTTGGGCCCTCTAAGAGGTCCAAGGACAAGAAGACCCACGTACTGGTGGCGGTTGATAAGTTCACCAAGTGGGTAGAGGCATAGCCAGTCAGTAAGTGTGATGCAGCCACGACAGTTCAGTTCATCAAAAAGGTGATCTTCCGTTTTGGTTTTCCACACAACATCATAGCCGATAATGGTACTAATCTGTCCAAAGGTGCTATGGAAGAATTTTGTCAACATGAGCACATCCGGCTTGACGTGTCATCAGTGGCTCACCCCAATCTAATGGTCAAGCAGAGAGAGCCAATCAAGAAATTTTGAGAGGCATCAAGCCCCGGCTTATGGTTCCTTTAAAGCAAACGCCGGGTTGTTGGGTGGAGGAGTTACCTTCTTTGTTATGGAGTATCAATACCACAACAAACAGATCTACGGGTTACACGCCTTTCTTCATGGTTTACGGAGCAGAGGCAGTTCTCCCTAGTGACATCCGTCATGACTCGCCCCGTGTGGCAGCTTATGTTGAAGCTGATAATGAGAAAGCACATCAGGATTCACTGGACCTATTAGATGAGGACCGTGATATTGCAGCGGCTCATTCGGTGATTTACCAGCAAGACCTGCGACGTTATCACAGCCCCTGGGTTAAAAGTAGAACTTTTCAAGAAGGTGATCTGGTGCTCTGGCTCATCTAGGATCAGACTGATATGCACAAGTTGTCCTCACCTTGGGAAGGACCTTTTGTGGTAAGAAAAAATCTGCACAACGGATCATACTAACTTATCGATGTTTGAGAGCACAAAGACTAACGTAAATCGAAGGAGGAGACCCTATGGCCGTGGAATATAGCTCATCTTCGGCCTTACTATACTTGAGCCACAGGCTCTTCTTATGTACATATTTATGACAATGTATATATATATATTATGATCAATATAATAAACCGGAGCCTCAGCTAAAGCAGGGTCTCTATGGTTTTTATTACATCATGTGTGGTTACATGGGGGCTTCTGTTTATAAAGCGGAGTTGTATTTCCCATTGATCCAGCTTATAAGGCCACATATATCAAAGGAAATCACTTGGGGGCTTGATCGTATTCGAACCATAGCTACATCTCTTGATCGGCTTAAGGCCAAAACGAAATCATGTGGGGCCAAAGAGAGTGTTACAACAACACAACTCAAACATAGGCACCCACCGAGCATAGCTCAAATGTTGCTTTGGGGCTCTTTGCTTCTCAAAGAACAAAGAGCTTACACCCTTGCAATAGGCTATCAAGCCAGGCTTGGAAGCCAGGTGTATTCACCTAAAACCTCGGGTTATCCTACCTTTTTAAGTAAGCCACTCCATCTAGGTAATCCTGGTATGACCCGCCGAACGTTTGACAAGTCAATCTCATAGACCCTGATCTTGCCAAAGTTAAAACGACGATTGGTTAATGTGAGGTCCATCTTAAAAGGCTTCAAAAAATGGTTTAACTCAGTGGCCTGGTAGCCCATGAAAACCCTCGATTTAGGGCCTGGCAGCCCATGAAAAGCCTTGCATGTTCTTTTTGTGTTTTTATTTGACAAGTTTTTTCTCTTTTGGTGAGATTTTTTAATATCTTATGATAAACCGGTGTTTATTAACCCGGGTTGGCTTTCAACGATAAGTTGTTAGTACATGATCAATTATAATCCGGCGTTTATTGACCCGGTCTTGTTTTGACTACAAGTCACCAGTATTATATGTGGATACACCAGTGTTTATTATAACCCGGTGCAGTTTTATCATAAACCGGAAAAACATGGAAGGAGTTATCAATACTCAAGATTGGGGTTATCACCCTAAATATACAAAAGTTGGTCAACCAACAGTGTGATTCCATATCACGGGTATCATCTCTTTCATGTTTGATTATTTTCAATGTACAACCTTGGTTATAAACCCCGGCTATATATTTGGGCACCATGACCCGTCCACCGGTAAACCTCCAGGACACTTTTAAACTTCTTGTATACAGGAACACTTTGCATAACACCGCTATGGATTATGAACATAATATATTCTGAAGCGGGATGGATTAACAATATTAGGAAACATAAATATGCACGATGGCATAGCAGACCAAGTATTTTGAACTAGCCTATTACAAGGCGCATTAATGCCCAAAAAGAATAATTGTTTTCAGCAAGTGTGGTAGTACGCAAAAGGCTAAACCGGCCTCCGGATCATGACTCGTCACCAGGCTGACTTGAAGGATGTGGATCGTCCTGCGCTGGTGCATCTTCCTCCTCTCTACCCAGTGGCTGGAAGTCAATGGTTGCCCAATCGATTCCAATTAAGGCTTGGAACACAGCTTCATCACTTATAAGGTTTGAGGGGTCAACATCAGGGGCATAGGTGTGCTTACGGATTGGCCGAATAAGATCTTCTACATCATGCATTGGCGCAGGATATCTTTTATGATCAGAATCATAAACCGGCTGATAGTGAGAGAGATCTGTTTCCTCAGCCAATTTGCTCGCTAAGGGGCGCATTTCCCTTGTCAACCTTCGAAGATCATCATTGTTAAACTTTGAACTGTCCTCCTTTACGCCAGGATAGCCGCGGCCTATGTCCGACGAGTCAAGATTTGGTATCCATGCCTTAGCCCGGATTAGCGCAGTCAGCGCACCTGACCTTGCAGCTGATCTTTTTAGTTTGGAGGCGGTTTGTTGTGAGCAGCGGTGCAAATGGCCCGTTGGGCTCCGGAATATAACTGCTCTATCAGAGTATAGGCAACCTTCAGCTTCATCCGCATGTCAGAGCCCAGATGGGTAATGCGAGTTCCTGTGTCATTGCAAGCATCAGTAAACCGGTAACTGACGAGATAATGTATATTGAAAAAAACTTCAGATGAGGATACTTACCAAACACAGCAGAGGTCATGGCATTTATCTTCCGCTTTAAGCCGGTCGGCTCTTCGGCCACCGGTTTAAGGGCTACTTCTGCGTCTTTAGCTCTCTTCTGCAGTGTGGTTTTCTCTATGCTCCAATCCACATGTTCCTTCTTCGAAGTTTCTTTCAGCTTCTCCAAGGCTGCTAAGGCACTGGTCAGTTGCTCTTTGGCTTTGGAGGTTTCTTCTTGCTGGGATTTAATATTTTCTTGAAGGTCAGCGGTTTGGGCTTGCTTTTTGCTAAGCTCAGCCTATAAGAGAAAGACATATTATGAGATGGCAGTGGATATTGGAAGTACCAAGCGCATAACAAGTTATACACTTGGGACTTGGGGGCTAATGCCTATTTGCTTGGTTATCAAAAAAATTTACAAGACCCAGGCATAATACAAGTATTATTCTTGACACTTGGGGGCTAATGTACGTTTGCTCAAAGTAACATTGGTTAAAGTCCCGGTTCAGCTTGGAAAGATAAACCGGCCCTTGGGGACTACACAAGCGAAAGTTAAAAGATTACAATTCTAAAGTACTGGTTCATTTTAAAGAGATCAACCGGCCCTTGGAGGCTAAGCATGCAAAGTTGATATATTGCAAAGTCCCGGTTTAGATTGGCATCATAAATCGGCCCTTGGGGGCTATTGGAGTTGGTACTTGAAATTGGACATAAGAGATAAAAGGTTATGTAGTTACCTCATAACGCTCCTTCATCAGATTCACTAAATCGGCTTCATAGTCACGGTTTGTGTACAGACTGTTTAAAAAACCAGAATGAAGTTCTTGGGCGTTGAGGTGGGCGTAGCTTGACAAGTCTGTGCTCCACTTGCCTTTGCCCATAGCAGAAAGCTCTTCCTTGGCACTATGCTTTGATAACGCAATAGGATTGCCAGGGGTGGTGTGGCCAACACCAGTAATCATAATGTCATCTTCCTTGTCACCATCAGCCTTGATTGGAGTTGATGATTTATCAGTTGCCTTAGCCGGACTGGATGGTTTATCATCAGTGCGGACCGGGCTTATCGGTTTATCAGCATGGCCTGTTCCATCAACTTCTACTTGTTCAACAACAAAGTCATGATCTTGAGGTGGCGGATCATCAAACAAGGCATCAACATTTGTTCCTTCCGGTTCAATAACCACATTGTCATCAGATGGTTTATCTACCCAAGCTTTCTTGCTGGGTCTGGCCTGTCACGACCGGGTTTTCCGGGTAGTAAATTTCCAGAAAAGACCGTCGTGCTCATCAGCCCCAGGATTACTGTTAGCTGATGAGGCTCCAACTTGATACAGAAATTCCAAGCAAAAATACAAAATATGTAGTACAAGACCATTCTGGCCTGTGAGTACAACAAATGGTTTCTAGTGGTTGATGGCGGAAGCGGGTTGTGAAACATCAGTGTCTATGGGACTCCATTTCCCACGGGAACAGCTGACCAGGTTAATTCCTATCTTCGCGAGGCTGCTATCTCCATTGAGTGGGTTCCGGGGCTGGCATCGCGTCGCTCCTCTCCGTGCGAGCAAAATCTGGCCAAGACAATAGCCAGGGACAAGCCAGTGAGTACTTTGAATGTACTCGCAAACATTATGAACACAGGTATAATATAACCATGATGTGCTAAAAATATTTTTATGCTCATGACGTCAGTCAAAAATAGTAAATAAAATACTGATGCGTGCAGGCGGTTATTTATAAAAAAATGCAATACATAGCAGTATTAAAATTTATGAAATAAATAACAAGCAATGTCACAGTCGGGCGTCTGAGCGATGCCACATAAAGGGCTTTAAAAGAAATGCCACAGTCGGGCGCCTGGGCGACGCCACATAAAGGGCTTTAAAAGAAATGCCACAGTCGGGCGTCTGGGCAACGCCACATAAAGGGCTTTAAAAGAAATGCCACAGTCGGGCGTCTGAGCGACGCCACATAAAGGGCTTTAAAAGAAATGCCACAGTCGGGCGTCTGAGCGATGCCACATAAAGGGCTTTAAAAGAAATGCCACAGTCGGGCGTTTGAGCGACGCCACATAAAGGGCTTTAAAAGAAACAATCATAATGAATATCCCTGGAGGTAGAACCATCCCAGAGATACTCGATAATAACCATAATATCATGGGTTAGTCAACAATAATAATAATCATCATAGATATCACAAGTCACGAGTAGTAATTCCATTTCTGGTTAACAGTTTCACCTCCGAAGACCGACACTAAGACCGACACCTGACCCATCCCAGACTGTAATCCTTAACCATGGACACGGCTATTCGAATAGGTTTATTCTCTGCAGAGGGTGTACTCTTTACCCATGAGTAACGGATTTCTCTAGTCCAGCAGGACTAATTCCGTCTACGGTCTTTTTGTTGAAAACACACCTAACTTGCACACACCAGCTTATCTCACACGTGTCTGGAATCACCCACGACACCTGTTAAGCAAACTCTAAGTGGGGAGGCTACAACCTCGCGTAGCATGGGATCAAATTTATACCGCGCGCTCTAAGGGGTGGCCTCCCCTCTCGGTCCCAACCGGAAACACCCATGCCCCCGGACCAGGTGGCCTGCCTACCAGCTACAACCGGTATCTTCCACCATGGCCTCTCTGTACGGTGTGTGCTGGAAAGAGGTTGACAACTTACTGAACCGTACTCTACTTGCTGTAGAGACGAGTGGTAGTACGAAACAAGTATGGGGGTTACTGGAACAAGACTCGATCTACGGTCGACTCAGGAGGTTCAAGTATTCCCTGCATGATTAGCATGACGCGTATATTTCATCCAACAGAGTCACCGCTCATATCACCTTACCATGCCATACCAGACATAACCGTCCCGACGGAGACCGGCGACAAACTCATGCCTACCCAAGGCAGAGGTTTTCCCGGGTTCCTGCCGGTATGCATGCGAGGCATATGAGGGTGATTATCATCACAAGTGTGTCCATTTCCAACAGCATGGAAATCAACAACATGCACCCATGCATATGATCATATCACATGAAATAACAAGTCCTTCGAAATGCGGTGGTGTTATAAAGGTATCAACGATCACACCAAAAATATTATGCCGGGGTTCAGAATGCTTGCCTTCAATGTGTGGAAGGCAGGGTGCACTCCAAAACTTTTGAAAGTTTCTTCTCTCTCCCAAAATCCTATTTAAGAATATATTTGAATTAACACACATTTCAAAAACAGAACCAAAAAGTTGTTTGAAAATTTTTCAAATAAATCTTAAAATAAACTAGATCAAATTTGAGGAAGGTAGGAAAAAGAATCAACTCATTTGGAGTTATATTTAAAAAGTTATAGCCAGTCAAAGATTTGGTCAAATCTGTTATTTAAATTAAAACAGAAAAGAAAAACGTTTCAGACGAGATACGCTTTCGGTACAGAGGAGGCGTACTTGAGGCTTTACGCCTCCACTTAACCACGTGGACGGTGCGGGGTGTCACTGACAGTGGGCCTGCCTGGCCCACTGTCAGGTTTGACCAGTCGCCGCGCGTCGTCTCCCTCCTTTGCCCGAGCGGAGCGGGGCTCCGGCGATCGTCGCCGGCGTTTGGCTGCTCCTCGCGGCCCCCGAGGGTGGGGATGGATCCGTAAGGCTGGGGCGGTCCTCCCGCGTAGTCGTTGGGTCGGTCGGGACGGAGTGAGCTGCCGGCGGCGAGCTCCGCTCCGCGAGAAGGCTTCGGTGGCGAAGTGACTTTGTGGCGGCGTTGGCTCCCGATCAAAAACCCAAGTAGGGGAAAAGGCTCACGGGAGGATGAGGATGTTCTTGGTGAGAGAACGGAGAGGACGGAGAGATACTGGAGGCTGCTGGATTGGCCGGGGCGGTGGCGGCGGCAGAGTTGCCGGAGATGAGGAAGGAGGCCTCCCCGGGTCGAACTGCGAGCTAGGGGAGTGCCATAGGGTTGGTCTGAGGTTGCCTTCGTGCTCGGGGAAGCTTGGGGTCCCTTTTTATAGCGCGACGAGGTCGGTTCCGCGGCGGCGTGGATAAGTCTCTCCGGCGAACCGCCTCTCTGTGGCTAGGGCGACCGTGGCGGCGACGAGCGCTAGGGGACGAAGTGCGGATGAGCACGCACTGCTCACAGGGGCAGGTGGCGAGTCGGGGTGGCTTGGGCGGCGCTGCACGGCGCAGGGCTGTCGGCGGCGGCGGCGGCTAGTGCTTGGCCTGCGGGCGCGCGAGGGGCGGCTTGGCGCGTAGCTGAGAGAAGGGGGAGCGCGTGGCGAGGTTCTGCAGAGCGGCCAAAGTCGTGGGGCCAGCGTGTCGGCTCGGCCGCGTGGCTGCAATACGCGCGCTCTGGGCGCGGCCCAGTGCACGCACTGAGTGTGCTCGACGAAATGCCAGAGCATGCTAGAGGTCGCGGTTGAGGCTGGCAATTAACAGACCCAGGTTAGGAGCAACTGGAATCCTAGTGGACATGCTAGTATGATCCGAGGTGCAAGGTCACAATGCAAAGACAAAATCATGTCAAAACTGGCCATGCACACCAGGTGTTTGACAAAATGCCAAGGGCACTTAGGCATTTCTTGGAGTGGCCAAAAACTCCAGATCAGTGTCTCGGTGGATGAAAGAGAGAGTGGTGAGGTTATTTGGCTAAAAGCAGAAACTTGTTAGTGCAAGTTTTACAAAACTTCAATTCTGGACAGGAAATAGATGACATTATTTCATGCACCAAAAATGATCCAAAAGGTGCATGCTCCTGGACTTAAGGGTTTAACATGGGGGACTACAAGTAGGAGAAATGATCAAGGGTTAAAGAGCAAGTAAAAACATGGTTGCTGTACAAACCATCAAGTTGGTCCAGAATGAAGATGAGGTTGATTCACTCAAATTTTTCAAAGGACATAAATAGGTTTTTGCACAAAGTGGAATAATAGGCTCCTACTGACCTCCCTTAATTTTGGTAGAAGTTTTAAAGAAATATTTAAATAGGTTGTAGTGCAAAATGCACTCTGGACCAGAGAAGAAAAATTGAGTGTAGAGCTCAAAATATTTCATGAATGAAATATATTTTAGCATAAAAGTGATTTAAAAATATCACATGACATCTCCAAATTTTTGTGGGAATTTTAAGTGAATTTATCAAATGGTTGTAGTTCAAATAAGGCCATTTAACCTTAAAAATCCATTTTCAAGAAAACAATGATCAAGCAACTAAATTAGTTAATTAGTTATACTGGTAAAAGGAAAGTTTTTCTTGAGAGGTTAAACAAGTCCAACAACATTTTTGAAAAGTTTTCTCTTTGGGAAAAAAACTCATCATAACAGGGAAGGAAATGATCTAAAAAAACAAAATGGAGCTCAAAAATTCAAAGTTTTAAATCCTGGCAAAATTTTATTCCATTAAAACAAGGCCAAAATTTTGGGGTGTCACAATACTAACCCCCTTAAAAAAATCTCGCCCTCGAGATTTGCTAAAAGCGGTGTTAAGAAAATAATTACGCAATGACGATGTGGCTACAGTGAGAGGGCAATAAGTGGTGAAAAACCACAGTGTGAAAAACTGGGGCTGCGCGGAAAAGTCTACGGTTCGGGACAAAAACGGGTGATTTCTACGCTGGATATAAATTTAGGATAACTCCTAAATTTAGATATACGCTGGTCGTACCCGAGAGCACAGTGCTCTCTCTGGCCGACAGGTGGACCCGGGGTCCACTGTCAGTCTCCTCTTCTTCTCCCTCTGGCCCTTTCTTCCTCCTCTCTCCCGCACGCTTTCTCCACCGGCGACGCCTAGTGTGTAGGGCATCTAGGCCGTACCGTGGTAGTGCGCGGCGTGCTAGCTGCTGGTGCAGCGTGCACTCACCTCGCGGGCCAGTGCGCTGTCGGCACTGCTCGCGGATTCGACTCCGAACACCGGCGATCGGCGACGAGCGGCGTTGGTGGACTTCGCCCACCGTACACCGAGCTCGAGCTATAAAAACGGCCGGGGTGCCTCTCTCTTCCTCCTCACACCTGGCCTCACTTCTCCTCCTTCTTTCTCCGTTACTGCTTACAGAAGCTCGGTCGAGGCTCTAATGGCGGAGGCGATGCCGGACTGGTTTGTGATCCTGATATGCGGAGGGCTGGCGACGCTGCTGGGGCTCTCTGTGCTCCTGTGCGCGATGATCTTCGACGAGTATCGTGACGCTGCGGCTCGGGTGTTGGCTCTCCGCGGTGGTGGTGATCATGAGGAGTAGATGGAGTGTGCCGGGTGTTAACTATTGTTAGGGGGGTGATTAGCTGGATGTAACACCGTTGCAAAGTTTTGCAAACAGTGTATGTGTCCGAATGATTATGGTTGTGAGTCTGCTCGTGGTGCTGAGTGAAATTAAATAATCCATGTTGTGAGAAAGTGTAGATGTAGCAACTCAGGGAAAAGAAAATCTCACTCCAGGGTTTTGTGAGGGAAAAACTGTTAATTTAAAGGAGCATAAACCACAACAAAAACTACACACATTAGCAGAAGCCAAATAATTGACTCGTCGTACAAACTCAGGGTATTACGCATAAGTCACACACATAAATAAATGCTGCAAAGAACAAATACAGTAGTGACGTCTAAAATGAAAATGGTAACTGGGCGGGGTCTTGATAAAATGTCTCTGGTAAAGGGATACATTCTTCTTCAATTGGAGGTAGTGGATTGACCAGTCGATGTATGCGTCTCTCCGTGTCGGGTCTTAGTGGTTTGCCGATGGCAATCTGAGGATTTAAATCTGCGAGGCTCTGGAGGTAATCCATCACTCGCTGGTTTAAATGCTCTTGAGCAATGATGTACTGGATAAGGTTGGCCAGAACTGGGTCTCTCTCAATACGTCCACCGGGAAAAGATGTAACTTCTCCGGGTGCTGCACGACTCGGGAAGTAATAATATCCTCGTTCGCGGGCATAGGGTACTGCGGATCGAAGACGAGCAATCGCTTCTTTCGCAGCAGCTTCTATGGCCAAGTGTGGGGTTGGCATAGATTTCCCCACGAAGGAAACTTCCGTTGGATCTTGGTTGGGGTCTACAGGAGGAATGTGTACTGCTGCCCAATATTCCGAGGTGGATGGGGTGATCCTCGATTTGAACAGCTCGTACCGGGGTGGCTGGGTAGAACCCATGGTACTGCGGGTAAAATCCCACAATATTTTGACAAAGCAACCTGGAGTTGCATCTGGGGTTCTCAGATGAATGCTGAGGTTCGGCATGACAGGAAAGAGCGTGAGTGTTGTGCACAAAGTGAGGGTTGCTGGGTAAGGTCACAAGGTGGCCTTTATATAGCCATGGAGCCGGATCGTTTTACCGTGGTGAAAGGTAAAAATTTGCCAGCTTAGCTCCAAAGGTCGGGCCAGCGTCAGAGATACACATATCTCATAAAAAGACGCGTTACTGTGGATGTCGTCGGGTTGGTTTTGGTAGTTGTGCCCGGAAAAATATGCAGCTATGCGCTGACCAAATATGCAAGGCTATTATTAAAACAGAGGCACAAAGACAGGCTGCGTTAATATACGCGGTCGCATGATTACAAACGAGGATACATTGGAACTTGGTGCTACTCATACGGCTTAGTCTACCTCGTTTATGTCTAAACGGGCGTGCCTGGTGGATGTCGAGGCTTCTCCACGTGTCTCTCTGCCGGGATTAGTCGGAGATGGCAGAGGAACTGCAGGGTCGGGGTAGTGATGATGACCATCGCGGGGAGTGTTGGCCACAACCCCGTTGGAGTGTGCTCCCAAAATGCGACGAAGCACTTCTGGGGTTATCGCAGCACCTTGGCCGATGGCTGGGGCAGATCTCGGGGTCTCGATCGGTTGTCCAAACAGCACGACTGGGTTGTCGGTGTGGGGCTCGTTTTCTTCTCTCGCCGGGGCTCGACGAACCAGCTCTCCACGAGCTGCGATTAGATCGATAGTGATCTGGTCGAACAGTGCCTCTAGTGCACTTACATAGCGCACTAGGTGCAATAATGCGGGTTCCATCTCGTGATCTCCATTGGCAACTTGGGGTGGTCTACCATACCCTTCACGTCTGGGATAGTAGTGGAACGAGCGACAGTTAACTCTGGGCGACAAGTGCCTGAGATGAACTATAGCCTCTCGAGCGGCTAGCTGGATGGCTTGTGGCTCAAAGGATGTTGTTCTTCCGGTGAACCGGTAGGGACGCTCGGGTGCTAGACTCCTACCGTAAATGTGCACAGTGGCCCAGAATTGGCGGTCTTCACCGCTCATGGGTCCTTGATACACAACATATTCTGGAGGCTCCTCTAATGTGTAGGCACGACGGGTGAGGTTTGCGAGGATGGTCACAAAACCTCCAAGGTTGGTTGCTGTGGTTTCGTTGTGCACTATAGGTCCAGGCATTGTGGCTCGGTTTGGGGTAGCGGCTGTGTGTGCTGGTTTGGTGTTAGCGCGCCCCTTTTTATAGGGAAAAGGGGACGGAATCTTCCTTCGAACGCTTGCGAGAAAGGACTATTTAGGGGCCGGTCACTGGCGCATGAGTGACAGGTTAGGTTGATAGGTTGGGCACCGACTGCCAAAAGTGTTGGGTCACTGTGTGGCTATCTTGCACGAGAAGCTTGGCTAGGGTTTGGTTAGGGTCTGGTGGGTTGGTTTGTCTATGTTTATTGACCTGGCTAAGATAGGATTAGCCAATGGTCAGCCTGGCTCTGATACCAAGTCTGTCACGACCGGGTTTTCCGGGTAATAAATTTCCAGAAAAGACCGTCGTGCTCATCAGCCCCAGGATTACTGTTAGCTGATGAGGCTCCAACTTGATACAGAAATTCCAAGCAAAATACAAAATATGTAGTACAAGACCATTCTGGCCTGTGAGTACAACAAATGGTTTCTAGTGGTTGATGGCGGAAGCGGGTTGTGAAACATCAGTGTCTATGGGACTCCATTTCCCACGGGAACAGCTGACCAGGTTAATTCCTATCTTCGCGAGGCTGCTATCTCCATTGAGTGGGTTCCGGGGCTGGCATCGCGTCGCTCCTCTCCGTGCGAGCAAAATCTGGCCAAGACAATAGCCAGGGACAAGCCAGTGAGTACTTTGAATGTACTCGCAAACATTATGAACACAGGTATAATATAACCATGATGTGCTAAAAATATTTTTATGCTCATGACGTCAGTCAAAAATAGTAAATAAAATACTAATGCGTGCAGGCGGTTATTTATAAAAAAATGCAATACATAGCAGTATTAAAATTTATGAAATAAATAACAAGCAATGCCACAGTCGGGCGTCTGAGCGACGCCACATAAAGGGCTTTAAAAGAAATGCCACAGTCGGGCGTCTGAGCGACGCCACATAAAGGGCTTTAAAAGAAATGCCACAGTCGGGCGTCTGAGCGACGCCACATAAAGGGCTTTAAAAGAAATGCCACAGTCGGGCGTCTGAGCGACGCCACATAAAGGGCTTTAAAAGAAATGCCACAGTCGGGCGTCTGAGCGACGCCACATAAAGGGCTTTAAAAGAAATGCCACAGTCGGGCGTCTGAGCGACGCCACATAAAGGGCTTTAAAAGAAACAATCATAATGAATATCCCTGGAGGTAGAACCATCCCAGAGATACTCGATAATAACCATAATATCATGGGTTAGTCAACAATAATAATAATCATCATAGATATCACAAGTCACGAGTAGTAATTCCATTTCTGGTTAACAGTTTCACCTCCGAAGACCGACACTAAGACCGACACCTGACCCATCCCAGACTGTAATCCTTAACCATGGACACGGCTATTCGAATAGGTTTATTCTCTGCAGAGGGTGTACTCTTTACCCACGAGTAACGGATTTCTCTAGTCCAGCGGGACTAATTCCGTCTACGGTCTTTTTGTTGAAAACACACCTAACTTGCACACACCAGCTTATCTCACACGTGTCTGGAATCACCCACGACACCTGTTAAGCAAACTCTAAGTGGGGAGGCTACAACCTCGCGTAGCATGGGATCAAATTTATATCGCGCGCTCTAAGGGGTGGCCTCCCCTCTCGGTCCCAACCGGAAACACCCATGCCCCCGGACCAGGTGGCCTGCCTACCAGCTACAACCGGTATCTTCCACCATGGCCTCTCTGTACGGTGTGTGCTGGAAAGAGGTTGACAACTTACTGAACCGTACTCTACTTGCTGTAGAGACGAGTGGTAGTACGAAACAAGTATGGGGGTTACTGGAACAAGACTCGATCTACGGTCGACTCAGGAGGTTCAAGTATTCCCTGCATGATTAGCATGACGCATATGTTTCATCCAACAGAGTCACCGCTCATATCACCTTACCATGCCATACCAGACATAACCGTCCCGACGGAGACCGGCGACAAACTCATGCCTACCCAAGGCAGAGGTTTTCCCGGGTTCCTGCCGGTATGCATGCGAGGCATATGAGGGTGATTATCATCACAAGTGTGTCCATTTCCAACAGCATGGAAATCAACAACATGCACCCATGCATATGATCATATCACATGAAATAACAAGTCCTTCGAAATGTGGTGGTGTTATAAAGGTATCAACGATCACACCAAAAATATTATGCCGGGGTTCAGAATGCTTGCCTTCAATGTGTGGAAAGGCAGGGTGCACTGCAAAACTTTTGAAAGTTTCTTCTCTCTCCCAAAATCCTATTTAAGAATATATTTGAATTAACACACATTTCAAAAACAGAACCAAAAAGTTGTTTGAAATTTTTTCAAATAAATCTTAAAATAAACTAGATCAAATTTGAGGAAGGTAGGAAAAAGAATCAACTCATTTGGAGTTATATTTAAAAAGTTATAGCCAGTCAAAGATTTGGTCAAATCTGTTATTTAAATTAAAACAGAAAAGAAAACGTTTCAGACGAGATTACGCTTTCGATACAGAGGAGGCGTACTTGAGGCTTTACGCCTCCACTTAACCACGTGGATGGTGCGGGGTGTCACTGATAGTGGGCCTGCCTGGCCCACTGGTCAGGTTTGACCAGTCGCCGCGCGTCGTCTCCCTCCTTTGCCCGAGCGGAGCGGGGCTCCGGCGATCGTCGCCGGCGTTTGGCTGCTCCTCGCGGGCCCCCGAGGGTGGGGATGGATCCGTAAGGCTGGGGCGGTCCTCTCGGTAGTCGTTGGGTCGGCGGGGACGGAGTGAGCTGCCGGCGGCGAGCTCCGCGGCGGAGGAAGGCTGCGACGCGGACGGAGTGGTCTGAGGTTGCCTTCGTGCTCGGGGAAGCTTGGGGTCCCTTTTTATAGCGCGACGAGGTCGGTTCCGCGGCGGCCGTGGATAAGTTCTCCGGCGAACCGCCTCTCTATGGCTAGGGCGACGTGGCGGCGACGAGCGCTAGGGGACGAAGCTGCAGATGAGCACGCACTGCTGACAGGGGCAGGTGGCGAGTCGGGGTGGCTTGGGCGGCGCTGCACGGCGCAGGGCTGTCGGGCGGCGGCGGCGGCTAGTGCTTGGCCTGCTGGGCGCGGCGAGGGGCGGCTTGGCGCGTAGCTGAGAGAAGGGGAGCGCGTGGCGAGGTTCTGCAGAGCGGGCCAAAGTCGTGGGGGCCAGCGTGTCGGCTCGGCCGCGTGGCTGCAATACGCGCGCTCTGGGCGCGTCCAGTGCATGCACTGAGTGTGCTCGACGAAATGCTAGAGCATGCTAGAGGTCGCGGTTGAGGCTGGCAATTAATAGACCCAGGTTAGGAGCAACTGGAATCCTAGTGGACATGTTAGTATGATCCAAGGTGCAAGGTCACAATGCAAAGACAAAATCATGTCAAAACTGGCCATGCACACCAGGTGTTTGACAAAATGCCAAGGGCACTTAGGCATTTCTTGGAGTGGCCAAAATCTCCAGATCAGTGTCTCTGTGGATGAAAGAGAGAGTGGTGAGGTTATTTGGCCAAAAGCAGAAACTTGTTAGTGCAAGTTTTACAAAACTTCAATTCTGGACAGGAAATAGATGACATTATTTCATGCACCAAAAATGATCCAAAAGGTGCATGCTCCTGGACTTAAGGGTTTAACATGGGGGACTACAAGTAGGAGAAATGATCAAGGGTTAAAGAGCAAGTAAAAACATGGTTGCTGTACAAACCATCAAGTTGGTCCAGAATAAAGATGAGGTTGATTCACTCAAATTTTTCAAAGGACATAAATAGGTTTTTGCACAAAGTGGAATAATAGGCTCCTACTGACCTCCCTTAATTTTGGTAGAAGTTTTAAAGAAATATTTAAATAGGTTGCAGTGTAAAATGCACTCTGGACCAGAGAAGAAAAATTGAGTGTAGAGCTCAAAATATTTCATGTATGAAATATATTTTAGCATAAAAGTGATTTAAAAATATCACATGACATCTCCAAATTTTTGTGGGAATTTTAAGTGAATTTATCAAATGGTTGTAGTTCAAATAAGGCCATTTAACCTTAAAAATCCATTTTTCAAGAAAACAATGATCAAGCAACTAAATTAGTTAATTAGTTATACTGGTAAAAGGAAAGTTTTTCTTGAGAGGTTAAACAAGTCCAACAACATTTTTGAAAAGTTTTCTCTTTGGGAAAAAAAACTCATCATAACAGGGAAGGAAATGATCTAAAAAAACAAAATGGAGCTAAAAAATTCAAAGTTTTAAATCCTGGCAAAATTTTATTCCATTAAAACAAGGCCATAATTTTGGGGTGTCACATGGCCTTGGCTCTAAAAGGAAAAGATATACAGATTAGTATAGCACGCAAATTGTCGGTGTACTAGAATAGGGGTACCCTAGTACCCCAAACTTGTGCACGGGCAGTTGCAGCACCCCGCGGCAAAGGCTTGCCGGGCGAACGCCAAGATCCCCCAAGGTTCCCTTGGAGCCATCCAAGAACAAAGTATTTAAGCTAAGGAGACAAGACCCCGGCAAGAGGAGCTTGCCGGGAAGGCCAACCAAGGCGCTCCAAGGAACTTGCCGCGACGCGCCACGCGCTCTGGCAAGGCAACAAGGCCCCGGCAAGAGGAGCTTGCCGGGAAGACTAAACAAGGTACCCCGAGGCCCGGTGAGCGACGAGTTTCTAGACCCGGCGAGATAACAACAGCGGCAAGGCACTTGCCGTGGCAGGCGGCCACTCTGCGCCCACGCTCCAGCGCATCCACCAACGTGTCACTCTGGGGGCTTCTCCAGGCGCGCGCGGCGGGAGGCTGTGCAGCCAGCGGTGCGTAGTGGCATGCGAAGCTGACAGGATCGCCATCGTGGCGAACGGTGGCGCCCCTAACGGTCCTTTTCTGCACTGTTCGGGCGACTCAGACGGGCATTTAATGCCCTTGTCCCCTGCCGTCAGGGTTAGGTAGGGTGCACTGTACAAGCAACTGTATCAACTACCTTGCTTTTTACGTTTTTACCCTCCTCTGCGTTGCCAGCTGTCGGTGACCCCTTTAGCGTATAAAAGGAGGCCCATGCGCAACGTAGAGGGGGTTCGGGAGGTTCGGAGCTTCGGACAGTTTGCTTCGATTCATCCGTAGCCCAGAAAACATCACACTCTCTCGCTCGAGAGCAAGAACACCAGATAATACAACCAGACAAGCAGCAGTAGGAGTGTTATCTCTCCGGAGAGCTCCGAAGCTGGGTAAACTGCTCGTGTGCCTCGCCTCGATCTGCTCTTCGTGCGACCTCCGCCCCCCGCCGAACCGAAAGGGGCCCGGTCCGCCGGCCCCATAGGTGTTCGTGGATCAGTTTCCCCGACATCTTTGGCGCGCCAGGTAGGGGGTGTTGAGATTGTGTGAACCAGATCTGGCGTTCACGCGAGCTAGATCTTTATTCCCTTCATCAACATGCCACCGAAGAAGAAGACTTCGGCGGCAGCCGCTCCATCCATGTCACTTCCGCCACCGTTGGAGCAAACGAGTGGTGGGATGGACGCCGGTGGAAGAAAGGACGTCGACGAGGAAGCTCATGATGCCGCCAGGTCCAAGAACAAGGCTGCACAAACCTCGGCGATTGTACATGTTCCACGCCACTCTCAGGAGGCGCAAGATTAACAGCGTCATGGCACTAGCAGTGCCATACGCATGATAGCCCAAGACCAAGCTGGTGGATCTCGGGGCGCTCAAGACCAGCATGCACGCCAGCATGCTGGCACGAGCGGGGCACGGTCGCCTGGACGGGATACTGCTCCTTCTAACATAGTTAGAAGTTCGAGCACGTCCCGCTCCTCGCGTTGTCCGCCACTGCCACCCACCACTCCGGCAGAAGCTTTGGCACGAGCTCAACTTCTCCTAGATTACCCTCCGACGTCGGACAAGATCGACGAATGGAGAGCCACCATTCAGAGTCTCATCGGCTACGCCAACGACGACACTCCACGGTGGCCGAGCGCGTCGCCGCCGCGGCAGGACCGCCGGACGCAAGCCGGTGGCGACAAAACGGGCGGAGGTGCAACTACCATGCAATCACCGCCCCAAAGGCCAAGATCGCCGACTCGCCGGATCCACCTCGACAGCGACTCCACTGCATCGTCGGATCCACAAGCTCATCGCGATCAGCGCCAAGTTCTTCATGATCGACAACAAGAAGACGCTCGAACCCGCATCGAGCACCGAAGAGAAGCGCGACGTCAATCCGACAAGCGCGTTGGGCCCTCTATTGACATGCATGCGCCAGGGGAACCAGGCGATCTGCCGTACGAGGTAGGTTGTCCTGCGTTCACTCGTGAGCTGCGGCAAGTCCAGTGGCCCAGCACAAAGAACTTCAAGCCAGACGTACCGGAGAAGTACGACGGCAAGACGCATCTGTCAGAATTCCTCAGCATCTACACCATCGCGGTGCAGGCTGCCAGGGGACGGGATGACAAGATCCTTGCCAACTACTTCCCGCTGGTGCTCAAGCCCAACGTCAGATCCTGGCTCATGCACTTACCGGACAACTCCATATCCTCTTGGGCTGATCTGTGCCATCAGTTTGTCGGCGCCTTTACAGGCGGACACAAGCCTCATGGCCAGGAGAGTGATCTTCATTCAGTAGTGTGCAGCACAACATCCCAGACGTCCACCCTGCCGCGGTGATCAGCGCGTTCCATCAGAACATGCGGAACCGCAGGATGCGGGAGGAAATGGCGATGTGCAAGATCAGGGACGTCAATGAGTTATATGCACTGGCCGACAAGTGTGCGCGCGCTGAGGAAGGAGGAGACTCCCCGGAGAAAATATAGGAGCGGGAGGATCTGACAGCGAAGATGCTGCCCCGACAAGGAAAAACCGGCGGCGGAACAACAGAAGGAGGAAAGGCAAAGAAGTGCTAGTTGTTGAGCAGTCCGGCAACGGTGGTAGCACCAAGGAAGCCAAAGCTGGTGACTCCGGCAAGGAGGTTGCCGCAGAGGTGGCGGTCACCGACAAGTAGGACGGCACCAACAAGCAGTATTGCAAGATTCACCGCACCAAGGGCCATGATCTTCAGAACTGTAAGAGGGTCGAGCAGCTTGTTGAGCAACAGAAAGCTGAATACGAGCGGCGCGACAAGGAGAAGGCCCAGGAAGGAGCTGGTGGATCCGGCAAGAAACGTCCTGGCCGAGGAGGACGCCGCGGCAAGGCCAAGCAGCGGCAAGGAGACAGACCTCCCCGTGGCCGCGACAAGGATGAAGATGATAACGAAGACGAAGATATGGATGATGAGGAGACTGATGAGCAGGAGTTCCAGAAAGCCACAGAGGTCCTGTGCGTTGACGGTGGTGCTTCTCTGCATGCCTCGCACCGCCATCTCAAGCAGTGGGTGCGGGAAGTTAATGCAGCAGAACCACCTGTCGAGTCACGCAAGCCTCTGAAATGGTCCGGTACGCCTATCATCTTTGATATTGAGGACCACCCGGATCGCATAACTGCGGTCGGGTGCTTGCCGATGTTGGTTTCACCAACAATCCGCAACCTCAAGGTCACTAAGATGCTAGTTGACGGCGGGGCCGGCTTGAACCTGATCTCCTCCGCGGTGCTCCAGAAGCTCCAGATCCCTGACATCGAGCTCGAAGAGACCGGCACATTTCAAGGAATCAACCCGGGAAGGAGCAAGCCAAAGGGAAAGATCACGTTGCCGGTAACATTTGGCAGTGAGCTGAACTTCAGGACTGAGAGGGTCACGTTTGACGTTGCCGACTTTCCATTACCTTACAATGGAATCCTTGGCCGTCCGGCACTCGCCAAGTTCATGGCAGCCTCTCACTATGCGTACAACGTACTGAAAATGCCAGGCCCAATAAGTGTCATCTCTGTCCCTGGCGACAAGAAGGATGCTCTTATCTGTGCCGACAAGATCTACCGGGAAGCAGCAGCCGCAGCAGAACGAGGACACTTGCCGCTGAAGCTCCCGGGGGGAAGAAGAAGACCAAGTCCGGCAAGAGCTCTGATGCCCACTCCGGCAAGCGCACTTCTTCGGAGTGCTGCGCTACCGTCGAGGACGCACCATCGAGCTCCACCGGCAAGTGTAAGAAGGCAATGGCAGCTCCACCTGAGACTAAGAAGGTGTCCGCCAAGGAGGATGGCACTGGTGGTACCTTCACCATCAGCGCCACTCTTGACCCCAAATAGGAAAGCGCGCTCGTTGCTTTCCTGCGGGCGAATGTCGACGTGTTTGCGTGGCAACCGTCTGATATCCCCGGTGTTCCCAGGAAAGTGATTGAGCACCACCTTGCCGTCTGTCCTCATGCGCGGCCCGTCAAGCAGAGAGTCAGGAAGCAGGCAGTAGAGCGCCAAGAATTCATCGCAGAAGAAATCAAGAAGTTGGAAGCAGCAGGCCTTGTCAGAGGAGTACTCCATCCCACGTGGTTGGCCAATCCTGTTGTTGTGCGCAAGGCTAACGGGAAATGGAGACTTTGTATTGACTTCACTGATGTTAATAAAGCTTGTCCCAAAGACCCATTTCCCTTGCCGCGTATTGACCAGATTGTTGACTCCACAGCCGGATGTGATTTGCTTTCATTTCTTGATGCATACTCAGGATACCATCAGATCTTCATGGCAGAAGAAGATGAAGAGAAAACCGCATTTATCACCCCGTGTGGCACGTACTGCTTCGTACGGATGCCTTTCGGTTTGAAGAATGCTGGTTCAACATTCGCAAGGGTAGTCCACCATGCTTTTGAGCCGCAAATGCACAGAAATGTGGAAGCTTACATGGATGACATAGTGGTCAAGAGCAAGAACAAGGCGACCCTGATTCAAGATTTAGACGAAACATTTGCAAACCTGCGCAAGATCAACCTCAAGCTTAACCCCGAGAAGTGCGTGTTTGGAGTCCCTTCCGGCAAGCTTCTCGGGTTCTTCGTGTCTCAGCGGGGAATTGAAGCCAATCCCGACAAGATCAAAGCCATTGAGCAGATCGATGCACCAAAGCGCGTCAAGGATGTACGAAGGCTTGCCGGTTGCGTGGCTGCTCTCAGCAGGTTTATCTCTAGATCTGTTGAGCGCGCCCTGCCATTTTTCAAAATTTTGAAAAAGGCAGGTCCAATGAAATGGACTCTGGAAGCGGAGGCTGCGCTGCAGGACTTGAAGAGATACCTGTCCTCCACTCCAACGCTTGTCGCACCTAAGCCGCAAGAGAAGTTGCTGCTGTATATAGCGGCAACCAATCAAGTGGTTAGTGCTGCGTTAGTGGCGGAGAGGGAGGCGGATGATGAGCCAGCAACCACGGCAGATCCATCCAGCGACAAGCAGGGGGCTTCGTCGACAAGCTCTGGTCCCGACAAACATGGGTTTGCGCAGGAACATGATAAGATGCCAAGGAAAATGGTGCAGCGCCCAGTTTACTTTGCCAGTTCTCTTCTGCAGGGGGCTAGATCAAGGTACTCTGGTGTGCAGAAGTTGCTTTTCGGCCTCCTCATGGCCTCGAGAAAGCTGCGCCATTACTTCCAAGCACATGAGATCACAGTCGTCACTCGCTTTCCGCTGAAGAGGATACTGCAAAATCCAGAAGCAACGGGCAGGATTGTCGAGTGGGCGCTGGAACTGTCAAGCTTTGGCCTCAAGTTTGAGAGCACCTCAACTATCCAAAGCAGAGCATTGGCAGAGTTCATAGCAGAGTGGACGCCAACCCCAGATGAAGAAATTTCAGAAACAAGTATCCCCGTCAAAGAGGCAAGCAAAGAGTGGCTGATGTACTTTGATGGTGCCTTCTCGCTGCAAGGCGCCGGTGCAGGCGTGCTGCTTGTCGCACCCACCGGAGAGCACCTCAAGTACGTAGTCCAGATGCACTTTCCCAAAGAGCAAGCAACCAACAATACTGCAGAGTATGAAGGATTGCTTGCCGGTCTCAGAATCGCAGCAGACCTTGGGATCAAGAAGCTCATTGTCAGGGGTGACTCACAGCTTGTCGTCCGACAAGTGAACAAGAACTACCAGAGTCCGTTGATGGAAGCATATGTTGATGAAGTGAGGAAGCTAGAAGAGCACTTTGACGGCCTACAAATGGAGCATATCCCAAGAGCTCAGAATGATATTGCTGATGGCCTGTCAAAGTGCGCCGCACTAAAGTTACCTGTGGAACCAGGGATCTTTGTGCTTAAGTTGACTCAACCATCCGTAACGCCCTCAACTGGACAAAGCAAGAAGAGGAAGTTGGTTTCTGGTGACTACTTTCCGGCAGAGCTCCCCGAAGCCGCCGCCAAGAAAGTCCCCAAGATCAACACCAAGGAGGCTGAGGGGCAGTCTGCTCCGGCAAGCCTTATGGTTTGTTCCGTTGAAGCAGACGCTCCCGACAAGTTTTGCTCCGGCAAGCTTGCCGGGGAACATCAAGCTCCGGCAGGACCGCAAGTCCTTGCCGTGGAAGCGGATGTTCCCGCAGCAGCAGATGCACATTTAGTCCTTGTTGTCGAGCCACAAGCTCCAGCATGGGCACAACAGATTGTCCACTTCCTTCAGACAGGAGAACTTCCCGAAGAACAAGAAGAAGCGGAAAGAGTAGCCCGGCAGTCAAGTATGTACCAGTTTGTCGATAGCATACTGTACAGAAGAAGACTCAACGGTGTGAAATTGAAGTGTATTCGCCGGGAAGATGGACAAAAGCTGTTGGCGGAGATACATGGAGGCATATGTGGCCACCACATTGGCGCAAGAGCACTTGCCGGCAAAGCTTTCCGGCAAGGTTTCTTTTGGCCGACAGCCCTCCAGGATGCAACTGCACAAGTAACCAAGTGTGAAGCGTGCCAGTTCCACTCCAAACAGATACACCAGCCAGCTCAAGCTCTCCAGACAATCCCTTTATCCTGGCCATTTTCGGTCTGGGGGCTCGATATCCTCGGCCCCTTCCCCCGAGCTGTCGGGGGCTTTGAGTACTTGTACGTCGCAATCGACAAGTTCACAAAGTGGCCGGAAGTGCAGCCAGTGAGGAAGGTGACAGCACAGTCAGCAGTCAAGTTCTTCAGGTCGATTGTTTGCCGTTTCGGGATCCCTAACAGGATCATCACCGACAACGGCACGCAATTCACGAGCCGCACCTTCATGCAGTACGTCCAAGACCTTGGCGCCAAGGTCTGCTTCGCTTCTGTTGCTCATCCGAGAAGCAACGGTCAAGCAGAGAGGGCAAATGCTGAAGTGCTGCGCGGGCTCAAGACCAGAACTTTCGACAGGCTGCACAGGTGCGGAAGGAACTGGATCGAGGAGCTGCCGGTGGTTCTTTGGTCGATCAGAACGACGCCAAATCGAGCCACTGGCCAGACACCTTTCGCTCTAGTCTATGGAGCAGAGGCAGTTCTCCCCACGGAACTCGTATACGGATCACCTCGAGTGCTCGCTTATGATGAGCTTGAGCAAGAACAGCTGCGGCAAGACGACGCGCTGCTCCTTGAGGAAGATCGTCTTCAGGCTGCTGTACGAGCTGCTCGATACCAGCAAGCTTTGCGCCGCTATCATAGCCGCAAAGTTAAAGCCAGAAGCTTCGAGGAAGGCGACCTTGTTCTTCGGCGCGTTCAGTCCGCCAAGAATTCCAACAAGTTGACGCCGAAGTGGGAAGGCCCTTATCGGGTGAGACGAGTCACAAGGCCTGGCGCTGTCCGCCTTGAGACCGAAGATGGCATTCCGGTGAGCAACTCCTGGAACATAGAACATCTTCGTAAGTTTTTCCCATAAGGCGCGGTTGCCGGAACCCGTTCCGGCAACCACCTTTTGTACAAGTCTTGCCGCTGTTGCATGTAATCCTTTGTACAAAGCCGGGCGCAGATCCCGTGCATAAGTAAAACCCCATGTGCTCCGCACAGCTTGTCCATTTCATGCGTTAGTTCCTTTCTTGCATGCCATTATCTGACACTTTGTGCAGCACCTACATCCGGTAAGCAGTAACGAGCCGAAGAGCTCCATATTATTATTTTCTCTTCTTTCTTTTTCTTTTAAAGGAAAAGAAGGTTCTCTCGCACACAAGTTTGCCGGGGGGGAAGGAGAAGATTATGGTATGGGCCAGGCGTCGTTCAAGCAAAGACTTGCCTTACCGGGAAGCAAATGACAGAAAAGCTAAGTTGCCAAAGTTTGAGCAATCACTTTTTAAATTTTTGAGTTATCTTCCTCGAACGACCCTGCTTTGTATGGAAAACCTGTGCGCGGAGGAACCAACTCGTGGCTAGTTGCGCCCTTACTTTGTTTCGAGTCCGCTCAACAGCTTAAGCGTGCTGCATCTAGTCGCGACAAGGTTTCTTGTCGGAAGCAGCGCCGCCAGCAGGCTGCTGAAGTTCCGCACTCAGCGCTCGCGGCTCGGGCGCCTGCGCCGACAAGTTCCCTAGAAGCGTAGGGTAATAACATACAAAGGAAGGAATCTAGTAGAGGAAATAACATTGCAATTGATAACAGAAATAAAGTTATATTACAAGATAACTTGTCGCAGCTCTAACAGACTGTTTTCATAACATGATTAGCAGCGACAAGGGAAAAGAAGAAATGGGCGGCCTAATCTACGCGTCCGCCCTCGACTCTCTTGATCTCGCTCACCTTGTCCACAATGGGTGCGACAAGGGCCTTGAGTGCATCCAGATCGGCGTCAGGCGGCAAGGACCTGAGGACGTTGGTGAAGCTGAGGCCTGGGTTGCGGAAGGCTACCTTCATCAGCACCTTCTGGAGAACCCTGGCGCAGATTTTGCACGACTCGTCGGCCAGCTGCTTCGGGATCCTCTCCCGGAGCCGCTGGAGTGCCGTCGCCATGCCCTTGAAGAACAGGCTGAGCTTGGCCATGGGTTGAAGACTCTCGTCGGAAGGATACCCAAAGTCCTCCATCCCCAGCTGCGCCAGCTCCTCGTTGATGACTGCGGCAATGTTCACCAGACCCTCGGTCCAGTGCTCCACTGTGTCTCTGAACGAGTTCTGGGTAACTGCAATGCTCTCCAGCAGCGCCGCGTCAGCCTTGACCTTCTCCGACAAGGTCTTCTCCCGCTCCTTGGCGGCCTCCAGCGTCTGCGTCAGCGTGGCCAGCTTCAGCTCCAGGTCTGCTTTGGAATCCTTGGCGGCGCTGAGCTCCTTGCCCCTCTCAGCGAGAAGGCCTTGCAGCTCACCGTGGGCGGCAGCATCCTTCTCACGCTCACGCTTGAGCGCGGCAAGCTCCTCGCCGCTCTTCCCAATGTCGGCCTCCAGCTGCGCCACCTTCTCCTCTAGCTCTTTCTTGGCGGCCTCTGCAGTTGCCGCGGCGTCCTTTGCCTCCTTGAGCGCCCCGCCAAGTGCTCGCTCGCGCTCGGCGAGCTCTTCCTCGTAGCTGTCGAGGTGGGCCTTCCGCTGCACTAGTTCACCTTCCCGCGCGGACTGCTTCTCGGCAGCCAGCCTTTGTTCCTCCTCAGCCTCGGCCTTCTCGAGAAGAAAGGCCGTGCGCTCCTCGTCGACTCGCTCCCGCTCCTGCGCCAGGGACCAGAGAGCTTCTTGATTTTGGCCCCGGAGCTCCTCCGCGCGCTTTTCCATGTCAACTGCCGCCTTCGCGACAAGCGCTTCCCGGGAAGCCAGCTTGGCTTGCCGGGTGCGGTAGAGTGACAGCAGCTTCCGCAGCAGCTGCTCCTCCTCAGGCTCGCCGCTGCTGCTGCCGGGCGCGTCAACCAATGACAGTCCAGCAGAGGCGAGCACCTCCCCGTCAAAAGTCTCCCCCTCGACCGGCGCCCTGGAGCTCGATGCCCAGGGTAGCTTGATGAAGATATTGTCACCGGCCTTCAAGTAGGCGCTGGGCTGGGGCTCCTCGAAACCCGGCTCCACAGAAGTAGCAGAGGGTTCGGCGGTCGGCGCAGCGCCCGGTGCTCCTGCGGCCTCAGGGTCGTCAGTATGATCGCCCGACCCCTCGCCGGCTTCCGCAGCAGCAGCCCCGGCGGCCTCCTCGCCGGCGGTCTCATCAGCACCGGCACCTTCCTCGCCGGCGCCCTCTATCTCCATTGGCTCAGCCGTAGATGGGTCTGAAGAACGAAGAAGGGAGGAAAATCAATCAAAAATCCAAAAAAGGAAAAACGGAAGAAGCAGAACCCAAGGGAAAGTTTCTGGGCAAGTGGATTACCTGCGCCAAGATCTTCAGTTGCGGCCTCGGTCGCCGCAGGATCAGCAGTGCCGTCCCTTGCCGGAGAGTCCCCCCTTGCCGGAGAGCACTCCCTTGCCGGGGACTCCTCCCTTGGCGGCGCAGTCGAAGCAGGTGGCACTTCGGGACAGGCCTCCGGGCGCTCCTGATGAGGCTGCTCTGCTCCTGCACAAGTCAACAAGCAAGATATCAACAAAGGAAAAAGCACTCAAGCGCGCCCGGCAGCAGAAGGCTAAACTATGGACTTACGCTGGGGGCTGCGCTGGGGGCTGCTCTGAGGGGTAATTGCCGGGTCCGTCAAGGTGGTCTCGGGCCCACCTCCTGCTGACACGATGGGGTCATCCTCGATGACGATCACCGCGGCCTTGGCCCTCTTCGCTGCTCTCTGGGCCAGTGTTCTGAAAAGAAAGGCGTCCAGATTGGAGCAAGTCAGATACAAGATATAAACAGCAAGATTGAAGGATTATAAGAGCACCAAAGAAACTCACTCTTCTTCCTCTTCGTCGGAGCTGAGCGCGGAAAGATCGAAGTCCGGCCCTCCTCCGGTGCGGCGAGGTGGAGGAGTAGGATCCCTTGCCCGCTTGGCGGGGGCAGTGGCAGTGGCCCGGGAAGATCCCGCTCCAGTTGCCGCTGTTGCATGAGGCGCTCCCGCGGCAACATTGCTTGCCGCGGTAGAGCGCATCGCGCGGCTCGGTGGCTGTGGAGCCGGCTGCCGCCCCGCTGCGTCCCCGGCCCTGCGAAGGCGCCTCCTTGGCGGGGCCGGGGGCTCCGCCTGCGGCAAGCTCTCTGAAGGCTCAGCCTCCTCCTCGCCGGCCTCGCTCGGCTCGGCTTCGGAGCCGGCAGGCTCCTCCTCGCCCATGAACTCCGCGCGTTCGGCAAGGTTTGCCGCCTCTGCAGCCTCCGCCTCCTCCACAGTAAACCCAAACACACCCGCAGCAGCTGCGGCCGCAGCCTCTTCCGCCCTAGTAGCGATGAGCTGCAGCTCCTCGTCGGTGGTGTCACGAGTGAGGCTCTTCTGCTCGTCAGTGCGGACCGGCACTTCCTCCAAGGTGTCGAAGAACGCTCGCACAACGTCATCCGCAGGCTCTTGCCAAGTTGGGACGATGCCGTGTGAATCGCACAACGGCATCATGGCGCGGATCCGGTCAAGCGAAGAGTTATTACACAAAGGAACTACGCCCCTCGGCAGTGTGAATGGGTGCTGGGGGTCGCGTTTGAATAATTCCAAGAGCATTGCGTCCAACTCTAAGACGGTGAAGTTGTAGTTGAGGCCCGGCCGCAGCCTCATGATGTCCGCCGAATTCTTGAATTCCCAGGCGGGCCTCCCCCTCTCCTGCAGGGGGGCAATGCAGCGGCGGAGGAAATCTGCCCCGACAGCACCTACGGTGAGCCCGGCAAGCCTGAGGCGAAGAATCCTAGTGATGGTGATCTTCAGCCTCCCGTCTTCCGGGGCCACGTTGCTCCAGTCATTGCCGCGCACTATTGGAGTTTGGCACACGGCGGTGAAGGGCTGCGGATTCTCCTCAACGATCCAGCACCACTCCGCTCTCCACTCCTCCCACTTGCTGCGGAGCTCACCCTACAAGTACGCCTCTTTCTTGCCGACTCTCGAGACCCAGGCAATTCCTCCGGCAAGCGGCTCTCCTCTCTCTACCCGAGGTATGAAGAAGTGGCGGAAAAGGGCAACACTAGGGTGGACTCCGACAAAGTTTTCACACAAGTGTGCGAAAATTGCCATGGTCAGGACAACGTTGGGGGTGAAGTCAAGGAGGCGGAAGCCATATGTGTTCATAATATCACAGAAGAACTCCGAGAAGGGCGGGCAGAGCCCGCAATAGAAGAATAGCAGGAAGAACGGGTACCCATTTGGAGCCAACTCCGAGGCAGCGGCCGGGAGTACCCTCGTGCGCGGATGCGCACGCGTCTCCATTGCCCAAAAGAGGTAGAAGTACTCCCTCAGCTCCTGGACGCCGAGCTGGGGGGTGAAGATCGCCTGCTCCTTCCGCAGCGCCGCGAGCCGCTGCGCCTCGGCCGACTTCACACCCTTTCCCTTGTCGGCTTTCGGGGCCATGGCGGAGGTGGTGGGGAAGGTCGACTGGGTGGTGATGCTGGTGGCAATGGGGGGCAGAGCGCTGCTCTCTCGGCTTCGAGAAGAAGGGGGGAGCGGCGGAGTTTGTGAAGAAGGAGTAGCAGCAACCAGCGAGGGGGAACGAACTGCCTCTGTTTCCTCTGCTTATAAAGAGGGACGGGGCGGACGTTTCGGCCTTCCAAATAAACAACCACCCACGATCTCTCCCACGATGCCGCATTCAACGCATGCCGTTATGGGAGAGCGCGGTGGATGCGGAGCAAGATTTGGCGCGGCCCAGCCCGCGTGTGCCCATGCCCTGTCTTGGGCCTGGCCCAACAGCGCTCGGCACCGTGTCTGGCCCAGGCCCGGGGGCTCCTGTCGGTGTACTAGAATAGGGGTACCCTAGTACCCCGAACTTGTGCACGGGCAGTTGCAGAACCCCGCGGCAAAGGCTTGCCGGGCGAATGCCAAGATCCCCAAGGTTCCCTTGGAGCCATCCAAGAACAAAGTATTTAAGCTAAGGAGACAAGACCCCGGCAAGAGGAGCTTGCCGGGAAGGCCAACCAAGGCGCTCCAAGGAACTTGCCGCGACGCGCCACGCGCTCCGGCAAGGCAACAAGGCCCCGACAAGAGGAGCTTGCCGGGAAGACTAAACAAGGTACCCCGAGGCCCGGTGAGCGACGAGCTTCTGGACACGGCGAGATAACAACAGCGGCAAGGCGCTTGCCGCGGCAGGAGGCCACTCTGCGCCCACGCTCCAGTGCATCCACCAACGTGTCGCTCTGGGGGCTTCTCCGGGCGCGCGTGGCGGGAGGCTGTGCAGCCAGCGGTGCGCAGTGGCATGCGAAGCTGACAGGATCGCCATCATGGCGAAAGGTGGCGCCCCTAACGGTCCTTTTCTGCACTGTTCGGGCGACTCAGACGGGCATTTAATGCCCTTGTCCCCTGCCGTCAGGGTTAGGTAGGGTGCACTGCACAAGCAACTGTATCAACTACCTTGCTTTTTACGTTTTTACCCTCCTCTGCGTTGCCACCTGTCGGTGACCCCTTTAGCGTATAAAAGGAGGCCCATGCGCAACTAGAGGGGGTTCGGGAGGTTCAGAGCTTCGGACAGTTTGCTTCGATTCATCCGTAGCCTAGAAAACATCACACTCTCTCGCTCGAGAGCAAGAACACCAGATAATACAACCAGACAAGCAGCAGTAGGAGTGTTATCTCTCTGGAGAGCTCTGAAGCTGGGTAAACTGCTCGTGTGCCTCGCCTCGATCTGCTCTTCGTGCGACCTCCGCCCCCCGCCGAACCGAAAGGGGCCCGGTCCGCCGGCCCCATAGGTGTTCGTGGATCAGTTTCCCCGACACAAATATAAAGCGTCAAAAGGAATAAGTTTAAAGTGTTTACCCAAGAACAACCTTAAGAGGAGGGAGCTGTGTGGCCGTTGACTCGCCAGATGATGAATGAGGTGTTCCCTGATAATTTGAATCGGATGGATTAAGAGGTTGTCGGAAATAACCCGGGTTGGGATAAGAAGTATCGGAAGTGTGTGAGACCTCAGATCGACGTTTCCGAACCGGAGTGTTCAGTAAACTGGCTGAAGTGACTACTTGGCCGCTGTGTCGGGTTGTGAGGCGAGCTTCGTGTTGCTTCTTCTTCAAAAGAAAGTGTGAGTCCAAGTGAGCTAGGGGTGAGAAAATCTTACATTCCAAATTGCTTGAGGATTTTTTTTGTTGGTAGAGGGTCTGAATCGGAGGAAATGATAATTACCTCTGTATCATCGACTTGGCTGCCTTCAGTGTCATCCTGATGATAACCATTGTCAATGAGGTGTATGAAAAACAAACCAAGGGAGTCAAGTTCTACCTCTGAGGCCGGATTATCAAGATCATCATCGAGGTTCAACCCGGTGGACTCAGCTGCCTTCTTCTTGGCAGGTTTCTTGACAACCTTCGTCTTAGGTCGAGGGGTCTTGGCCAGTTTATCTTGAGGTTTCTTCTTCCAAAATGGGTCGTCTCCCTGTTAAAAGATTGACAAAGGATATAAAAGATTACACAGTTGAGAATATCAAGTATAAGCAGGAGTGAGGCAATTCTTGCAGCTGGCGGTTTATTCAAGGTATAGAAGGGACTTAACCCGGTCTTGCTACAGACAGCCTCCGATTCATTCAACATTTTCTTAACAGACTCAGTAACTTCAGCCTCTATTAGCTGAATATCAATATGTCATTGAGGATCTTTTGAGTCCCCTATGTACTCACACATTAAACCGGGGCGCCGGCTTAACGGTAAAATACTCCAAGATTTCCAGCAACGAACAAAATCAACTCTTGTCAAACCGTTAGCCATGAAAGCTCTGAGCTTGGCGAGTTGTGGTGCATATGTGGCCCGTTCCTTGGTGGTCAGCCATTGTGGAAATGGATGTCTGTTGGTAAGCCGATGAGCACGATAACCAGGCAGAGGGTTCTCATCTTCAAGGGAAGTATCCTTACAGTAGAACCAAGTCTGGTTCCAATCCTTAGGATGACTATGAAGTTTGGCAAGAGGGAAGCTGACGTCCTTCCTTTTCTGAATGGAGACGCCGCCAAGTTCTGTGTTGGGCCCGTCTACAAATTCAGTACGACGGTTCAAATAGAAAAAATCCCGGAACAATTCAACGGTTGGCTCTTCTTGCAGATAGGCCTCACATAACACTTGAAAGTCGCAAATATTGGACACAGAGTTGGGACCAATATCTTGAGGGTGGATCTGGAAGCTGGCAAGCACATCACGAAAAACTTGGATCTGGGCAGTTTAAAACCACGGCTCATATGATCAACAAATACCACTACCTCGCCATCCTTAGGGGTAGGACGATTTTCTGGACCGGGAATACGCCAGTGGATTTCGCTTCGTTTTGGTAAAGTGCTAGTTCTGACACATCCATCTAGCTGCTCTTCAGTAACCCGGGAAGGGACCCAGTTACAAGCATAAAATTGTTTTGCCATTTCGAATGGAGAGCTGGAAAAGGTTGATGCCGGTTTAATACTCATGGTTAGCAAGCATAAAGTGTAGCAGGTTAAGGAAAAGGTTTTCAAGCATGCAAAATCGTTCAAACTAGAGGTGGATGCTATTATAAATGATAAAGCAGTTGGCGGTTCACAAGGGGACTAATGGTACATGGCAGAATATTTTCTGAAGGATAAACCGCCTACGTAGACAATGAAAGTACAGATCTAAAGCAAAAAGATGACTAAGTGAGGAAAAACAAGTTTCATAGTTTCACATTGGAATTTTGGATCTACCACATGTGAGGAAAAGAAAAAGATTTAGACCTAAAAGTTGGTGCTTGAGCAGTTCGCGAAGTTCTAGATCGGTTTTTATACACAAAAGGCATGGTTTGATAGGCAAAATAAGGACTGTCATTGCTACCACATGGAAGTAGATCAAGTTTGAAGTCCATCATATAGGATCTAATGAAGAACAAGGGTAAGAAAACCATGAAGCTTCTATGGACTCGCGAGAACCCTAGCGGATCTACCGAGGAAAAGAAGAGGAACTCACCCAAGCTGTTGAAGCAGAGGAGGCGTGCTGCGTTTCTCTGGAACGTTCAGGTTGATGCAGCGGCTGGAGATGAAGACAAGGGCGGAGCTTGACGGCGGCGGCTGCGCGTGAGGGTCGGGTCGGCGCAAGGAAGAAGAAACAAGGAGGCAAAGGGAAAAAAATGAAAAGGACCCCTCGGTATTATTTATAAGGAGAACGGATAAGTGACAAGCATGAAAATCGAGGAGGCCAAAACTTGGATATCTGATAGAGTTGTCGCCTCGATTGTCGGAAGCTCATTAATGAAGGTGAGATATATCCAATTTTTAATAAACAGGTGATGTCATGACAGTTTATTATGAACCTGGAAGATGACATCATGGAGGTTTACAAGATCTATGCGAAGGTGCAAAAGGAGGAATTTTTCTAAGTGTTGAAGATTGACATGAACGAGTTCAAATCAATCTGGGGCCTAATGTTGGGGATATTAATATTAAGTATAAACCAGCCATGAGGAGCCGGGTTATGCCCACAAGGAGTTAGTCATGTTTGAAGCCCATCAAGAGAAGAGGTATGGCCCGGGGCCCCAAGGCGGATTAGGGCACGTAGATATAAACCGCCATATGATATGTTACTTATGTTGTAAGGCAAGGAAAGGTAGAAACTGAGCCGGGCACGTGTATGAGCCGGCCTCGTGATTCTGTAAACCGCCGGGCGTTAACCTGTGTATATAAAGGGACGACCCGGCGGTGGTTTAGGAACAATAAACAATAACTCGAGAGCCAAGCAAAGCGGATTTGCTCCCTGGTCATCGAAACCCTAGCAATTCCATCACAACTGGAGTAGGCTTTTACCTTAACCGTAAGGGGCCGAACCAGTATAATTCCTTGTGTCCCTTGTCCGCTTTAACCCCTTCAAGCTAACCCATCGCGACGGCTCCACTACTAAGTCCTTTCACGAGGACATCTGATGTGACAATTCCACGACAGTTAGGTTTACCTTAATATTTTTTTGTAGTTGCGTATCCTTACGAGAGGGTTTAATCATAAGTGGGAGGCTTGTCCAAGGAAGGGCAACACCCAAGCACCGGTCCACCCACATATCAAATTATCAAGGTAACGAACGTGAATCATATGAGCATGATGAAAACTAACTTGACAACAATTGCCATGTGTCCTCGGGAGCACTTTGCTTTATATAAGAGTTTGCCCAAGCTTGTCCTTTGCTACAAAAAGGATTGGTCCACCTTGCTGCACATTAGTTATTTTATTTACTTGTTACCCGTTACGATTTACCTTATCACAAAACTATCAGTTACCGATAATTCCAGTGCTTGCAGAGAATACCTTGCTGCAAACCACTTGTCATTTCCTTCTACTCGTTGTTGGGTTCGACACTCTTACTTATGGAAAGGACTACAATAGATCCCCTACACTTGTGGGTCATCAAGACTCTTTTCTGACGCCGTTTCCGAGGAGTGAAGCACCTTTGGTAAGTGGAATTTGGTAAGGAAACATTTATATAGTGTCCTGAAATTTACTATCACTTCTTACTATGGAAAATAATCCTTTGAGGGGTTTGTTTAGGGTATCTTCACCTTGTACGGAATCACAATTAGCTACTCCTCAACCTACAGCACCTACTGAAAATATTTATTATAAAATCGCTTCGGGTATGACAGAGAAACTACTAGCTAATCCTTGTGGAGGAGATGGAACATTACATCTCGATATGCACCTAATCTATGTGGATGAAGTTTGTGGATTATTTAAGCTTGCAGGTAGCCCTGAGGATGTTGTCAATAAGAAGGTCTTCCCTTTATCTTTGAAGGGAAATCCATTGACATGGTATAGGCTATTGGATGATATTGGATCATGGAACTACAACCGACTGAAATTGGAATTTCATTAGAAGTTTTATCCTATGCATCTGGTTCATCGTGATCGGAATTATATATATATAATTTTTGGCCTCGTGAAGGAGAAAGTATCACTCAAGATTGGGGGAGACTTAAGCCAATGTTATATTCATGCCGCAATCATGATCTCTCAAGAGAAATTATTATTCAAAAAATTTATGCTCGGCTTTCTCACAATGATCGATACATGCTCGATACTTCTTGTACCGGTTCCTATATGAAGAAGGATATTGAATTCAAATGGAAATTATTGGAAATAATTAAACGCAACTCTGAAGATTGGGAACTCGACGAAGGTAAAGTGTCAGGTATAAACCTTAAGTTCGATTGTGTTAAATCTTTTATGGATACCAATGTGTTTTGTGATTTTAGCACTAAGTATGGACTTGACTCTGAGATAGTAGCTTCTTTTTGAGAATATTTTGCTACTCATGTTGATCTCCCTAAGGACAAGTGGTTTAAAGATCATCCTCCCCTTGAAGTTAAAGTAGTTGAACCTGTTAAAGTTGAAGAAGAAACTATTATTTATAATGTTGATCCTATTGTTCCTACTGCTTACATTGAGAAACCACCCTTCCTTGTTAGAATAAAGGATCATGCTAAAGCTTCAATTGTGGTAAAAAAATGTAATATAAGAACACCTAAACCCCCTGAGAAAATTAAAGTTGAACCTAGTATTGCTATGGTTAAAGATCTCTAGGTCGATAATATTGATGGGCATGTTATCTATTTCTGTGATGAAGCTTCTAGAATTGCTAAACCTGATATGAAAGATAAATATAGACATGTTGTTGACATGCTTGTTGTTTCTATTAAAACAGGAGATCATTGTTATCATGTCTTATGTGATGTGGGTGCTAGTGTGAGTGCAATTCCTTATACCTTATATAAAGAAATCATGAATGGTATTACACCTGCTGAGATAGAAGATATTGATGTTACTATTAAGCTTGCTAATAGATATGCTATATCACCAATTGAGACTGTTAGAGATGTTGAAGTCTTGTGTGGGAAAATTAAATATCCTACTGATTTTCTTGTTTTTGTTTCCCCACAAGATATTTTTTGTCCGATTATATTTGGTAGACCTTTCTTGAATACTGTTAATGCTAAGATAGACTGCGAGATAGATATTGTTACTGTTGGTTTAGGGGATATGTTTCATGATTTTAAGTTCTCTAAATTTCGTAGACAACCCCATGATAAAGAATTGCCTAGTAAAGATGAAATTATTGGTCTTGCTTCTGTTGTCATGCCGTCTAATGATCCTTTAGAACAATATTTGCTAGACCATGAAAATGATATGTTTATGAATGAAAGAAGGGAGATAGATGAAGTATTCTTTAATCAGGGACCTATTTTGAAACACAATTTGCCTATTGGAATCCATGGAGATCCTCCTCCACCTAAGGGTGATCCCGTGTTTGAGCTTAAACAATTACCTGATACTCCGAAATATGCTTATCTTGATGAAAAGAAGATATATCCTATTATTATTAGTGTTAACCTTTCAGATCATGAAGAAAATAAATTATTGAAAACTTCGAAGAAGCACCGTGCTGCTATTGGATAAACTCTTGATGATCTTATATTAAGGGCATTAGTCCCACATGTCAGCACAAAATTAAATTGGAGAAATATGCTAAACCGGTTGTTGATCATCAACGGCGGTTAAATCCTAAAATGAAAGAAGTGGTAAGAAATGAAATACTAAAGCTCCTGGAGGCATGTATAATTTATCCTATTGCTGATATTCAATGGATAAGTCATGTTCATTGTGTCCCTAAGAAGGGAGGTATTACTGTTGTTCCTAATGATAAGAATGAATTGATTCCTCAAAGAATTGTTATAGGTTATAGAATGGTAATTGATTTCCAAAAATTAAATAAAGCCACTAGAAAAGATGATTACCCTCTACCTTTTATTGATCAAATGCTAGAAAGATTATCCAAACATACACATGTTTGCTTTCTAGATGGTTATTATGGTTTCTCTCAAATACCCGTGTCAAAAGATGATCAAGAGAAAACCACTTTTACTTGCCCTTTCAATACCTTTGCTTATAGACATATGCCTTTTGGTTTGTGTAATGCACCTAGTACCTTTCAAAGATGTATGACTACTATATTATCTGATTTTTGTGAAAAGATTGTCAAGGTTTTCATGGACGATTTCTCTGTTTACGGAACTTCTTTTGATGATTGCTTAAGCAACCTTGATCAAGTTTTGCAGAGATGTGAAGAAAGTAATCTTGTGTTGAATTGGGAGAAGTGCCACTTTATGTTTAATGAAGGTATTGTCTTGTGGCATAAAATTTCTGAAAGAGGTATTGAAGTTGCTAAAGCTAGAGTAGATGCTATTGAAAAGATGGCATGTCCTAAAGATATCAAAGGTGTAAGAAGTTTCCTTGGTCATGTTGGTTTCTATAGGAGGTTTATTGAAGACTTCTCTAAAATTTCTAGGCCTCTCACTAATCTCTTACAAAAGGATGTTCCTTTTGTTTTTTATGATGATTGTGTAGAAGCATTTGAAATACTTAAGAAAGCCCTAATTACTGCACCTATTGTTCAGCCACCTGATTGGAATTTACCCTTTGAAATTATGTGTGATGCTAGCGATAATGTTGTTGGTGCAGTTATAGGACAAAGAGTTGATAAGAAATTAATGTTATTCAGTGTGCTAATAAAACTCTAGACAGTTCCCAGAGAAATTATGCTACCACCGAAAAAGAATTTTTAGCAGTTGTATTTGCATGTGATAAGTTCAGACCTTATATTATTGATTCCAAAGTATCTGTTGACACTGATCATGCTGCTATTAAATATCTTACGGAAAAGAAAATGCTAAACCTAGACTTATTAGATGCGTACTCTTGCTACAATAATTTGATTTGCATACTGTTGATAAAAAGGGAGCTGAGAACCCCGTTACAAACAACTTGTCTAGGTTAAAGAATGTTCTTTATGACCCACTACCTAATAATGATAGCTTTCCTAATGAGAAATTAAATGTCATAAATGCCTCTCATAATACTCCATGGTATGCTGATTATGCTAATTATATTGTTGTTAAATTTATACCACCTAGTTTCACATACCAGCAAAAGAAAAAGATTTTCTATGATTTAAGACATTACTTTTGGGATGACCCACACCTTTATAAAGAAGGAGTAGATGCACTACTGGAATCAACTTCTTTGCCGTCTGCCATGGCAGACGGCAAAGGCATGTATCACGGATGGCAAACATCTTTGTCGTCCGCCAGTAGACGACAAACTGTCCATCTGAACACGTGCCAGCAAAGGCCTTCTTTGTCGTCCGCTTCTTAGAAACGAACGACAATGGATTGTGCCGGCCGCCATCCGAGGCCAGCAAACGACAAAGATAATGGACGGCAGTGCGGTGGGGTGAGAGTTGTTAGGGGTTTAACAGCGCTCTTTGCCGTCCGCCAGCGGACGGCAAAGATTCAAAGATGTTTGTCGTCCGCTGACAAACGGCAAAGAGCTCAGCTAGGCAGCACTTGGAATCTGCCACATGGCCAGCTATGCCGTCTGCTAGCGTACGACAAAGTGATCTGAATCTTTGTTGTCTGCTGGCAGACGGCAAAGTGACCAAAAAGGCAGCCAGTGTTCTTAGTTTCTACAGGTAGCTGCCACGTGTCCTCTTTGTCCTCTGCTAGCAGACGGCAAAGAGGCTATATATCCCCTGTTTTTATTTGAATCCATTTAATTTCATAGGAATTCACACACATATATACATATATTTTTTTCACATGCACAGCAGACATATGATGTATCCAACACATAGCTCCATCCATGACAACATACATATATACATAAGAAACAGAGTTCCATCCATACATATTACAGTAACATCACAATGTTCATCCAACACGTTGTTCCATGCATCCATATAACAAGTTCCACATTTTTCATCGATGCAAATGAAAAAAAGAATAGGGAAACAAGCACTCCATCCATGCAAGCTTCCATATAGTGAATTAAATCTGCAAAATGGGAAACAAGAAAGTTAGAAGAAGAATACTAGAATCAGAAGAAAATGAAGAAGAAGAAGAAGAAGAAGAAGTAAGCATACTTAGGTAAAACTAGTAATAATGTATGTGCAATGCACGTTTATATTAGGTAGGATATTAGTTGCTTGTTATATTAGGTAAGATATATCTGTTGCACGTTGGTATTTGGTAATATATCAATTACTTTTTCATGGGAATGGTAGAATATTAATTACATGACAAATTTCATGGGATAGCATTGAGTCAAAACGTGTTTATGACCAATGGCAGTGATGGGTAATTAGAGCGTTAAACGTGTTTAGTGCTCAACATTGGAGCGATTTCAACCGCTAGATAACATGATTTGACGGTCGTGATGGTTTGGATTTGTCCCTTTGGGTCTTTTTATATTGGTATAGATACATAAGAAACAGAGTTCCATCCATACATATTATAGTAACATCACAATGTTCATCCAACACGTTGTTCGATGCATCCATATAACAAGCTCCACATTTTTCATCGATACAAATGAAAAAAGAATAGGGAAACAAGCACTCCATCCATGCAAGCTTCCATATAGTGAATTAAATCTGCAAAATGGGAAACAAGAAAGTTAGAAGAAGAAGACTAGAATCAGAAGAAGAAGAAGAAAATGAAGAAGAAGAAGAAGAAGTAAGCATACTTAGCTAAAATGGAGCTAACCTAGCTAATTATGCCATTTTTAGTGAACTAAGCATATTATGCCATTTTTTATATAACTTAGAGCTAACCTCATTTTAGAGAAGAAGAAGAAGAAGAAAACTAGAAGACTAGAAGAAGAAGAAGATCTTCTTCTTTCTTCCTATTCCTTCTTTTATTCCTCTTCCTGGATTTTCTTCATCTTATGTCATTTTTGGACTAAATAGGCTAAATTATGTCATAAATGGACTAAATAGGCTAAATAAGAAAAAAAAATTGCCATTTTTGAGCTTACCTAGCTAATTATGCCATTTTTGACCTAACTAAGCATATTATTCCATTTTTGATATAACTTAGATCTAACTTCATTTTGGAGAAGAAGAAAACTAGAAGAAGAAGAAGAAGAAGAAGAATAAGAAGAAGAAGACTAGAAGAAGAAGAAGCTCTTCTTCTTCTTCTTCTAGTCTTATTGTTCTTCTTCTTTTCTTCCTATTCCTTCTTTCCTTCCTCTTCCTTGGTTTTCTTCATCTTATTATGTCATTTGTGGACTATATAGGCTCAATTATGTCAAAAATGGACTAAACAGGCTAAATAAGAAGAAAAATACCGTTATCACGGAGGTGCAGGAATGGTCGGGGCTGCGCCAGTGGCAGACGGACGTGAAGGACCGGTCGGGGTTCCGACATTGGTAGAAGGAGTGGTCGATGCTTGTCGGGAGCCATGCTGCACCAAAGATCATTTCCAATAATGTCTCGTTAGCAAGTTCGCAAAGTGAAATGTGAATAGTGGTAACTAATGACCATTCAAATCAAACTCACCATGGTCGCTGGAGCAATCTGGGGCATCAGCGGAGGGGCCTGACCATTTTTCTCACACATGGTCTGCACATTTGGTTCACACAAGTCAATCATATTAGATATTAATGCGAACATTACGTGCATGATTGGGCTTATATGCACGAGAAACGTACCACGATGAGCTCTTATAGGGCCCAGTTAGCGATGTCGTTCCGGTTCCTCTCCTCCTCTAACAGCTTATCCATCCTCTCCTCCATCTCCCTCTCCCGCTCCGCCGCCTCCCTTTTTGCCTCCTCCAAAAGTGCATGGGTCTTAAATCTCTCTTTCTCAACCACTGCCTGCAACACACCACTCCTCGTTAGCATTGTAATCATCGACGGACGCACACACAATGTAATGGAGGAAAGGTTAGAGAGTGCATATAACTAACCGCCATGGCGAGCTCCGCGGGCCGTGCACGAGGCGTTATCTCAGGATCAGAGCTACTCAGGCGCTTCTTGATCTGCGGGGGAGTCATAGGACAAAGTATCAGTCCATCACCAATGGCTTGAGATCCATGGAGCCTCCCACCAGTAGATATCATCACCATCTCTATATCAAAAGGATCTTGGCCCGAGTTAAAGTCCTCCCCTTTCCTCGCCTTCCCCTTGTCTTTTGTACTTCACAAGATTGTGGTGGGAGGAGATGTTGGTGAAGCTCTCTGGATGATCTAGGTCAGACTCTGTGAATGGCTTGGCCTTCTTGTACGGGGCCATATGGGCCATGCCATAGAGGTTGAACAGACATGGCACATGCTTCTTGTGGTGGTGCGCCTGAGAGAGAGGAACAAAATATTAGTTATGCCATTTTAACTAACTAAAGCATATTAAGTCATTTTATAGAGCTATCTAAGGTTATTATGTCATTTTAGAACAAAATATGCCATGAATGAACTAGCTAAGATTAGTTTAGGTTGTTATTGAGCTATCGAAGGTAGTTATGCCATTTTGAACTAACTAAAGCATATTAAGTCATTTTATAGAGCTATATAAGGTTATTATGTCATTTTAGAGCTAAATATGTCATAAATGAACTATCCAAGGTAGTTATGCCATTTTTAACTAACTAAGCATATTAATTAAGTCATTTTGGAAGGGATAAATGCTAGCATGAAGAATGAAATTGCATGAATCATGTAGCAAACCACATACCCAGTTATCCCCGTACTCAAACAAGTTGGAGCTCCCTTGATGGTGTGGCACACCTTCCATTTGGTCGCGCTTATCCTTGGCCCTTTGGTGTTCGACTTTCCATTGGGGAGAGCACCATGCATCCACCAACGCCTCCCAACAGTCCATCTTATCCACACACACCATCTCGAGGGCACCTAAGTGAGTCAAGAGAAATTTCAGCACTACGCCTACGAATCAAATCAAGAAAACTAAGTTCAAGGCCTTAAGAATAGGTAATTACCAACATGTACTTCTCCTTACTCAGAAACATGCCGCAACACTTCTTCTTGCCCCTCCTAATACCCTTCGAGGCGTAGTAGTCTCGAACGGCCAGCACCCGAGCCTCGTGCCTTAGGTTCTGTAGTAGGCGCTTGCACTCGGTTTCGACAACCATACACGTGGTGTCCTGCTCTCCCTCTGAAACCCTTTAGAAGGTATGCAATCAAACAAGACAACACTGATTAGTACAATCACTAGGTAGTGTTGATTTTTAATGTTGTACAGGAGAAATTACCCAAAACCGACGGAACACAATTTCGGCCACTGTCTCGCACAAGACACCGTCGACCCTCTCCTCCGGCAGGGCCGGGGCAACCGAGTACAGCTCCCAGGTCAGTGCTAGCTGTGGAACCTGACCCTCACCGGGCAACGTGACCCACCCAGGGAAGTGTTGTCGGCAAAGCACACCAAGGACCTGGTTGGGTCTGCGGACACCACGGGGGTGTACCCAGCCCCTGCAGTATGACAAGGCCAACGCATTAGATATTAATTTGAAGGAACATGAAGGCAAAAGGTTAAAAAATAGTAAATGCACTTACTTCAACCCTTTAGGCGCAATCAACCACCTCTGGTCGGGGGTCGTCGGCACGGGCGGGAGCTTTGTACAGCCACGCTCGTTGACCTTCTTGCCCTTCTATCCAGCTCATCATCGTTGTAGCTATCATTTGGAAAGGTGTCCTCGCTGCCATGCTCCAGGCCACTAGCCTCCGAAGTGTCGTGGGAAGAAGACTGCGGGATCGGAGTCTTCTGGGACGAAGACCCCATGACCGGAGTCCTCTGGGATGAAGTCCCCATGACCGGAGTCTTCTGGGATGAAGAATCTGGGACCAGACTCACGTGGGGTGAAGGATTGGCGACCCGAGTCTGGTGGGCAAAGTATCAGCGACCGGAGCCTCATGGACCGGAGTCTGAGACGGGTGCATGTCAGATGGAGCAGTCCTGTGGTCGGGTGAATCAGCTGAGGGTGGTGGCGAGGAAGGCGTAACAGCCTTCCTACCTCTCCCGCTACCACGTCCACCTCTACCAGCCTTCTTCGTCCTCCCCCGGCCTCTCCCAGTCGAAGAAGAAGCGCCCGCCGCAGTTGTCTACATACTGTCTAGCAGCGCTCTCCGGAGGGGCTGGACTGGAATAATGGAACCACCCCTCCCAGTAGATCCCGCAGGAGGATCGGGGCACTCTGGACCCTTGCCCACCATCCTGTCAACACCTGCAATGACAAAAAGTAAACGAAATTAGTACAACATAGAAAATTTGGATACCAGACATGAACACAATAATATGTATATAATTTAAGTGTATCATAATCATGAATATAATAAAAATACACCCGATCAACACAAATATATATGATGTTTTTGTATCATCATCATGTCCAGGGTCGATCGGGTTGTCAGGGTGTCGGGGTGTCGGGGTGTCAGGGTGTCGGTGTGTGGTGTTAGGGTGTCGGGGGTCAGGGTCGGGGTGTCAATTGTCGGGGTCTGCTACCTCTTGAGCACTCTGTTGGTTTTCCCTTGAAGAGGAAAGGGTGATGCAGCAAAGTAGCGTATGTATTTCCCTCAGTTTTTGAGAACCCGAGTATCAATCCAGTAGGAGATCATGCTCAAGTCCCACGCACCTACACGAACAAATAGAACCTCGCAACCAATGCAATAAACGAGTTTTCAACCCCTTCTCGGTCACTTACGAGAGTGAGATCTGATAGATATGATAAGATTATATTTTTGGTATTTTTATGATAAAGATAAATAAAGATGCAAAGTAAAATAAATGGCAAAGGAAATAACTAAGTATTGGAATATTAATATGATGGAAGATAGACCCGGGGGCCATAGGTTTCACTAGTGGTTTCTCTCAAGAGCATAAGTATTGCGGTGGGTAAATGAATTACTGTCGAGCAATTGATAGAAAAGCAAATACTTATGAGAATACCGAGGTATGATCATGTATATAGGCATCACGTCTGAGACAAGTAGACCAAAATGATTCTGTATCTACTACTATTACTCCACACATCGACCGCTATCCAACATGCATCTAGAGTATTAAGTTCATAAGAACAGACTAATGCTTTAAGGAAGATGACATGATGTGGAGGGATAAACTCATGCAATATGATATAAACCCCATCTTTTTATCCTTGATGGCAATAATACAATATGGTCGGTTCCCTTTCTGTCACTGGGATCGAACACCGCAAGATTGAACCCAAAGCTAAAAACTTCTCCCATTGCAAGAAAGATCAATCTAGTAGGCTAAATCAAACTGATAATTCAAAGAGACTTGCAGAGATAAACCAATCATACATAAAAGAATTCAGAGAAGAATCAAATATTGTTCATAGATAATCTGGATCATAAACCCACAATTCATTGGATCTCGACAAACACACCGCAAAAGAAGATTACATCGAATAGATCTCCAAGAAGATCGAGGAGAACTTTGTCTTGAGATCCAAAGAGAGAGAAGAAGCCATCTAGCTAATAACTATGGACCCGTAGGTCTGAAGTAAACTACTCACAAATCACCGGAGAGGACATGGAGTTGAGGTAGAGGCCCTCCATGATCAATGCCCCCTCCAGCGGAGCTCCGGAAAAGGCCCCGAGATGGGATCTCTCGAGTACAGAAGGTTGCGGCAGTGGAATTAGGTTTTCGTGGTGCTCCTGGATGTTTGGGGGGTAAGTTAATATATATAGGAGGAAGAAGTACGTCGGTGAAGCAACGAAGGGCCCATGAGGGTGGAGGGCGCGCCCAGGGGCCCCCCTGCCTCGTACCTTCCTCCCTTGTTTCTTGACAGCCACTCCAAGTCTCCTGGATCACGTTTGTTGAGAAAATCACATTCCCGAAGGTTTCATTCCATTTGGACTCTGTTTGATATTCCTTTTCTTTGAAACCCTAAAATAGGAAAAAACAACAATTTGGGCTGGGCCTTCGGTTAGTAGGTTAGTCCCAAAAATGATATAAAAGTGTAAAATAAAGCCCATTAACATCCAAAATATATAATATAATAGCATTGAGCAATCAAAAATTATAGATAAGTTGGAGACGTATCAAGCATCCCCAGGCTTAATTCCTGCTCGTCCTTGAGTAGGTAAATGATAAAAGAAGAAATTTTGATGTGGAATGCTTTCTAATATATTTCTCAACGTATTTTTTCTTTATTTTCACATGAATGTTCAGATCCAAAAGATTCAAGATAAATTTTAATATTGACATAGAAATAATAATACTTCAAGCATACTGACTAAGCAATTATGTCTTCCCAAAATAACATGGCCAAAGAAAGTTATCCCTACAAAATCATATAGTCTGGCTATTCTCTATCTTCACCGCAGAAAATATTTAAATCATGCACAACCCCGATGACAAGCCAAGCAATTGTTTCATACTTGTGATGTTCTCAAACTTTTTCAATCTTCACGTAATATATGAGCGTGAGCCATGGGTATAACACTATGGTGGAATAGAATGGTGGTTGTGGAGAAGACAAAAAGGAGAATATAGTCTCACATCAACTAGGCGTATCAACGGGCTATGGAGATGCCCATCAATAGATATCAATGTGAGTGATTAGGGATTGGCATGCAACAGATGCACTAGAGCTATAAGTGTATGAAAGCTTAACAAAAGAAACTAAGTGGGAATGCATCCAACTTGCTTTCTCACGAAGACCTAGGGCATTTTGAGGAAGCCCATCATTGGAATATACAAGCCAAGTTCTATAATGAAAAATTCCCAGTAGTATATGAAAGTGATATCATAGGAGACTCTCTATATGAAGAACATGGTGCTACTTTGAAGCAAAAGTGTGGAAAAAGGATAGTAGCATTGTCCCTTCTCTCTTTTTCTCTCATTTTTTTATTTGGGCCTTCTTTCTTTTTTTGGCCTCTTTTCTCTTCTTTTTTTATTTTTCGTGTGGAGTCTCATCCCGACTTGTGGGGGAATCATAGTATCCATCATATTTCCTCACTTGGAACAATGCTCTAATAATGATGATCATCACACTTTATTTACTTACAACTCAAGAATTACAACTCAATACTTAGAACAAAATATGACTCTATGTGAATGCCTCTAGCGGTGTACCGGGAGGTGCAATGATGCATCAGTGACATGCATGAAAGAATTATGAACGGTGGCTTTGCCACAAATACGATGTCAACTACATGATCATGCAAGCAATATGACAATGATGAAGCGTTTCATAATAACGGAACGGTGGAAAGTTGCATGGCAATATATCTCGGAATGGCTATGGAAATGCCATAATAGGTAGGTATGGTGGCTGTTTTGAGGAATCTATATGGTGGGTATATGGTATTAGCGAAAGTTGCGTGATACTAGAGAGGCTAGCAATGGTGGAAGGGTGGGACTGCGTATAATCCTTGGACTCACATACTTATTGCAAAAATCTATTAGTTATCGAAACAAAGTATTACGTGCATGCTCCTAGGGGGATAGATTGGTAGGAAAAGATCATCGCTCGTCCCCGAACGCCACTCATAAGGAAGACAATCAATAAATAAATCATGCTCCAACTTCATCACATAAAGGTTCACCATACGTGCATGCTACGGGAATCACAAACTTCAACACAAGTATTTCTCACATTCACAACTACTCAACTAGCATGACTCTAATATCACCATCTCCATATCTCAAAACAATTATCAAGTATCAAACTTCTCATGGTATTCAATGCACTTGTATGAAAGTTTTTATTATTTCCATGTTGTTCTAAAGGACTCTCAAAATAATATTAGTGAAGCATGATAGAACAATAGTTTCTATAAAACAAATCCACCACCGTGCTCTAAAAGATATAACTGAATCACTAGAGCAAAAACTATATAACTCAAAAGATATAAGTGAAGCACATAGAGTATTCTAATAAATTTAAAATCATGTGAGTCTCTCTCAAAAGGTGTGTACAGCAAGGATGATTTTGGTAAACTAAAAATCAAAGACTCAAATCATACAAGACACTCCAAGCAAAACACATGAATAAAAATATAGGTCCAAGTAAAGTTACCGATAGACGAAGACGAAAGAGGGGATGCCTTCCGAGGCATCCCCAAGCTTAGGATTTTTGGTGTCCTTGAATTTTACCTTGGGGTGCCATGGGAATCCCCAATATTAGTCTCTTGACACTCTTTGTTCCATAATCCATCAAATCTTTACCCTAAACTTGAAAACTTCACAACACAAAACTCAAAATAGAAATTCTCCTGAGCTCCGTTAGCGATAGAAAATGAAACACCACTTCAAGGTACTGTAATAAACTCATTCTTTATTTATATTGGTGTTAAACCTACTGTATTCCAACTTCTCTATGGTTTATAAACTCTTTTACTAGCCATAGATTCATCAGAATAAGCAAACAACACAAGAAAAACAGAATCTATCAGAAACAAAAAAGTCTGTAGTAATCTATAGCTAGCGCAAGTTCCGGAACCCCAAAAATTCTAAAATAAATTGCTGAACGTGAGGAATTTATCTATTAATCATCTGCAAAAGGAATTAACTAAATATCACCTTCCAAATAAAAATGGCAGAGCTTCTCGTGAGCAATAAAGTTTCTGTTTTTTACAGCAAGATCAAAAAGACTTTCCCCAAGTCTTCCCAACGGTTCTACTTGGCACAAACACTAATTAAACACACAAAACACAACCAAAACAGAGTCTAGATAAATTATTTATTACTAAAAAGGAGCAAAAATCAAGGAATAAAAATAAAATTAGGTTGCCTCCCAACAAGCGCTGTCGTTTAACGCCCCTAGCTAGCCATAAAAGCGAAGATAGATCTAGGTATTGCCATCTTTGGTAGGTAATTCTTCAATGAGACACCTATAACTCTTTAGAGTTTCTTTCTTTTTATTAATTATCAAACTCCTAGGCACAAAATCAAGAAAATCATTTGTAGCAAACGGTTCCTTAATGATAGAAAAAAGATTGGGACGAACACTTATTGATTTTAAATCCGCAGTTTCCTTACTAGAGGATTCACCCTTATTTTTAGGAACATAAACAAGCTTGGCAATTTTAGTAGGATGATTTGGAGTATTTTTAACAGAATAAAAAGCGGACCCCAAGTTGGTGATAATTCCCTCAAGTTTATCGATTCTAGTAGAATCTTGATATATTCTTTCATTAGCTATGGGTTCTTTTTCCTTAAAAAATTTCAGAGTAACTCCCACCTTAGATCCATATTGGGTAATTTGGTTGTGGATCTCTTTATCCAAATTCTCAATCAACTCTATAGTATCAACTTTATTCTCAATAATTTCAAGCCTTTGCATCACATGTTCCAAAGTTAACACAGTTCCATTAACCAAAAGAGGTGGTGGGCCAAACAAATCTATCATAGCAATATAAGAATCAAAAGTATGTGTAGCGACCAGACCTCATACGGACCAATCTCTGTGCTCAGGTGTCATCCCTGGATCAGTAATGCTGACACCACATAGTACTTGAAGGATTTATAACAGAGTAGCAATCACACACTTATTACATCGAGTGTCTCAAAAGAGAGCTTATTACAATAAATATGGCTTAAGGCCATCTAATAACGATAACAGCGGAAGGCTTGGAAGATAAGTGAGTCCATCAACTCCAACAGCATCACTAAGTATAGAACCACGACCTAAAAGCACCTTAATCGTCATCTGAACAGTCTGCAATATTAACGTTGCAGCCCGAAACGGGTCAGCACATGGAATATGCTGGCAATGTAACACATAGAGAGCAACGAAAGAAATATGCTATACTACAAGCATATTTGGCTGATGGAAACCTCTATGCTTACAGTTTTGCGTAAAGGCAATTTTTCCCTACTGCAAAGGAATAAATTTTATTTAACTATCATGGTAGTTGTTAAACATTGAGAATGGTTGACAACATTCTCAATCCCAATTAAGCATCATCAAAAACCCAACAAAATTAATTTTAGAGTAACATGATGAGATTCACATGATAATCCAGGTAGTAGATACTCAAGATGTCCATAACCGGGGACACGGCTAACCATGATTAGTTTATACACTCTGCAGAGGTTTGCGCACTTTTCCACACAAGACTCGATCTCCTCCGTTGGGATTCTCGCACTACATGTTGTTTGAGAAACGGATGATCGAGACATAGTCTTTCAGAAGCGCTAGCACCTTACAACCGGGTAGACCGTTACACCTACTTTCCCCTACATCTGCTAGTCTACCACTGTAAGAGTTTGCACGACTTACTCAACTATGCTAGAGCCCATAGTAGCTTGTGGCTGCACACGGAAGTTTCTAGCATGAATAATCTCATTATCCCTTTGAGCCTGGGTGGCGGTCCAAAAGAAAACAGGCAATCGCTGGAATACCTAGGTGCCTCAATCCACCCAGATGTGTATTTAAGTTGCCACCTTAGGTAAAACTTTTAATTTAACAATCTCACATCTGTCATGGATTTCACTCACCCAATCCACGTCTACTAGCATAGCATGGCATAATAAGCAAACGTAGAAGTAACTCCCAAAGGTCTGATAATAACAGGTAATAGGTACTACCTCAACTACATCCCAAACCCACAATTTAATTAGATCCTTATCATGCAATGTGTGAGGGTTGATCTAGTGCAATAAAACTGGGTAATTGGACGTATGATCAAAGTGTTACTTGCCTTGCTGATGATCCGCGAAACCTAGCGATTCGAAGTAGCAAGCGGCGCACTCCGGGTACTCAATCGCAAACAAACAAGCATACAATAAGTACTAAACTAATGCACAGGTAAAACTCAAATAAGAGATCTAACCAGAAAGTTCAACTTAAGAACTCCGGTTGGCAAAAAGAATCAAATCGAACGAAGCAACGAAAGACAAACAACAAAAGAAACAAGCTTCGTTTACTATTCTGGATCTAGGGAAATTTTTACAGTGGAAAAAACTTGTTTGAGTTGCTTAAACGGAAAGAGGGTTTCGAGACGAAACTCCAGGCGCTTGAATCGCCTGATTCCGATAAACGAGCGAAAAGTTATACTAGAACGAAAAACGGATCAGGAATCGCGATCAGAAAAATCGCGGATTTAATTCGAGAAAAAGAAACGACGAATAGATTAACGAACGGACGTTCGTTAACTGGATCTAAACGAAGAACACGTTCGTTAAAACAAACGAACGAGCAAACGCTCGCTAAATAACTAAACTGAAAGAAAAAGACCGTTCTATCTAAAAAACGAATCTAAAAAAACCGAAAAAAACTGGTGAAAACCTAACGGTTTTCTAAAAAAACCGGTGGCTTGACCTCGTCGGCGGCGGCGCGGCGGCGGCGGCTACAGGCAGCGGCGGCTAGGGTTTGGGCGCGGGGCGCGACGCGGCTGGGCTAGCTGAGGCGGCCCGGGGCGCGGCTATTTAAAGCCCCGGCCAGGCGGAGTCCTGGCCGGTTACGGCCCAAAGTCGGTTCAGATCTTTTTAATAGTTACGCTCAGAAAAAAATACAAAAGGAATAATAAACGGACTCCAAAAATTCCGAAATAAATTTTCCCCGGCTTCTAAAATCAAGCCGCACAGATGAACATTTATTTGGGCGTAAATGCAATTTTGAAAAATGCGCATTTTTCCTATTCAAATAAAATAGCAAATAAAACCAAAATAAAATCTTATTTGATTTTTTTATTAAATCCTGAATATTTCTTTATTTTGGGAAAGTCATTTTATTCCCTCTCTCATATTTTTGTAATAGAAATAATTGAAGATAAAATAAAGAAAATCGAATGATCCTATTTTCAAAATTTGAGAAAACTCAAATATGAAAATAACGAAATCCCCAACTCTCTCAGAGGGTCCTTGAGTTGCGTAGAATTTCTAGGATCAACCAAAATGCAATAAAATATGATATGCAAAGATGATCTAGTGTATAACATTCCAAATTGAAAATTTGGGATGTTACAAACCTACCCCCCTTAAGATGAATCTCGCCCTCGAGATTCGGGTTGGCTAGAAAATAGGTGAGGGTGGTCCTTCAGCAAATCTTCCTCTCGCTCCCAGGTGGCTTCATCCTCCGTGTGGTGGCTCCACTGAACTTTGCAAAACTTTATAACCTTGCTGCGGGTGACTCGACTGGCATACTCTAAAATCTTGATTGGCTTCTCCTCATAGGTCAAATCACTGTCCAACTGAATTGCTTCCAGCGGCACTATATCTCTCAGCGGTATATCAGCCATCTCTGCGTGGCACTTCTTCAACTGGGAAATGTGGAACACGTCGTGAACTCCTGACAATCCTTCGGGCAATTCCAACTTATAGGCTACTTCTCCCATACGCTCCAAAACTTTGTATGGGCCTACAAAATGTGGCGCTAACTTTCTCTTAACTCCAAAGCGCTTAACTCCTCGAAGTGGGGATACTCAAAGATAAACTCGGTCTCCGACTTTGTAAACTGTCTCCTTGCGTTTAGAATATGTGTAGCTCTTCTGCCTGGATTGAGCTACCTTGAGCCTATCGCGAATCAATTTCACTTTCTGTTCAGACTCCTTAATCAGATCTAGTCCGAACAACTTGCGGTCTCCAACTTCATCCCACGACTATGGGGTCCTGCACCTCCTTCCGTACAAGGCTTCGAAAGGGGCCATCTTCAAACTGGATTGATAGCTGTTGTTGTAAGAGAACTCTGCATATGGCAAATTCTCGTCCCAACTAGATCCGTAATCTAGCGCACAAGCTCTCAGCATATCCTCCAAAATCTGTTTGACTCTCTCGATCTATCCATCTGTCTGCGGATGGAAAGTTGTGCTGAATTCTAGCCTGGTACCCAAAGTTTCATGCAACTGATTCCAGAACTTCGAGGTAAATTGGGTTCCTCAATCTGATACAATGCTCCTTGGAACTCCATGCAGTCATACGATTCTGGTCATGTATATCTTTGCCAACTTTGCACTGGTATAGGTAGTCTTCACTGGAATGAAATGAGCTACCTTTTCCAAACGATCGACTACAACCCAGATTTAGTCATAGCCTGAACGAGTTCTAGGTAAACCCGTAATAAAATCCATGCCTAACTTATCCCACTTCCATTCGGGTATCGGCAATGGCTGTAGCAATCCTGCTGCCTTCTGATGCTCAGCTTCTACCCTCTGGCATACATCACAAACTGCTACATACTCCGCAATATCCTTCTTGATTCCGGTCCACCACAAGGTATCCTTCAAATCCAAATACATCTTGGTATTTCCTGGGTGAATCGAATATGGTGAATCATGGGCCTCTTGCAGAATTAACTTCCTGATCTCCGAATCATTAGGCACATAAACACGGTCTTCAAACCATAAGGTATCGTGCTCATCTTCACAAAATCCCTTAGCTTTTCCTTTGCTCATTTTCTCCTTTATAGAGGCAATCTCCTTGTCAGTCTTCTGGGCTTATCTAATCTTATCCATCAAAGTAGACTGAATCTCCAATGCTGCTACATAGCCTCTTGGAACTATTTCCAAACATAGCTCTCGAAGATTTTCGGCTAAATCCCTTGGTAAATCTCCCGTCATTAAGGTGTTGACATGGCTTTTACGGCTGAACGCGTCAGCTACTACGTTAGCCTTTCCGGGGTGATAATGCAGTTTCATATCATAATCCTTGATGAGCTCTAACCATCTCCTTTGCCTGAGATTCAACTCATTCTGTGTGAAAATATACTTCAAACTCTTGTGATCCGTGTACACTTCACAATGGTTTCCAATGAGAAAGTGTCTCCAAGTTTTCAACGCATGCACTACGGCTGCTAACTCCAAATCATGTGTGGCATAATTTAACTCATGAGGCTTAAGCTGTCGTGAGGCATATGAAACAACTCTTCCTTCCTGCATAAGCACTGCTCCAAGTCCTCGACGTGAAGCGTCGCAATACACCTCATAATCCTTGGTTTGATCTGGCAAAATCAACACAGGTGAGGTAACCAAACGTTTCTTCAACTCCTGGAAACTAGCCTCACACTCCTCACTCCATATGAACTTGGTATCCTTTTTCAACAACTCCGTCATAGGCTTCGCAATCTTCGAGAAATTTCAATGAATCTCCGGTAGTATCCTGCGAGTCCAAGGAAACTCCGGATCTCTCCAACTGTTGTTGGGGCTTCCCAATTTGTCACACTATCAACCTCGGTGGGATCTAATGCTATACCTTCTGCAGATATAACGTGTCTGAGAAATCCAACTTCCTTCAACCAAAACTCACATTTGCTAAACTTGGCATATAACTAATGTTCTTTGAGCTTACCAAGTACCAAACGCAAATGCTCCTTATGCTCCTCTTCATTCTTCGAGTATACCAGGATATCGTTAATGAACACCACGACAAACTTATCCAAAAACTGCATGAATACTTTGTTCATCATGTTCATAAAATATGCAGGTGCGTTAATCAGACCAAATGACATAACAGTATACTCGTACAACCCATACCTGGTGGTAAAAGCCGTCTTAGGTATATCTTGTTTTCGTATCTTCAACTGATGGTATCCTGATCGCAGATCGATCTTGGAAAATACCTTAGCTCCTTGCAATCGATCAAACAGATCATTTATCATTGGCAGTGGGTACTTGTTCTTGATGGTTACTTCATTCAATCCTCAATAATCAACAACCATCCTTAATGATCCATCCTTCTTCTCCACTAGAAGTACTGGCGATCCCCAAGGCGAAGAACTTGGGCGAATGTATCCTTTATCCAGTAACTCCTTAATCTGCTTCTTTATCTCCACCAAATCCTTTGCGGGCATCCTATATGGTCTCTTTGATATTGGCCCTGTGCCTGGCAAAAGCTCAATCAAAAACTCAATATCTCTATCCGGTGGCATGCCTGGCAACTCCTCTGGAAATACATCAGGGAAATCCTTCACCACTGGTACTTCTCCTGCACAACTCCTGTTAAACAATTTACTTGAGTCCCTTTTGGCACATGTTGGGATATATACTTGATCCTTCTCCCTTCTGGGGTGGTAAGCAAAATCGACTTACTGGTGCAATCGATGTTTCCTCCATACATCGACAGCCAATCCATACCCAGAATTATATCCAAACCTTGTGATTCCAAAATGATTAAATTCGAGGGAAACACATGCCTACCTATACTCAATGGCACTTGAAAACATCCTTGGCTAGCCATATACTCCGCTCCTGGTGAGCTTACTAACATAGGTGTTCTAAGAACTTTGGTGGGCAGATTATACTTATCCACAAATCCCTTTGATATGTATGAATGCAATGCACCAGTATCAAAAAGAACGAGTGAAGTAAATGACTTAACCAAAAACTTACCGATTACTACATCAGGCTGCTCTTCAACCTCCTCCATGTTAACGTGGTTCACCTGTCCCCTGTTGAAAGGGTTCGGCTTCTTCCCAGAGCTTCCATTGCCATTTACATTCTAGGATTCAGGACATTCATTGGCATAATGTCTGGTCTTCTGGCACTTAAAGCAAGTGACTTGGCTCAGGTCTCTCTTGGCTGGGGTTGATGGGTTGGTGCGATTTTGGCCATTGCTTCCTCCATTCCCATTACCATTCTTGGTTCCATTGTGATTGTGCGAGCTACCTCCTCCATGGGTATGCTAAAAATGTTCTCCCGGTCTAGGGGTAAAACGTGGCTTCTGCTAAGCTCCAGAATTGTACTTCCCTTGTCCATACTTCCTCTTGCGGTTCTCAATTTGCTGCTGCTTCCCTTCAATCATAAGAGCACGATCTAGCAACTCCTGGTAGTTGTTGAAGGTTGCTACCATCAACTGCATGCTCAACTCATCATTCAGTCCTTCCAGAAACTTCTCCTGCTTAGCTACATCCATAGCAACGTCATCTGGGGCATAACGTGCTAGCTTACTAAAGTCCTCCACATACTGACCAACTGTCCTTCCTCCTTGGCGCAAGTTGCGAAACTCTCGCTTCTTCATGGCCATAGCTCCTTCTGAAACATGGGCAATACGGAAAGCCTGCTGAAACTGGTCCCACGTGACAGTGTCGATAGGGAAAGTGGCTGTGAAATTCTCCCACCATGATGATGCAGGTCCTTCAAGCTGATGTGCCGCAAACTTCACCTTTTCCGCATCTGTGCATCCTGCCGTGGTCAACTCCCTAGCTGTCTTGCGGAGCCAATCATCTTCTACTATCGGCTTGGTGCTACTGGAAAACACCGGCGGATTCAGCCTAAGAAAACGGGCTAAGTGATCAACAGGTGGTGGTGGTGGGTTGTTGTTGTTGTTCCCCTGATTCTGATTCTGAACTAGCAACTGCATCAATGTGTTCTGCTGCTGGATCAACTGAGTGAGCTCCGGTGGGAAGGTAAATCCGGGGTCACATCTCGGAGGCATCTGAGGGTTTAGAAAAGATGAGATTTAAGAATAGAGAGGGGTCTAGAGAGAAAACACTACCCATATGCACATGAGGCAAAAGCAAACAATTCACTTCATTCAATCAAACAAGGGCATACAATCGATCTAACTATCGCAAAAGTGCTCGGACTACTATATTTACATGGTGGACTACTACTATTGTTGGGGTGGTCTACTAGAAATATTCTTCGGTTGCAGACTCCATGATATCTGCTCCTGCTTCGTCAACATAGTCATCATCGCTATCATCTGGATCTGAGTCGGTGTCGTTGATGATGATGTAGTCTTTCGGGCGAATCTCATTGGGTTCTTCGTCTTCTTCTACTGGTGTAGGGCCTCCCATAAATATTCCGATCTTCTTGATCAGATCGTCATTCTTCCCCACTAATACTTTGATTTCCTCTTCATAATCTTCACGTGTAGCCTTGAGTTCTTCCTCTAGTTCCTTGATTCTTGTCCTCGCCTTCTTCAGATCTATCATGTCGGCACACATCTGGTTCTCCTGACGTCGAATGTGCTGGTTTAACTCCTGGATAAAAGCTGCAATTGATCTATCCTTCCTGGTGCTGATCATCTCCCAGTGCTCATCTCGTCGCCCACAAATCTGGTAGATAGTATCCTTGAGATCATTGCGGTAAACTTCTCCAATACATCCCATGGCGATGTGAGCTGCCATGCTCTTTCCTAGACTCCAGGTTGGTGCATCAAAGGAAAACTCTATGGGCTCAGTGACTGGCATGAACGTCCTTCCTGGAACTTGAACTTGAATCATCTAGCGCTCTTCTTCCGGTAAAGTGGCGTTGTAGGTCCCGGTGAAGCTTGGTACTCCTATGTTCAGGTATCTAATGACTTCCTTCAAGTGACGTCCAAAGGGTGTATCTTCATCCGGTTGCGTGAACTTGTTCTTTGCATCCGCCATCCTAAAAGAGCAGAAAAGATGAGAAGTCAGAATGAGAAGAGAGTGAGTAGTGATCTAGGTCTTTTAGCTTAGTGGTCGTGTCCTACAGTCAGCGTGTGCTCTGATACCATCTTGTAGCAACCAGACCTCAAACGATCCAATCTCTGTGGTCAGGTGTCATCCCTGGATCAGTAATGCTGACACCACATAGTACTTGAAGGATTTATAACAGAGTAGCAATCACACACTTATTACATCGAGTGTCTCAAAAGAGAGCTTATTACAATAAATATAGCTTAAGGCCATCTAATAACGATAACAGCGGAAGGCTTGGAAGATAAGTGAGTCCATCAACTCCAACAGCATCACTAAGTATAGAACCACGACCTAAAAGCACCTTAATTAATCATCGTCTGAATAGTCTGCAACATTAACGTTGTAGGCCGAAACCGGTCAGCACATGGAATATCCTAGCAATGTAACACATAGAGAGCAATGAAAGAAATAGGCTATACTACATGCATATTTGGCTGATGGAAAGCTCTATGGTTACAGTTTTGCGTAAAGCCAATTTTTCCCTACTGCAAAGGAATAAATTTTATTTCACTATCATGGTAGTTGTTAAACATTGAGAATGGTTCACAGCATTCTCAATCCCAATTAAGCATCATCAAAAACCCAACAAAATTAATTTTAGAGTAACATGATGAGATTCACATGATAATCCAGGTACTAGATAGTCAAGATGTCCATAACCGGGGACACGGCTAACCATGATTATTTTATACACTCTGCAGAGGATTGCGCACTTTTCCGCACAAGACTCGATCTCCTCCGTTGGGATTCTCGCACTACATGTTGTTTGAGAAAGGGATGACCGAGACATAGTCTTTCAGAAGCGCTAGCACCTTACGATCGGGTAGACAGTTACACCTACTTTCACCTACATCTGCTAGTCTACCATTGTAAGAGTTCGCATGACTTACTCAACTATGCTAGAGCCCATAGTGGCTTGTGGCTGCACATGGAAGTTTCTAGCATGAATTACCTCATGATCCCTTTGAGTCTGGGTGGCGGTCCCAAAGAAAACAGGCAATCGCTGGAATACCCAGGTGCCTCAATCCACCCAGATGTGTATTTAAGTTCCCACCTTAGATAAACATTTTAATTTAATAATCTCACATCTGTCATGGATTTCACTCACCCAATCCACGTCTACTAGCATAGCATGGCATAATAAGCAAACGTAGAAGTAACTACCAAAGGTTTGATAATAACAGGTAATAGGTACTAATCATGCAATGTGTGAGGGTTGATCTAATGCAATAAAACTGGGTAATTGGAAGTATGATCAAAGTGTTACTTGCCTTGCTGATGATCTGTGAAACCTAGCGATTCAAAGTAGCAAGCGGGGCACTCCGGCTACACTATCGCAAACAAACAAGCATACAATAAGTACTCAACTAATGCACATGTAAAACTCAAATAAGAGATCTAACCAGAAAGTTCAACTTAAGAACTCCGGTTGGCAAAAAGAATCAAATCGAACGAAGCAACGAAAGACAAACTGCAAAAGAAACAAGCTTCGTTTACTATTATGGATCTAGGGAAATTTTTACAGTGGCAAAAAATCGTTTGAGTTTGTTAAAAGGAAATAGGGTTTGGAGACGAAACTCCAGGCGGTTGAATCGCCTGATTCCGATAAACGAGTGAAAAGTTATACTAAAACAAAAAAGGATCAGGAATCACGATCAGAAAAATCATGGATTTAATCCGAGAAAAAGAAAACGATGAACAGATTAACGAACGAAAATTCGTTAACTGGATCTAAATGAAGAACGCGTTCGTTAAAACGAACCAATGAGCGAACGCTCGCTAAATAACTAAACCGAAAAAAAAACCGTTCTATCTAAAAAATGAATCTAAAAAAACCAAAAAAACCGGTGAAAACCTAACGGTTTTCTTAAAAAAACAGTGGCTTGACCTCGTCAGCGGCGAACTCCGGCGGCGGCGTGGCGGCGGCGGCTAGGGTTTGGGCGCGGGGGCGCGGCGCGGCTGGGCTGGCTGAGGCAGCCCGGGGCGCGGCTATTTAAAGCCCCGGCCAGGTGGAGTCTTGGCCGGTTACGGCCCAAAGTCGGTTCAGATTTTTTTAATAGTTACGCTCAGAAAAAAAATAAAAGGAATACTAAACGGACTCCAAAAATCCCGAAATAAATTTCCCCGGCTTCTAAAATCAAGCCGCACAGGATGAACATTTATTTGGGCCTAAATGCAATTTTGAAAAACGCACATTTTTCCTAAATTCAAATAAAATAGCAAATAAACCAAAATAAAATCTTATTTGATTTTTTTATTAAATCCTCAATATTTCTTTATTTTGGGAAAGTCATTTTATTCCCTCTCTCATATTTTTGTAATAGAAATAATTGATGATAAAATAAAGAAAATCAAATTATCCTATTTTCAAAATTTTAGAAAACTCACATATGAAAATAACGAAATCCCCAACTCTCTCAGAGGGTCCTTGAGTTGCGTAGAATTTCTAGGATCAACCAAAATGCAATAAAATATGATATGCAAAGATGATCTAGTGTATAACATTCCAAATTGAAAATTTGGGATGTTACAGTATGGCTACCCAAGAAATTTCCTCCGGTAATGGTATCAAGAATATATCTTTACCAAGGAGTGGTGCCTACATAAAAATTGCGGAGAAGAATGGAACTAGATTGATTCTTGATAGATCTATTTTGAGCATTGCAAAATCTATACCAAGCATCTTTTAGATTTTCTCCCTCCCATTGTTTAAAATTAACAACTTCATTCTCGGGGGACAATAGAGAAGATAGAGGACTATCCATAATGACAAGGCAAGCAATCCAACTCACAATAAAACAAGAAACGAGCAAAAGAGGAAAATAGGGAAAGAGAAGGGGAACGGAGAGAGAGAGAGAGAGAGGGCGAATAAAACGGCAAGGGTGAAGTGGTGGAGAGGAAAACGAGATGCAAATGGCAAATAATGTAATGCGAGGGATAAGAGTTTGTGATGGGTACTTGGTATGTTTTGACTTGGTAATGGCGCCTGAAATGATTCCTTGTTGGGAGTCGAATCTTCACTTGACTTGGCGTGAATCTCCCTGGCAACGACGCCAGAAATCCTTCTTGCTACCTCTTGAGCACTGCGTTGGTTTCCCTTGAAGAGGAAAGGGTGATGCAGCAAAGTAGTGTAAGTATTTCCCTCAGTTTTTGATAACCAAGGTATCAATCTAGTAGGAGATCACGCTCAAGTCCCAGGCACCTACACAAACAAATAAGAACCTCGCAACCAATGCGATAAAGGGGTTGTGAAGCCCTTCTTGGTCACTTAAGAGAGTAAGATCTGATAGATATGATAAGATAATATTTTTGGTATTTTTATGATGATGAGAAATAAAGATGCAAAGTAAAATAAACGGCAAAGGAAATAACTAAGTATTGGAATATAATATGATGGAGGATAGACCCGGGGGCCATAGGTTTCACTAGTGGCTTCTCTCAAGAGCATAAGTATTGCGGTGGGTAAACGAATTACTGTCGAGCAATTGATAGAAAAGCGAATACTTATGAGAATATCTAGGTATAATCATTTATATAGGCATCACGTCTGAGACAAGTAGACCGAAACGATTCTGCATCTACTACTATTACTCCACACATCGACCGCTATCCAGCATGCATCTAGAGTATTAAGTTCATAAGAACAGAGTAATGCTTTAAGGAAGATGACATGATGTAGAGGGATAAACTCATGCAATATGATATAAACACCATCTTTTTATCCTTGATGCCAACAATACAATACGTGTCGGTTCCCTTTCTGTCACTGGGACCGAACACCGCAAGATTGAACCCAAAGCTAAGCACTTCTCCCATTGCAAGAAAGATCAATCTAGTAGGCCAAACCAAACTGATAATTTGAAGAGACATGCAAAGATAAACCATTCATACATAAAAGAATTCAGAGAATAATCAAATATTGTTCATAGATAATCTGGATCATAAACCCACAATTCATCGGATATCGACCAACACACCGCAAAAGAAGATTACATCGAATAGATCTCCAAGAAGATCGAGGAGAACTTTGTATTGAGATCCAAAGAGAGAGAAGAAGCCATCTAGCTAATAACTATGGACCCGTAGGTCTGAAGTAAGCTACTCAGACATCACCAGAGAGGCCATGGAGTTGTTGTAGAGGCCCTCCGTAATCAATGCCCCCTCCGCGCGGAGCTCCAGAAAAGGCCCCGAGATGGGATCTCTCGAGTACAGGAGGTTGCGGCGGTGGAATTAGGTTTTTGTGGTGCTCTTGGATGTGTGGCGGGTACGTGGATATATATAGGAGGAAGAAGTACATCAGTGGAGCAACGGAGGGCCCACGAGGGTGGAGGGCGCGCCCAGGGGGTAGGCGCGCCCCCTGCCTCGTGCCTTCCTCCCTTGTTTCTTTACGGCCACTCCAAGTCTCCCGGATCACGTTTGTTGAGAAAATCACGTTCCCAAAGGTTTCATTCCGCTTGGACTCCGTTTGATATTCCTTTTCTTCGAAACCATAAAATAGGCAAAAAAAACAGCAATTTGGGTTGGGCCTCCGGTTAGTAGGTTAGTCCCAAAAATGGTATAAAAGTGTAAAACAAAGCCCATTAACATCCAAAATAGATAATATAATAGCATGGAGCAATCAAAAGTTAGAAATACATTGGAGACGTATCAGGGTCTCAGGGTGTCGGGCTGTCGGGGTCGGGGTGTTGGTGGTCGGGGTCGGGGTGTCGGTGGTCGGGGTGTCAGGTGTGGGGGTGTCGATGGTCGGTGGTCTGGGTCGGGGTGTCGTGTCAGGGTGTCGGGGTGTCAGGGTCGGGGTGTCCTGCCGGGGTGTTGTGTCGAGGTCGGGGTGTCAGGGTGTCAGGGTCGGGGTCGGGGTGTGGGTCGGGGTGTGGTGTTAGGGTGTCGGGGGTCGGGGTCTCTTTTTTCCTTTTCTTCTTCTCTTCTTATTATTCTTCTCCTCTCCTCTTTCTTCTTCTTCTTCTTCTTCTTCTCCTCTCCTCTTTCTTCTTCTTCTTCTTCTTCTTCTTCTTCTTCTTATTCTTCTTCTTCTTGTTCTTCTTCTTCTCCTCCTCCTCCTCCTCCTCCTCCTCCTCCTCTTCTTCTTCTTCTTCTTCTTCTTCTTCTTCTTCTTCTTCTTCTTCTTCTTCTTCTTCTTCTTCTTCTTCTTCTTCTTCTTCTTCTTCTTCTTCTTCTTCTTCTTCTTCTTCTTCTTCTTCTTCTTCTTCTTCTTCTTCTTATTCTTCTTCTTCTTCTTCTTCTCCTTTTTCCTCTTTGTCTTCTTTTCTTCTTTCTTCTTCTCCCTCCTTCTGTTCCTCCCTCCTCCTCCTCCTCCTCCTCCTTCTACTTCTTCTTCTTCTAAACTAAAACTAAAACTGATCTAAAATAAACTAAACTGAGATAAACTAAAACTAAAACTAATCTAAAATAAACTAAACTAAAACTATAACTAAACTAAAACTATAACTAAAACAGAAACTAAACTAAAAGAAACAAAAAGAAACTAATTAAAAAAGGGGGAGGAGCTCACCTGATGGAGGGGGAGGCCAGACGGCTGCGGTGGCCGCTGGAGGAGGCGACGACCCGGTGGAGGGGGAGGAAGGACGACCGCGGCGGGACGGGGCGGGGACGACCGCGGCGGGACGGGGCGGGGATGGCCGCGGCGCGGCTGGCAGACGTGGAAGAGGCGGCGGGGCCGTGGTGGTGGTCGAGTTGGGGTGCGGGGTGGCCGGCTACACCAGACAGGGTCGGCAGCGGCGGCGTGGGCCGGTGTGGGTGGGGGATGGCGACAAAGGGGAGGGGCGGGGGCGGGGTGACGTGGAAGGGGCGGCCAGGGTGCAGTAGATGTTGGGGCGCCGCAGGGGAGGGGTGCGGGGCAGCGGGGCGGCCAGCTACGGCAGACTTGGTCGCGGCGGCGGCGCGGGTGAGGGTGGGGAGGGAATGAGAGAGTGGAGAGAAGAGACAGATGACGGGGGCGGGACGGCCGTTAACGTACCTGCCTCTTTGCCGTCAGCCAACGGTTGGCAAAGATTCTTTGTCGTCCGCTTGCGGGCGGCCAAGAGGTGGGGCCGGTGAGCTTGAGTTGGTTAAACAATAACTGGACCGACCCAGCTCTTTGCCGTCTACTAGCAGACGACAAAGATTCTTTGCCGTCAGCCAGCGGACAGCAAAGAATTGGCTGATGGCAAAGACCTTGTTTGCCATGAGCCACATCTTTGTCGTCCGTTTTCGTGTGGCTGACGGCAAAGACCTTCTTTGTCGTCGGCCAGTGGACAACAAAGAGTTGGCAGACGGCAAATAAGCTAACTCTAGTAGTGATGGTGTTATTAGAAGTTGTGTACCTGAGCATGAACAGGAACGGATCCTACGCAAGTACCACTCTGAGTCCTACGAGGGACACAACGCTGGAGATAGAACTGCACATAAGGTATTGCAGTTCGGTTTCTATTGGCCCACTCTCTTTAAAGATGTTCGTAAGTTTGTTTTGTCTTGTGATCAATGTCAAAGAATTGGTAATATTAGTAGACGTACTTAAATGCCTATGGACCATTCACTTGTTATTGAACCATTTGATGTTTGGGGCTTTGATTATATGGGACCTTTTCCTTCCTCTAATGGGTATACACATAATTTAGTTGCTATTGATTACGTTACTAAGTGGGTAGAAGCTATTCCAACTAGTAGTGCTGATCATGACACTTCTATTAAGATGCTTAAAGAATTTATTTTTTCGAGGTTTGGAGTCCCTAGATATTTAATGACTGATGGTGGTTCACATTTTATTCATGGTGCTTTTCGTAAAATGCTTCCTAAGTATGATGTTAATCACAGAATTGCATCTCCATATCATCCTCAGTCTAGCGGTCAAGTAGAATTGAGCAATAGAGAGATTAAATTAATTTTCCAAAAGACTGTTAATAGATGTAGAAAGAATTTTTCTAAGAAACTTGATGATGCTTTGTGGGCTTATAGAACTGCTTATAAGAATCCCATGCGTATGTCTCCGTATAAAATGGTTTATGGTAAAGCATGTCATTTACCTCTTGAACTAGAACATAAGGCATATTGGGCTATTAAAATTATGATTTCAAACTTGCTGGTGGGAAGAGGTTATTTGACATTTACTCACTTGATGAATGGAGAACCCAAGCCTATGAGAATGCCAAATTGTTTAAATAAAAAGTTAAAAGATGGCATGACAAGAGGATACAAAAGCGTGAGTTTAATGTAGGTGATCATGTTTTACTATACAACTCTCGTTTAAGATTTTTTGCAGGAAAGCTTCTCTCTAAATGGGAAGGCCCTTACATCATCGAGGAGGTCTACCGTTCCGGTGCCATAAAAATTAACAACGTTAAAGGCAAAATTCCGAAGGTGGTAAACGGTCAAAGACTCAAACATTATATCTCAAGTACTCCCATAAATGTTGAGAGCAATATAACTGATACTGTAACATCGGAGGAGTAAATAAGGGACACTTTCCAGAACATTTTAGACTCTGAAAAGGAATAGGTATGTGGTACGGTAAGTAAATTGACTCCAAAACGTTTCTAATGATAAATTTTCTTCTTTTTGGAATATTTAAAAAATTAGGAAAATTAAAAGTAGTCCGAAAGAGACACAAGGCCACCACAGGGGTGGAGGGCGCTCCCTACCCCCCTAGGCGCCCCCACGACCTTGTGGCCACCTCGTGTGCCCTCTGGACTTTGTTTTCTTGCACGATACTTCTTTTGGTCAGTAAAAATTCATGATATATTCACCCGAAGCTTTTGACCACCGTACCACACAAAAATCCCCTGTTTTCATTTTGAGTTGTTCCTGCAGCAGATTTGGAGCAAGATGTCGTCCCAAGACTCTAATGGAGAGAGCTACATGGCTGATTATATCACAAACCCAAAAGTATATGGGGATGTGGAAGATTATGGTTGGACCACGGAGGAAGAGGAAGACTATGAGCCAAAGGGGAAGGAGGAGACCAGCTCCGATGAAGAGGACGATCCACTGCCCCAACCTGGCGATATGCATGTGGAGTTCATGAAGTCAAGCCTCCCTTCAATCTATCCCACCATGTTTTTTGCAGGACAACAAGGCGGCATTATGAAAAAAGATAATGAAACTCGAGCTCGAAAATGAGGATCTGAGGAGGAAAATTTTAACCTCAGACGCAAGCTAGAGAAGAAAAATGCAACAACTCCTTCATCACCACCTCCGAAGAAAGAGATATAAATACATGGGTATGGGCACTCCCCTTGGCAACTGCCAAGCTTGGGGTAGTGCCCCAGTATCATATCACCATCACATCTTTATCTTTATCTCTTATATTAGTTCGATCCTTTTGGTATATCTTGATCTAGGAGAATGAAGTTTTTAGTATGATCTAGCTTTGAGTTTTTCTTTATGTTCCCTCTATGTAATCAAGTCCTTGAGATATGTAATAAGGAGTAGTTTTGAGATAAGGGCTTTGCTTTCTTGCTATGATCTTGATGGAATTAAATAAAAGAAAGAATAAAAAGAATGAAATAAAAAGATCATATATTGATCTTATGGAGAGTAATGACTTCACATATAGAGAGTATGATGAGTAAAAGTTGTTGAGAGTTGACAAACATAGTTTTGGTCATTGTTCCAATTAATAGGAAGTAATAAAGAAAGAGAGGCTTCACATATAAATATACTATCTTGGACATCTTTTGGAATTGTGAGCACTCATTAAAATATGACATGCTAATAAGTTGATGTTGAACAAGGAAGACTACAAATGAGTTATGTTTTCTTATATCTGAATAGAAGTTATATTGTCATGGATCATCCAACATGTTGAGCTTGCATTTCCCTCTCATGCTAGGCAAGTTCTTTGGACCAAGTAGAGATACTACTTGTGCTTCCAAACATCCTTAAACCCAGTTTTGCCATGAGGGTCCACCATACCTACCATGGATTGAGTCAGATCCTTCAAGTAAGTTGTCATCGGTGCAAGCAATAAAAATTGCTCTCTAAATATGTATGATCTATTAGTGTGAAGAAAATAAGTTGTAACACCCCGAATGTAACTTGCCATATTTGTAACTCTGACTCTGCCATTTTCGGCATTAAGTTATGAGATTTCCCTTCGTGGTTGGGTTTTGTCTTCGTTTTGCATTTTGTTCATGTCATCATGTGCATCTCATTTGCATATGTGTTCGTCTCATGCATCCGAGCATTTTCCCTGTTGTCCGTTTTGCAATCCGACACTCCTACGTGCATCGGCGCCCCTTTTGTCTCTTTTCGTGAGCGGGTGTTAAACATTCCCGGAATGGACCGAGATTTTTCAAGCGGCCTAGGTACACCACTGGTAGACCGCCTGTCAAATTTCGTCCCATTGGGAGTCTGTTTGATGCTCCAAGGGTTAACCGGGTAACCGTGAAAGCCTCTTGTGTGTTGCAGCCCAACACCCCTCCAGAACGGCTCAATAACCCATCCAAACCTCTTCCATGTCCTCCGCCGTCGGATCACGATCGTGTGGGCGAAAACTACACTCCATTTGGACACTCCTACCTCCTCCTAGCTATAAATATGTGCCTCTTCCCCGAAATTCTCGCAGTCCAAACCCTACCCTCATTCCCTAGTGCCGCCGGACGAAATCACCGCCGCCGGACGTGTCCGCCGGACGCGTCGCCCCATCCAATCAGGTGGCGACACGTCATCACGCCACTGCCTGGAACCATTACCGCGCCTCCACGTCAACCCGGGCCGCCCCACTTCGTCGCGCCTCCACTACGGGCCCGCCGAAGCCCGAAGCCGCCCCCCCAGCCCGTTCGCGTCCCGTCGGCGCCCGCGCTCGTCCAGCGGCCACGCGCCGCTCGTGCTCGCCCTCCCCTGCACCGGAGCCATGTGCCATCGGTCGCCGTTTCCCGTGCCGCCCCGTCGTCTGGTCGTTGCCGCAGTCGCCTCGTCCGCACCCGACCTCGCCGCCCCTCGTCGATGGCCAGATCTAGTCGGCCGGAGCGGATCCGCGCCTCCCCGACCTTGCCGGCCCTCTCCTCCAACTCTGACCATCGTCCCCCTCATCTCCGGCGAGCTGCCCCGGTCATCCTCGATCTCCATGCCCGAAACCCTAGATCCGGATTCAGAGGGTAATTTTCGTCAAAGTCCCCGTAATTTTGCATTCTGGTGCCTTGTTCATCGTGTCGTAACTTCATGCACATTGCTCCGTCTGACGTGTATGACAAATCGAAATATTCAAAGTGAGATGTTCTTCATTTCATTCCATTGTGGCATGCTTGTTTGAGTCCATCTTAATGCCCAAATCATTGGTGCAAGAGTGCTATAAATGGTTAGGTGTTGTTACTTATCAAAGTATGAGGATTTGTAATTTTGGCACATTTGTTGTGTGCTTCATATGGGCATGAGCTCTACATGTGCTTTGGTGTATACCATGCCATCTTTACAGGGGTGCTTGCCACGTATTTTTGTGATCAATGTGGTGAATAGCACAAGCATGCAAAGTAGCCTTTGTGATACTGCTGATTTCAGGGACTTAGGATTTTGCTAAGTCCTTTTCCTGTTGTTATTTTATGACATGTAAACATGTTGCTACAGTGAGACCCATGCTTTTTTGAGTTCCTTCACTAAGGATGTTTTGGACATATGGTTATGCCCTATCCAACCGTTGCCCTATTTGCAATTATGGAGTGCCCTAGCATGTCTTAATCTTGCTCCACTTTTGCTATAAAATGTTCCTGGCAGATTGTTTACATGTTAATCAATTTTTCCATGGTTGTTGTAGTTGATCTATGCATGATGTGAACATCATATTGCCATGGTTAGCTTCATGAACATGTCTTCTTGATGATTCTATGCTTATCTTGTCATGCAATGCCTTTTGGTGAGTGATTTGAGCTCGCAAAGACGCCTTCATAACTCTGTTTATGACATGCTCAGTTTTCTGCCAAGTCTGAAACTATTAATAAAACATGCTTTGTTTACATGGGTGCCATCTTATCTTCCGTGCCCTTTTGGCTCATGACCAGTAAGGCACTTTTGTTCTATGCATTTAGTAGATTCATGCCATGCCTTTTTTGCTATGATATGTAATCAAGTCTGTGAAACTGATATCTTTTGCACTTTTGCCATGCTTGTTTGAACCTGCTCTTGTGTGATTTAGCCGTAGCTCAGTGTTCATGCTTTGTCAAGCATCTTGAGTACATCACTTCCATATGCTTTGTTGCTATGTTGGAGTGCAGTAGCTTAGTTTCTTGTTGCCTTCTAAATGGCATCGTGCTGTTAATCGCAAAATTGTGCCTTTCTTGTTTTGCTTGCCATTTACAAACCGTGCATCCGATTCCGGTGATCTTTATATCGATTTCAACCGAAATCACCTCACCTTTCCAGTGGCTCTTGGATTTCCAAGTTTAGGCCAGGTTCAATCATTCCGTGTCAAATCTTGCCTATGCATCGCATACCGCATATCATACCATGTTTGCATCATGTTGCTTGAGCATTGCACGTGGTTGATTGTGTTCCTTTTGCTTGTTTGTCTTGTTTGGGTAGAGCCGGGAGACGAGTTCGTGAACGAGGAGCCCGTTGAGTTCGCTTACGAGGATCAAGTCAACTCTGAGAACTTTGCAGGCAAGATGATCATACCCTTGAAATCACTTCTATCTTTGCTTGCTAGATGCTCGCTCTTTTGCTATGCCTATGCTACGATACCTACCACTTGCTTATCATGCCTCCCAAATTTCCATGTCAAACCTCTAACCCACCATGTCCTAACAAACCGTTGATTGGCTATGTTACCGCTTTGCTCAGCCCCTCTTATAGTGTTGCTACTTGCAGGTGAAGATTGGAGATCGTTCCTTGTTGGAACATTGTTTACTGTTGGGATATCACTATATTATCTTGTTATCTTAATGCACCTATATACTTGGTAAAGGGTGGAAGGCTCGGCCTTTTGCCTAGTGTTTTGTTCCACTCTTGCCACCCTAGTTTCCGTCATATTGGTGTTATGTTCCCGGATTTTGCGTTCCTTACGCGGTTGGGTTATAATGGGAACCCCTTGAAAGTTCGCCTTGAATAAAACTCCTCCAGCAATGCCCAACCTTGGTTTTACCATTTCCCACCTAGCCTCTTTTTCCTTTGGGTTTCCGGAGCCCATGGGTCATCTTTATTTAAACCCCCCTGGGCCAGTGCTCCTCTGAGTGTTGGTCCGATCGAGTAGACTGCGGGGCCACCTCGGGGCAACTTGAGGGTTGGTTTTACTCGTAGGATGTCTCATCTGAGTGTGCCCTGAGAACGAGATATGTGCAGCTCCTATCGGGATTTGTTGGCACATTCGGGCGGTGTTGCTGGAATTGTTTTACCATTGTCGAGGATGTCTTGTAACCGGGATGCCGAGTCTGATTGGAATGTCTCGGGAGAAGGAATATCCTTCATTGACCGTGAGAGCTTGTGATGGGCTAAGTTGGGACTCCCCTGCAGGGATTTGAACTTCCGAAAGCCGTGCCCACGGTTATGGGCAGATGGGAATTTGTTAATGTCCGGTTGTAGATAACATGAAACTTAACTTAATTAAAATGAATCAACCGCGTGTGTAACCGTGATGGTCTCTTCTCGACGGAGTCCGGGAAGTGAACACGGTGTTGGAGTAATGCTTGACGTAGGTTGTTCTAGGATCACCTCTTGATCATAGTTGTTCGACCGTGCTTTTGCCTTCTCTTCTCGCTCTCTTTTGCGCACAGGTTAGCCACCATGAATGCTAGTCGCTTGCTGCAGCTCCACATCATACCTTGCCTTACCAATAAGCTTAAATAGTCTTGATCACGAGGGTGTGAGATTGCTGAGTCCCCGTGACTCACATTTTACTTCGAAACCAGATGCAGGGACCGATGAAACCGTTCCAGGCGATGCGTTTGAGCTCAAGTAGGAGTTCGATGAAGACTCTCGCCGTTTCTATGTGTCTTTCCCAGATGATCAGTAGTGGTGCCCAGTTGAGGCGACCAGGGACCGTGTCGCATGTGGGGGTTGATCTTTATTTTGGTACCGTAGTCGGGCCATGAGTGTATTGGGTGATTGTAATATTATTCATGTATTTGTGTGACGTGGCGAGTGTAAGACAACTATGATCCTTTCCCCTTTTATATATTTACATGGGTTGTTGTGAAGATTACCTTACTTGCGACATTGCTTTCAATGTGGTTATGCCTCTAAGTCGTGCTTCGATACGTAGGAGATATAGCCACATCGAGGGCGTTACAAGTTGGTAATCAGAGCCTTCCCCGACCTTAGGAGCCCCCTGCTTGATCGAAGCACAATGTTGATACTGAGGTTATGCCCAAAGTCATGCAAGTTGTTTCTCCCGGCAAGCTTTTGACCTCTAGTTTGGTTGCTCCTGATGTCTCTATCACGTTGGGCGACTACAAGTTTCTGTCCTCTCCAATGGTCCTTGGTAACTCGGATATTGATCTTATTCTCGGAATGGATTGGCTTTCTAAGCACAAGGCTCATCTTGATTGTGCTGCCAGGCAGATTCAATTGACTCATTCGTCTGAGGATGTAATTGTCTTTGCCGCTCGTGATGATACCATCCGTCTGTTTTCACTCAATGAGAAGGGTGAACTGGATGCCATCTCTCAAATTCTAGTTGTTTGCGAATATCAATATGTCTTTCCAGAAGAGCTTCCAGGAATGCCTCCGCACCGACCAGTTGAATTCGTTATCGATCTTGAGCCTGGCACGGAACCTGTTTGCAAACGTCCTTACAAGCTTGGACCTGAAGAGTTGAAGGAGCTGAAGAAGCAACTCGATATTCAAGAGCGAATGGGTCTCATCCGACCTAGTTCTTCTCCGTGGGGTTGTGGAGTTCTTTTTTGTGAAGAAGAAGGATGGAACGGACCGACTTTGTGTTGACTACCGTCCATTGAACAAGAAGACTATAAAGAACAAGTACCCACTTCGCAACATCAATGAGCTTTTTGAACAACTCAAAGGTGCTCAAGTATTCTCCAAGCTTGATCTCCGTATGGGCTATCATCAGATTCGAATCCGTGAGCAAGATATCCCCAAGACGGCTTTTAGAACAAGCTATGGTTCATATGAATACACTGTCATGTCTTTTGGCCTCGTCAACGCTCCGCCGACTTTCTCTCGCATGATGAACTTCATCTTCAACTCCTACACAAATGATTTCGTCTTGGTATACCTCGATGACATTTTGGTCTTTTCCAAGAACAAGGAAAATCATGCCAAGCACTTGCGTTTGGTGCTCGATAAGATCAAAGAACATCAGTTCTATGCCAAGTTTTCAAAGTGCGAGTTTTGGCTCGATGAGGTTCTCGATCTTAGGCATATCATCTCTGCCAAGGGCATAGCGGTGAATCCTGAGAAGGTGTCTGCAATTGTGAATTGGGAACCACCTCAGAACGTGAAGCCACTCCGCAATTTCCTTGGTCTCGCAAGCTATTGTCGAAGGTTCATTGAGAACTTTTCAAAGATCGCGAAGCCGCTTTCCAACCTTCTCCAGAAGCACGTGAAGTATGTTTGGTCTCCGGAATGTGACATCGCTTTCAACACCTTGAAAGAGAATTTAGTCACTGCTCTAGTTCTGACTCCTCCTGATGAAGCCAAATCATTCGAGGTCTTCTGCGATGCCTCTCTTCAAGGTCTTGGTGCAGTGTTGATGCAAGAGAAGAAAGTTGTGGCTTATACTTCTCGTCAGTTGAAGCGCAATGAGAAGAACTACCCCACTCATGACCTCGAGTTGGCGGCAGTTGTGCATGCTCTTTTAACTTGGAGACATCTCTTATTGGGAAGAAAAGTGGACATCTTCACTGACCACAAGAGTCTCAAGTACATCTTCACCCAGCCTAATCTCAACCTCATGCAGACTCGTTGGGTTAAAATGATTCAAGAGTATAATCCGAGTATCGAATATACTCTAGGCAAGGCCAATGTAATTGCTGACGCATTGAGCAGGAAGGCTTATTGCAACAGTCTGATTCTCAAGGCTTACCAACCCGAGCTTTGTGAAGATTTCCGCAAACTCAATCTGCAAGTTGTTCCTCAAGGTTTCCTCGCCAACCTTCAAGTCTCTCCTACTTTGGAAGATCAGATTCGCGAGGCTCAACTTCTTGATGCTATGGTGAAGAAGGTGAAGACTGGGATTGCCAAGAGTCAACCCAAGTACAAGTGCTATCATCTTGATGACAAGGATACTCTCTTCTTCGAGGATCGCATTGTTGTGCCTAAAGGTGACCTTCGTAAAGTCATTATGAACGAGGCTCACAATTCACTCCTCTCCATCCACCCTGGGAGCACAAAGATGTACAATGACCTCAAGCAGGCGTATTGGTGGACTCGAATCAAGCGCGAGATTGCTCAGTTCGTGAATGAATGTGATGTCTGAAGAAGAGTGAAGGCAGAACACCAACGACCAGCTGGTCTCCTCCAACCTCTTGCCATTCCAGAATGGAAGTTTGTCCACATTGAGATGGACTTCATGACGGGATTTCCAAAGTCCAAGCATGGCAATCATGCTATATTCGTTGTCATCGACAAACTCACTAAAGTGGCTCATTTTCTGCCTATCAAAGAGTCTATCACAGCAGCTCAATTGGCAGAGCTTTATACCTCTCGGATTGTCTCTCTGCACGGCATTCTGCAGTTGATCTCTTCAGACCGTGGCAGCATCTTCACCTTGAAGTTTTGGGATTCTTTTCAGAAGGCCATGGGCACCAACATCCGTTTCAGCACAACTTTTCATCCCCCAACTAGCGGCCAAGTCGAGCGTGTCAATCAGATTCTCGAAGAAATGCTCAGGGCTTGCGTTATCTCTTTCGGTATGAAGTGGGAAGATTGTCTTCCATATGGTGAGTTTTCCTACAACAATAGCTTTCAAGCAAGTTCGGGCAAGGCCCCATTCAAAATTCTCTATGGCAGGAAGTGTTGTACTCCTCTTAACTGGTCAGAGACCGGTGAACGTCAACTTCTTGGAAATGACTTGATCACAGAGGTAGAGGAAATGTGCAAAGTCATTCGTGATAACCTCAAAGCAGCGCAATCACGCTAGAAGAGCTACTATGATAGTAAGAATCGTGATTTGGCTTTCGAGATCGGAGAGCCTGTTTACCTCCGCGTCTCTCTAATGAAAGGTACTCGTCGCTTCGGTATCAAAGGGAAGCTTGCCCCTCGATACGTGGGTCCTTTCAAGATCGTCATCAAGAGAGGCGATCTCGCCTATCAACTCGAGCTTCCCTCCAACTTTGCAAACGTGCATGACGTGTTCTATGTCTCTCAGCTCCGCAAGTGCTTCAAGACCCCTGACCGCATCGTCAACTTCGAAGACATTGATCTCCAAGAAGACCTTTCTTATCGTGAGCACCCTATTCCTATTCTTGAAGAAACTGAGCGCAAGACTTGCAACAAGTCTATCAAATTCCTCAAAGTCAAGTGGTCACACCATTCCGACCGTGAAGCCACCTAAGAACGCGAGGATCACCTCCGTTCTAAGTACCCGGCGTTTTTCCAGTCGTAGATCTCGGGGCGAGATCCTTTCATAGTGGTGGAGTGTTGTAACACCCCGGATGTAATTTACCTTATCTATACTCCAGCTCTTGCCGTTTCCGGCCTAAGTTATTTTATTTTCCTCGGTGTCGGGTTTTTGTCTTCGTGTGTTATTGCCTTTTTCATGCACCTCATATCATGTCATCATGTGCATTGCATTTCCATACGTGTTCGTCTCATGCATCCGAGCATTTTCCCCGCTGTCCGTTTTGCATTCAGGCGCTCCTATCTCCTCCGGTGGACCTTTCTACCTCTTTTCGTGTGTTGGGGTTAAACATTTCCGGATTGGACCTTGACTTGCCAAGCGGCCTTGGTTTACTACCGGTAGACCACCTGTCAAGTTTCGTGCCATTTGGACTTCGTTTGATACTCCAACAGTTAACCGAGGGACTGAGAAGGCCTCGTTTGTGTTGCAGCCAACACCCTTCCAATTTGGCCCAAAACTCACCAAAAACCCCTCCATCGTCTAGAGAGTTCGATCACGATCGCGTGGCCGAAAACCGTGCTCAATTTGGAGGTCCCTAGCTCCCTCTACCTCTATATAAGTGCCTCCCCGTCCAAATCCGGACGGAACCCTGATCTCCTCGCTTCCCTCGCGCCGCCGGACAAAACCTCGTCCGGCCGGACACATCCGCTTCACCCCGCCGCCGCCACGTGGCGCTTCCGGATTCGTCCACCGGTCGCGCCCCACATCGCCGCGCCTCCCACCATGCCGTCCCGCGAAGCCCGGGGCAGGCCCCCGTGGCCCATCTCCTCACCCACTGCCGCCCGGGTCTTCTTCCTCCTCCCGCGCGGCTCGCCGACCGGCCGCCTCCCGCCATCGATGTTCGCCGCCCCGGCCACCGGCGCCCGCCGCCCCGGCCGCCGCGTCCGCGGCCACCTCGCCAAGCCGGCGCCGCCTCCTCTTCGCCCTCGCCGCCTAGCAAGCTCCGGCTGCGCCCCTGCAACTCCGGCGAGCCCCTTCGACGACTCCGGTGAACAGGAACTCCGGCACCGGCCAACCTCGTTTTCCATGCCTTCGATACAGATCTGAGATCTATACCAGACGGTTGACTTTCTATCCCCAAAACCTTAATTTTCGGCAATTTTCATCATGTCGTAACTCTGCATCCGTAGCTCCAATTTGTGCGTGTAGCATATCAAAATGTTTGCCTCGACGAGTACATAATTTCATATCATTGCATCATCTTCATTTGAGCTCATCTTGATGCCCGAAATGCTGTTGGAAGAGGGCTATGTGATGAATTTGGCAGATCTGTTTCATCAAATGGCATTTTCTCATTTTTGCCATGATTAATGTGTGCATGCTATGATCCTGAGCTCTACATGTGTTTTGTTATATGCCATGCCATCTTTACAGAGGTGCTTGACATGTATTTTTGTGATATTTGTGGTGACTAGCACAAGCTTCCAAAATAGCGTAATCGGTAATGCTGATTTCAGGGACTTAGAATTTCACCAAGTCCTTGTTCTGTTTTTGTCGTTATGCCATATGTTCATGTTGTTTCCTAGTGATACATGCCTCTTTGGAGAATGATCAGTAAGGATGTTTTGTAATATTGTGGTGCTCTATCCATCCATTTCTTTGTTTGCATTTATGGAGCAACCTAGCTTGAGTCAATCGAGCTCTACTTTTGCTATAAAGTGAATCCTGGCAGATTGTTGACATGATTAGCGATTTTGCCAAGGATGTTGCTGTTGATCCGTGCATGCTATGTTGTTGTTCTTGCCATGTCTAGCTTCTATGCCATGTATTCTTGATGGGTGTATGCTTAGTTTGTCATGCCATGCTGTAGTGAGTACATAGAGCTCGTAAACATGCCTACTCGTTAACTGTTTTGCATGCTCCAGTTTTTCACAAAGTCTGAGATGTGTTTATGTTTTTGAGATGTTCACATGCTTGCAGTTGTATTTTCTGATCCTTTTTGGCTCAAGTTCACTAAGGGACTTTTGTTAAGTGCTTTGAGTAGCTTCATGCCATGCCTTTCTTTGCCATGTTAAGTTCTTGTAGCATGTAGTTTTCATGTTCTAAAGTGTGCTTCCTGGTGATATATTCCAGACTTGTGTTAATTTCACTAAGTCTGAAACCTGTTATCATTTGCACTTTTGCCATGCTTGTTTGAACCTGTTATTGGATGAATTAGCCGTAGCTCAATGTTTATCTTTTGTCAAGCATCATGAATGTATGCCTGCCATGTATTTTGTTGTCATGTTTGAGTGCTGTAGCATATTTATCTTGATGCATTTAGTTGGTCACTTGATGATTATCGCAGACCGGTGCCATATTTGTTTTGCTTGTCATTTCCAAACCGCATCCTATTCCGGTGATCTTTATATCGATTTCAACCGAAATCACCTCACCTTTCCAAACCGCATCCGATTCCGGTGATCTTTATATCGATTTCAACCGAAATCACCTCACCTTTCCAGTGGCACTCTTGGATTTCCAGGTTTAGGCCAGGTTCAATCATTCCTTGTCAAATCTTGCATATGCATCGCAATACCGCATTCCGCATATCATACCATGTTTGCATCATGTTGCTTGAGCATTGCACGCGGTTGATTGTATTCCTTTTGCTTGTTTGTCTTGTTTGGGTAGATCCAGGAGACGAGTTCGTGAACGAGGAGCCCGTTGAGTTCGCTTACGAGGATCAAGTCAACTCTTAGAACTTTGCAGGCAAGATGATCATACCCTCGAAATCACTTCTATCTTTGCTTGCTAGATGCTCGCTCTTTTGCTATGCCTATGCTACGATACCTACCACTTGCTTATCATGCCTCCCAAATTTCCATGTCAAACCTCTAACCCACCATGTCCTAGCAAACCATTGATTGTCTATGTTACCGCTTTGCTCAACCCCTCTTATAGTGTTCCTAGTTGCAGGTGAAGATTGGAGATCGTTCCTTGTTGGAACATTGTTTATTGTTGGGATATCACTATATTATCTTATTATCTTAATGCACCTATATACTTGGTAAAGGGTGGAAGGCTCGGCCTTTTGCCTAGTGTTTTCTTCCACTCTTGCCGCCCTAGTTTCCGTCATATCGGTGTTATGTTCCTGGATTTTGCATTCCTTATGCGGTTGGGTTATAATGGGAACCCCTTGAAAGTTCGCCTTGAATAAAACTCCTCCAGCAATGCCCAACCTTGGTTTTACCATTTGACACCTAGCCTCTTTTTCCCTTGGGTTTCCGGAGCCCAAGAGTCACCTTTATTTAAACCCCCCTGGGCTAGTGCTCCTCTGAGTGTTGGTCCGACCGAGTAGACTGCGGGGCCACCTCGGGGAAACTTGAGGGTTGGTTTTACTCGTAGGATGTCTCATCTGAGTGTGCCCTGAGAACATGATATGTGCAGCTCCTATCGGGATTTGTCGGCACATTCGGGCAGTGTTGTTGGACTTGTTTTACCATTGTCGAGGATGTCTTGTAACCGGGATGCCGAGTCTGATTCGAATGTCTCGGGAGAAGGAATATCCTTCGTTGACCGTGAGAGCTTGTGATGGGCTAAGTTGGGACTCCCCTGCAGGGATTTGAACTTTCGAAAGCCGTGCCCGCGGTTATGGGTAGATGGGAATTTGTTAATATCCAGTTGTAGATAACATGAAACTTAACTTAATTAAAATGAATCAACCGCGTGTGTAACCGTGATGGTCTCTTCTCGGCGGAGTCCGGGAAGTGAACACGGTGTTGGAGTAATGCTTGACGTAGGTTGTTCTAGGATCACCTCTTGATCATAGTTGTTCGACCGTGCTTTTGCCTTCTCTTCTCGCTCTCTTTTGCGCACAGGTTAGCCACCATGAATGCTAGTCGCTTGCTGCAGCTCCACATCATACCTTGCCTTACCAATAAGCTTAAATAGTCTTGATCGCGAGGGTGTGAGATTGCTGAGTCCCCGTGACTCACATTTTACTTCGAAACCAGATGCAGGGACCGATGAAACCGTTCCAGGCGATGCGTTTGAGCTCAAGTAGGAGTTCGATGAAGACTCTCGCCGTTTCTATGTGTCTTTCCCAGATGATCAGTAGTGGTGCCCAGTTGAGGCGACCAGGGACCGTGTCGCATGTGGGGGTTGATCTTTATTTTGGTACCGTAGTCGTACCATGAGTGTATTGGATGATTGTAATGTTATTCATGTATTTGTGTGACGTGGCGAGTGTAAGTCAACTATGATCCTTTCCCCTTTTATATATTTACATGGGTTGTTGTGAAGATTACCTTACTTGCGACATTGCTTTCAATGTGGTTATGCCTCTAAGTCGTGCTTCGACACGTAGGAGATATAGCCGCATCGAGGGCGTTACAAGTTGGTAATCAGAGCCTTCCCCGACCTTAGGAGCCCCCTGCTTGATCGAAGCACAATGTTGATACTGAGGTTATGCCCAAAGTCATGCAAGTTGTTTCTCCCGGCAAGCTTTTGACTTCTAGTTTGGTTGCTCCTGATGTTTCTATCACGTTGGGCAACTACAAGTTTCTGTCCTCTCCAGTGGTCCTTGGTAACTCGGATATTGATCTTATTCTCAGAATGGATTGGCTTTCTAAGCACAAGGCTCATCTTGATTGTGCTGCCAGGCAGATTCAATTGACTCATTCGTCTAAGGATGTAATTGTCTTTGCCGCTCGTGATGATACCATCCGTCTGTTTTCACTCAATGAGAAGGGTGAACTGGATGCCATCTCTCAAATTCCAGTCGTTTGCAAATATCAAGATGTCTTTCCAGAAGAGCTTCCAGGAATGCCTCCGCACCGACCAGTTGAATTCGTTATCGATCTTGAGCCTGGCACGGAACCTGTTTGCAAACGTCCTTACAAGCTTGGACCTGAAGAGTTGAAGGAGCTGAAGAAGCAACTCGATATTCAAGAGCGGTTTAAGAGCAGTTTTGAAAACCATTTTTTCTTCGAACAAAAAACGTGAATCGTATTTTCGATCGCATTTCTAAACCATTTATCGGAATGAGGCATATAATATGGCGTTGGAAAGCTGCTGCAAAACCGCTCCTTCCACGTGTTGAAAGTTTTCTCTAATTCCCTATGGTTAAAGAGTAATTTGAAAAAACGTAAAATTTCGTAAACCGAACACCTCAGTTCGTTTTTTTGATGTCATTTCTAAACGGCTAATCCAATGGAGGCATATGAAACGGCGTTGGAAAGCTTATGAAAATGCACTAATCAAATGGGGCTTGCGATATATCGTTGAAAGCTTCAACAAATGCGAAACTTTTTGGTATGTATTGTTTCTCCCAATTCTTTACGGTTTTAACTCAATTTCGAAAATGGCGAAAAACGTATTTTCGCCGTAATTTCTACAAACTTTATTGGAATGGGGCAAATAATATACCGCTGAAAAGCTACGGAAAATGCGAAACTTTTTCATGTTGATGGTTTTCTCTGATTCCTAGCCGTTTTCAAGTAATTTCGAAAACGGCGAGATCATGCGTTCTGCCTTTATCGCGAAACAGATTCTTTGAAAATGCACCGCGTGAAGAACCTGAACTCTCGCCGCGTGTACCTGAACTTCAGTCTGCTTTTTCACGTGCTTTTTTTGCTCGTAGGTCTCCATCCACTGCTCATAACTCTCTATCCACTCATCGGAATTGAGCAAGTGATATACCCGTGGAAAGCTGGTGTAAGCACATAACTTTCCCGTGTTGATCGTTTTTTCATACTCGTGATGATTTTAAAAGTTTTTCATCTGAAATTCATTCGGCGTAGTAGTTGAACTTCATGCTATTTTCACGTTGAACTTCTGTGACGTATTTTCGTTTGTCATTTTCTTATCCATTCGTCAGTGTTACACAAATGATATTCTTGTTGTACAAACCTCTCTCACAATAATTTTTTTAACTTTCTCCGACGGAGTACTTGAACATATAACGACAACAAATTTAACCTTTGCATTTTTATTCTTTTTTAATACAAAATTCACACCGTGTAGAACGTGAACTTCTGGTAATTTATCAACCTGAACTTCTCTCGGTTACGTGAAAATATCTAAGTTTTTTATAAATATTAATCTGAATTCCTTAATCCTTTTTTTGTGAATTTTGAAGCACTCCATTTTTAAAAGTTGAACTTCTTATTATTTTATTTTTGAACTTCTTATTTTCATTCTTTAATAACGAGGAAAATATGAGTTTTCTATAATTATCGAACTACTCCATCTTTTTAATATGGACTTCTTGGTTTTATTTCTTAATCTTTTTTTTCAATTTGAACATGGTTGATTCTTCAATACTAAGGGATATTTGAGTATTTTAATAACGGTAAAATGTTAGTTTCTAAATAAACATCGAACCACTTCGTTATTTTCGTTTGAACTTCTAGTTTTTTTAGAAATGGGGAAAATCTATTTTTAAACATTTTTAGCTGTTCCTTTTTTAATTTAAACTTCTTCGTTTTATACTTTAGTAACATGAAAAATTTGAGTTTTTCATAATCTTTGGAATTCTCTTTTATTTTAATTTGATCTTCCTAGTCTTATTCTTAGAAAAAATATGTTTTTAAATAAGCACCAATTTTTTTTAAAAAAATAAACTTTATACTTTTGTTTTTCCAAGAAACAGAAAGAATTTGAGTTTTTGTATATCCATCGAACTTCTTTTTTTTAATTTGAACTTCTTCATTTTATTTTTCAGTAACAAGGAAAATATGACTTTTGTCATAAATATGAAACTTCTCTATTTTTGTAACTTGGGCTTCTTGATTTATTTCTTTCAGTAAAGACAACATCCTAGTTTTGTAATAAATATTGAATTGTCCATTATTTCAATTTCAACTTCTAGAGTGTTCTTTTAATTTTAGAAACAATGAAAGTCCTTTTTATGATTTTTGAACTTTTCTATTTTTAAAATTTGAACTTCTTGTTTATTATTTTAGAAATGGTGAAACATCCGCTTCTAAGTGTCTTTTACTTTTGAACTGCTCTATTATTTCTGTTTGAACTTCCTATGATCTTCTTGATTGTGTTTAGTGATTGAAGAAATTTGAGGTTTTAGTAAACATTGAACCGCTCCGCTTCTAGGTTTTTTAAGGTGTGTTGTGAGTATAACTCCCAACTTCGGTTGTCGGTGTATTTGAACTTATGCGATATTAGTAAAAAAGCAGATCCAATTTGCGCATTTTTTGAATCTTTTCTAAATGGTTAACCTTGAACTTCTCGACATTTTTCACTATACACACCTTTTTTGTATGTAATAACTTTTCTATGTCAAATGTCTCCCTGAATGTATATGAGCTTACATAAAAAATGTACGTGAGCTTCTTTTTTCAATGGTGTTTTCTTGCTAACATGGCACCACATAGATCCCTTAATTTCCCTTTTGGCTTCATACATTCTAATGCAATGGTTTTGCACGACATGCATGTTTATGAAATTACAGAAGTTAATTGGTTCGAGGTAAAAGGAAACACTAAAATAATTTATTTCCATTTTTGGCATAACCACCGGCACCTTAGGAACGTATCCATTTTTTATCTGCACTTGCTCGTTTTTTTGAGGCTCCGCTGCTCTCTGCTGTAATTTCACAGAACGAGACTATACAATTTTTTTGAATTACTACAATCTTCAACCTGGAGTCAACCTTGGACTGCACAATCACATGCAATCAGATAAGAAGTTTTATGCATTCGTAGTTGGATATAATGTACAACAATCACGTATAATATGCATCAAACTTGAACCTGGAGTCACATTGGACTGCAAGACCAAATTTTAGAAACAATGAAGTAAGTAGAGAGGGGGTGGAAGGGAGATTCGTGCGGTCCTTTATTCGCTCCAGCGGGACAACCAACGTTGTTGCACGAGACCAGAGAGAACATCTCAGGCGAGGTTGATATTAGATAAACAAACTAACTGATATTAAGATAAACTCCACTGCTTAAATTATTGCCAATGATGATTTGGATCATTGATTGCTCTGTTGCTTCCCAGCTCCTCCAGACTGTATTCCATCGTTCCGTGTGTGGGATGGATGACCGAACCAAATAAAACTTAAATGATAGTTGAAGGCAATGTCAGGTCGCCTCTTAGACCCCCAAGCTTGCCGGTGAGCAAACTGTGTGCTGCAGCACTAGTACCTGCGGCCTAACTTCCGAAAAGCGCGCGCATGCAAACAAAGACCTACTAAAAAGCAAATCAAAAAGAGCGCGCATGCGATGTCAACGTCTCGAATGATGCTGGTCACGGTTCTGCTACGGCCATTACTTCCACGAGAGCTTGATCTCTAGCGCTCGTAGGAAATCTTCATCTGATCAATCGATCTTTCAGAAGACCTGGAGACAAGCCCGACACGGATGTCACACAACATGTTGCACTTTGCCTCTGGCGGCGCACGGCTAGGCGGAATGTTGCATGCTCGATCGATCGGTGGTCTGGTCCCACGATAAACTCCACTGGCGATTAACAGTTTGACACCCTCGACCAGTCAACCGACGCGACCGTTAGAGAACACAAGAGGCACCGGGTCAGGGGAACCCAAGTGGAGACGAAAATTTCTTGAACGACATCGACGAGCCATGCTGCACCATGTTCGCAGTAGCATAGAACGGCAAGCATCACTTAGCATCTCTCTGAATAAACGGGTGCAAAATTATGGACAAATGCAGCAGTGGGAACCGGGCGGCTGAGGCGGTGGATGTCTTGGGGCTACATAGTTGAACGGCCGGACGTAGCAGCGGCAAACGGCTTGAGTGTTGTTGCGGCCAGAGGAAAGGTAGGCTCACATAACGGAGGCTGGAGAAGAAGATCGAGCCCGGCGAGGAAGCCGTCCATGGTGAGTTGGAGATGCGTCAGCGAGGGAGGCATGCAGGCGGGATACGGCGTGACCTCCCAAGGCATCTGACCCCTGGACGACAGCTTGGCCGGAGACCGGGGCCTGTAACCCGGTCCTTGAGGCGGCGGAGCGGGGGCACGCGGCAAGCCTCTGCGCCCGTGTATCCGGCGGGGGGCACGACACCGGCGACGAGGAGGGAGACGCTCGCCGACGGGGGGCTCGCGGGATGCGGAGGCTCTCGTTGGGAGTTGGTGGGTGTGCCTTGGGTAGGTCAGCCAGCGGGAGGAGGCGCGCGGGACGGCGAGATCCAGGAGGGTGGCGGCGCTCGGGGAAGGGGATCGAGGGATGTCAGGGTGGGGATCGGGGCAAGCGGGTGGGGTGGGGTGTTTTTTTTCTGTAATCGGTCCGGTGGGTTTTTCGGGAGTTCTGAAACAGCTCGTCGCTACTATATATAGGGTCTGGCTGTGATCCAAATAGTTATTCTAATCCTGGGATTAGAATAGTGCTGTCCTATATATATATATCCCCAGATGTAGGTTTTCATAAAGTATTATTGTTGACATTACCCTTGATGTAAAATGGTGGGAGGAGAAACTATGAGCCCCTATCTTTCTCTGTGTCCGGTTGAAACTTTGTACCCATAAGTATCGCGTGAGTGTTAACAATTGTGAAAGATTATATGATAGTTGAGTATGTGGACTTGCTGAAAAGCTCTTATATTGACTCTTTCTGATGTTATGATAAATTGCAATTGCTCCAAATACGGAGATCATAGTTTGTTAGTTTTCAATGAAGTTTCTGATTCATACTTTATCTTGTGAATGAATTGTTACTTAAGCATAAGAAATTATATGACAATATATGTTGATGATCTAAAGATAATCATGATGCCCTCATGTTTGTGTTTTATTTTATCGACACCTTATCTCTAAACATGTGGACATATTTATCGATATTGGCTTTCGCTTGAGGACAAGCGAGGTCTAAGCTTGGGGAGTTGATACGTCCATCTTGCATTATGCTTTCATATTGATATTTATTGCATTATGGGCTGTTATGACACATTATATCATAGTACTTATGCATTTTCTCTCTTATTTTATAAGGTTTACATGAAGAGGGAGAATGCCGGCAGGTGGAATTCTGGAGTTGAAAAGGAGCAAATATTAGAGACCTATTCTGCACAACTCCAAAAGTCCTAAAACTTCACGGAGAATTGTTTTAGAATATATAAAAAATATTGGGCAAAGAAAGCACCAGAGGGGGGCCGCCAGCCATCCACAAGGGTGTGGCGCGCCCTACCCCCTGGGCATGCCCCCTGCCTTGTGGGCCACCTGGCAGGCCCCAATGCCCATCTTCTACTGTATGGTGTGTTTTGAGATGGAAAAATCAAGAGGAAGCTTTCGGGATGAAGCTCCGCCGTCTCGAGGCGGAACTTGGGAAGAACCAATCTAGGTCTCCGGCAGAGTAGTTCTGCTAGGGAAACTTCCCTCCGGGAGGTGGAAATAGAAGCCATCGTCATCACCAATGATCCTCTCATCAAGAGGGGGGCATTCTCCATCAATATCTTCACCAACACCATCTCCTCTCAAACCCTAGTTCATCTCTTGTATTCGATCTTGGTTCCAAAACCTCATATTGGTACCCGTGGGTTGCTAGTAGTGTTGATTACTCCTTGTAGTTGATGCTAGTTGGTTTATCCGGTGGAAGATTATACTTTCATTTCCTTAATGATAATTAATGATCCTCTGATTATGATTATGAATATTCTTTGTGAGTAGTTGCGTTTGTTCCTGAGGACATGGGAGAAGTCTTGTTATAAGTAATCATGTGAATTTGATATTCGTTCGATATTTTGATGAGATGTATGTTGTCCTTCCTCTAGTGGTGTTATGTGAACGTCGACTACATGACACTTCACCATTTATTGGGACTAGGGGAAGGCATTGGGAAGTAATAAGTAGATGATGGCTTGCCAGAGTGACAGAAGCTTAAACCCTAGTTTATGCGTTGCTTCGTAAGGGGCTGATTTGGATCCATATCTTTCATGCTATGGTTAGGTTTACCTTAATACTTCTTTTGTAGTTGTGGATGCTTGCGAGAGGGGTTATATTGGGAGGCTTATCCAAGAAAGTGCAACACCCAAGTACTTGTCCACCCATATATCAAATTATCAAGGTAACGAACGTGAATCATATGAGCATGATGAAAACTAACTTGACAACAATTCCAATGTGTCCTCGGGAGCACTTTGCTTTATATAAGAGTTTGTCCAGGCTTGTACTTTGCTACAAAAAGGATTGGGCCACCTTTTTGCACCTTAGTTATTTTATTTACTTGTTACCCATTATGACTTATCACAAAACTATCTGTTACCGATAATTTTATTGCTTGTAGAGAATACCTTACTAAAAACCACTTGCCATTTCCTTCTGCTCCTCCTTGGGTTTAACACTCTTACTTATCGAAAGGACTATGATAGATCCCCTATACTTGTGGGTCATCACTTACTCATCTATGGCTATGTACTTCCTATGTTTCAAGGGCCGGTAGGTGTCACCGCTGTGGCTCGGGAGCCCTTTCCTCATGCGGAGTGCTTCCAGATTCAGACGAAGCGGGTTAAAGGCCTGAGCTCGACCCTTGGCGGCGGAGCAGCGTACTACCACCTCGGGAGCACTCGCGAGGGCTTCGGGGCGGTAGCCCAAGGAGCACCGGACAGCATCTGCTGTCCGGCGCCACCTCGGGAGCACTGGCGAGAGCTTCGGGGGCCGCCGCCTCAGGGGCATCGGGCCGCGCCTGCCACCAGCGGCCTCCTGGGGAGCGCTCGCCGGAGCTTCAGGAGCGGCTACCTCAGGACCGTCTGGCGACGCTCTCTCCCTAGCAGTAGCCTCAGGAGTAGTGACACATCTCCAACGTATCTATAATTTTTGATAGTTCCATGTTATTATATTATCTGTTTTGGATGTTTAATGGGCTTTAATATGTTATTTTATATAATTTTTGGGACTAACCTATTAACCGGAGGCCTAGTGCCAGTTTCTATTATTTTTTGCCTATTTCTGTGTTTCGCAGAAAAGGAATATCAAACGGAATCCAAACGGAACGAAACCTTCGTGGGGCTCTTTCTTGGAACCAACACAAACTAGGAGACTTGGAGTGGAAGTCTGGAACTCCACGAAGCTTCCACGAGATAGGAGGGCGCGCCCCCACCCTCATAGGCCCCATGGAGCTCCACCAACGTACTTCTTTCGCCTATATATAATCTTATACCCTAAAAACATTAGGGGGATCCACGAAACTACTTTTCCACCGCCTCAACCTTCTGTACCCGTGAGATCCCATCTGGGGCCTTTTCTGATGATCTGCCAGAGTGAGATTCGATCATGAAGGGCTTCTACATCAACACCATAGCCTCTCTGATGATGTGTGCCTAGTTTACCACAGACCTTCGGGTCCATAGTTATTAGCTAGATGGCTTCTTCTCTCTCTTTGGTTCTCAATACAAAGTTCTCCAATGAGAGAGAGTCTCTTATGTTGACACTTTCATATACTAGTGGGAATTTTTCATTATAGAACTTGGCTTGTATATTCCAATGATGGGCTTCCTCAGATTGCCCTAGATCTTCGTGAGCAAGGAAGTTGGATGCACACCCACTTAGTTTCTTTTGTTGAGCTTTCATACACTTATAGCTCTAGTGCATCTGTTGCATGCCAATCCCTACTCACTCACATTGATATATATTGATGGGCATCTCCATAGCCCATTGATACGCCTAGTTGATGTGAGACTATCTTCCTCCTTTTTGTGTTCTCCACAACCACCATTCTATTCCACCTATAGTGCTATATCCATGGCTCGCGCTCATATATTGCATGAAAGTTGAAAAAGTTTGAAAAGGCTAAGTATGAAACAATTGCTTGGCTTGTTATCGGGGTTGTGCATGATGGGAGCATTTTGTGTGATGGAGATGAAGCATAGCCAAACTATATGATTTTGTAGGGTTGAGCTTTCTTTGGCTATGTTATCTTGAGAAGACGTAATTTCTTGGTTAGTATGCGTGAATTATTATTATTTTTATGTCGATATTAAACTTTTGTCTTGAAACTTTTGGATCAGAACATTCATGCAACAATAAAGAAAATTACATTAAAATTTATGCTAGGTAACATTCCACATCAAAAATTCTGTTTTTATCATTTACCTACTCGAGGACGAGCTGGAACTAAGCTTGGGGATGCTTGATACGTCTCCAACGTATCTATAACTTTTGATTGTTCCATGCTATTATATTATCTGTTTTGACTGTTTAATGGGCTTTAATATGCTCTTTTATATTATTTTCGGGACTAACCTATTAACCGGAGGCCCAGTGCCAGTTTCTTGCCTATTTCGGTGTTTTGCAGAAAATAAATATCAAACAGAATCCAAACGGAACGAAACCTTCACGAGGATCTTTCTTGGAACAAACGCAAATCAGGAGACTTGGAGTGGAAGTCTGGAACTCCGCGAAGCTTCCAAGAGATAGGAGGGCGCGCCCAGGGGGTAGGCACGCCCCCACCCTCATGGGCCCCACAGAGCTAAACCGACGCACTTCTTTCACCTATATATACTCTTATACCCTAAAAACATCAGCGGGAGCCACGAAACCAGTTTTCCACCACCGCAACCTTCTGTACCCGTGAGATCCCATCTGGGGCCTTTTTTGGTGATCTACCAGAGGGGGATTCGATCATGGAGGGCTTCTACATCAACACCATAGCCTCTCCGATGATGCGTGGGTAGTTTACCACAGACATTCGGGTCCATAATTATTAGCTAAATGGCTTATTCTCTCTATTTGGTTCTCAATACAAAGTTCTCCTCGATGTTCTTGGAGATCTATTCGATGTAATACTTTTTGCGGTGTGTTTGCCGAGATTCGATGAATTGTGGATTTATGATCAAGTTTATCGATGAATAATATTTGGTTCTTTTCTGAATTCTTATATGCCTGATTTTATATGTTTGCAAGTCTCTTCAAATTATCGGTTTAGTTTGGCCTACTAGATTGATCTTTCTTGCAATGGGAGAAGTGCTTAGCTTTGGGTTCAATCTTGAAGTGTACTTTCCCAGTGACAATAGGGGCAGCAAGGCATGTATTGTATTGTTGCCATCGAGGATAAAAATATGGGGTTTATATCATATTGCTTGAGTTTATCCCTCTACATCATGTCATCTTGCCTAAAGCATTACTTTGTTCTTATGAACTTAATAGTCTAGATGCATGCTGGATAGCGGTTGATGTGTGGAGTAATAGTAGTAGATGCAGAATCGTTTCGGTCTACTTAACACAGACGTGATGCCTATGTTCATAATAATCGCCTAGATATTCTCATAATTATGTGCTCTTTTATCAATTGCTCGGCAGTAAATTGTTCACCTACCGTAATACATGCTATCATGAGAAAAGCCACTAGTGAAACCTACGCCACCCTGGTCTCTTTCTTATTATATTCCATCTCTTTTATTATCGCATCTCATTTACTATTTTGCAATCTTTACTTTCCAATCTATACAACAAAAATACCAAAAATATTTATCTTACTATCTTTATCAGATCTCACTTTCGCAAGTGACCGTAACGGGATTGACAACCCCTTTATCGCGTTGGTTGCAAGGTTCTTGATTGTTTGTGTAGGTAGTAGGTGACTTGCGTGTTATCTCCTACTGGATTGATACCTGGTTCTCAAAAACGGAGGGAAATACTTACGCTACTTTGCTCCATCACCCTTTCCTCTTCAAGGGAAAACCAACGCATGCTCAAGAGGTAGCAAGAAGGATTTCTGGCATCGTTGCCAGGGAGATCTACGCCAAGTGAAGACATTCCAAGTACCCATCATAAACTCTTCTCCCTCGCATTACATTATTTGCCATTTTCCTCTCGTTTTCCTCTCCCCCACTTCACCTTTGCCGTTTTATTAGCCCTTCTTCCGTTTGAACTTGTGTTACCATGTACCTTCTTTTTGCTTGCATCTTCGCTTGCTAAAAGTTTATGGATCCTCATCCACTTGCTAATCTCTTTAATAGATCCAATTATGCCGGACCTATTGCTAGTGAGTTGAGTGCACTAGATTATCTTTATGAGGTTTTGCTTCAAATTCGTGAATCTGAAAAGTGTGATGAATTACTTTATGAAGCGATTCGTGATTGATCTTTGAATAAAAAGCATGATTGCAATGATTTTATTATAATTTCTATTGATGTAAATGTTGCTAATAATATGCAAAACCATAAGCTTGGGGATGCTAGTTTTGTTATGTCCTCTACTTGTTGCAATGATCATGATTGGGGTGAATCTTCTTATGATCTTCAAAAATTTTTTAAGCCCCATGATGAATATGAGATTGCTAATAATGTTTGCAATAATATTCAAAGTGGGTTTGGAGAGGTCATGACTTTAGTTAATGTTAACCCCACTATTTTGGAAGAGTGTCAACTTTGCATGCATGTGGATCATATTGAGAATATTTTATGTGATAGCTATATTGTTGAATTTGATTATGATCCTACATGTAATTATTATGAGAGAGGAAAATATGGTTGTAGAAATTTTCATGTTGCTAAATTTCCTCTCATTAGGTTGAGATTGCTATTGTTTCTTTCTTCTTCCTTGCATATGGTGGTTTCTGCTTGCCTTGATTTGTTTGCTTATGAAATCCCTATGCATAGGAAGCATTTTAGACTTAAAATTGTTTGTAATATGTTTTACGATGCTCTCTTTGTGCTTTAGTTCTTGTCTTTCATGTGAGCATCATTGAAATCTTAATGCCTAGCTAGGAGCGTTAAACTATAGCGCTTGTTGGGAGGCAACCCAATTTTATTTTTGTTCTTTACTTTTTGTTCCTGTTTAGTAATAAATAATTTATCTAGCCTCTATTATGATTTTGTTTTTTATGTTTTAATTAGTGTTTGTGCCAAGTAAAGCCTTTAGGATCTTCTTGGGTGATTGCTGTTTGATCTTGCTGGAAAAAAACAGAAAGTATGTGCTCACGAAAATAATTTTCATTTTTTACCAGGGAGCAATAAAATACTAATTCCAACTGCAGTAGATCAATATACAAGTTAGTTAGGTCATACTAATTTTTCAGAATTTTTGGAGTTACATAAGTATTCTAAACCTCCAGATTGCTACACACTGTTCTATTTTGACAGATTCTGTTTTCGTGTGTTGTTTGCTTATTTTGATGGATCCATGGCTAGTATCGGGGGGTATGAACCATAGAGAAGTTGGAATATATTAGTTTTAACACCAATATAAATAAATAATGAGTTAATTACAGTACATTAAAAGTGGTGGTTTGTTTTCTTATAGTAACGGAACTCATGAGATTTTTTGTTGAGTTTTGTGTTGTGAAGTTTTCAAGTTTTTGGGTAAAGATTTGATTGATTTTGGAACAAGGAGTGGCAAGAGCCTAAGCTTCGGGATGCCCAAGGCACCCCAAGGTAAAATTCAAGGACAACCAAAAGCCTAAGCTTGGGGATGCCCCGGAAGGCATCCCCTCTTTTGTCTTCGTCTATCGATAACTTTACTTGAGGCTATATTTTTATTCACCACATGATATGTGTTTTGCTTGGAGCGTCTGTATGATTTGAGTCTTTGCTTTTTAGTTTACCACAATCATCCTTGCCGTACACACCTTTTGGGAGAGACACACATGATTCGGAATTTATTAGAATACTCTATGTGCTTCACTTATATCTTTTGAGCTAGATAACTTTTCTCTAATGCTTCGCTTATATCTTTTTAGAGCATGGTGGTGGTTTTATTTTATAGAAATTATTTATCTCTCATGCTTCACTTATATTATTTTGAGAGTCTTTTAGAACAATATGGTAATTTGCTTCGGTTATAAAGTTAGTCCTAATATGATGGGCATTCAAGATGGTTATAATAAAAAATTCATATAGAGTGCATTGAATAGTTTGATACATGATAATTGTTTTGATATATAAAGATGGTAATATTAGGGTCATGCTAGTTGAGTAATTCTGAAATTGAGAAATACTTGTGTTGAGGTTTGCAAGTACCGTAGCATGCACGTATGGTAACTGTTGTGTGACAAATTTGAAGCATGAGGTGTTCTTTGAGTGCCTTCCTTATGAGTGGCGATCGGGGACGAGCGATGGTCTTTTCCTACCAATCTATCTCCCTAGGAGCATGTGCATAGTGCTTGGTTTTGATGACTTGTAGATTTTTGCAATAAGTATGTGAGTTATTTATGACTAATGTTGAGTTCATGGATTATACGCACTCTCAACCTTCCACCATTGCTAGCCACTCTTGTGCCGCGCAACTTTCGCCGGTACCATAAACCCATCTTTTACCTTCCTCAAAATAGCCACCATACCTATTATGGCATTTCCATAGCCATTCCAAGATATATTGCCATGCAACTTTCCACCGTTCTATTTATTATGACATGCTTCATGATAGTCATATTGCTTTGCATGATCATGTAGTTGAGATCGTATTTGTGGCATGGCCACCATTCATAATTTTTTATACATGTCACTCTTGATTCATTGCACATCCCGGTACACCGCCGGAGGCATTCACATAGAGTCATATTTTGTTCTAAGTATTGAGTTGTAATTCTTGAGTTGTAAGTAAATAAAAGTGTGATGATCTTCATTATTATAGCATTGTCCCATGTGAGGAAAGGATAATGGAGACTATGATTCCCCCACAAGTCGGGATGAGACTCCGGACGAAAAAAATGAGGCCATATAAAAGAGAAGGCCCAAACAAAAAAAATAAAAGTAAATAAATAAATTAGAGAAAAAGAGAGAAGGGGCAATGTTACTGTCCTTTTTCCACACTTGTGCTTCAATGTAGCACCATGTTCTTCATGATAGAGAGTCTCTTATGTTGACACTTTCATATACTAGTGGGAATTTTTCCTTATAGAACTTGGCTTGTATATTCCAATGATGGGCTTGCTCAAATTGCCCTAGGTCTTCATGAGCAAGCAAGTTGGATGCACACCCACTTAGTTTCTTTTGTTAAGCTTTCATACACTTATAGCTCTAGTGCATCTGTTGCATGCCAATCCCTACTCACTCACATTGATATCTATTGATGGGCATCTCCATAGCCCATTGATATGCCTAGTTGATGTGAGACTATCTTCCTCCTTTTTGTCTTCTCCACAACCACCATTCTATTGCACCTATACTGTTATGTCCATGGCTCACGCTCATATATTGCGTGAAAGTTGAAAAAGTTTGAAAAGGCTAAATATGAAACAATTGCTTGGCTTGTTATCGGGGTTGTGCATGATGGGAGCATTTTGTGTGATGGAGATGAAGCATAGCCAAACTATATGATTTTGTATGGATGAGCTTTCTTTCACTATGTTATTTTGAGAAGACATAATTGCTTGGTTAGTATGTGTGAATTATTATTATTTTTATGTCAATGTTAAACTTTTGTCTTGAAACTTTTGGATCAGAACATTCATGCCACCAAAAAGAAAATTACATTGAAAATTGTGATAGGTAACATTCCACATCAAAAATTCTATTTTTTATCATTTACCTACTCGAGGACGAACATGAACTAAGCTTGGGGATGCTTGATACATCTCCAACGTATCTATAATCTTTAATATGCACTTATATATTATTTTCAGGACTAACCTATTAACCGGAGGCCAGTGCCAGTTTCTGTTTTCTTGTCTATTTCAGTGTTTCGCAGAAAAGGAATATCAAATGGAATCCAAATGGAACAAAACCTTCACGAGGATCTTTCTTGGAACTTAAGGAAATATGCCCTAGAGTCAATAATAAAGTTATTATTTATTTCCTTATTTCATGATAAATGTTTATTATTCATGCTAGAATTGTATTAACCAGAAACATAATACATGTGTGAATACATAGACAAACAGAGTGTCATTAGTATGCCTCTACTTGACTAGCTCGTTGATCAAAGATGGTTAAGTTTCCTAACCATAGACATGAGTTGTCATTTGATTAATGGGATCACTTCATTAGGAGAATGATGTGATTGACTTGACCCATTCCGATAGCTTAGCACTTGATCGTTTAGTTTGTTGCTATTGCTTTCTTCATGACTTATACATGTTCCTATGACTATGAGATTATGCAACTCACATTTACAGGAGGAACACTTTGTGTGCCACCAAACGTCACAACGTAACTTGGTGATTATAAAGGTGCTCTACAGGTGTCTCCAAAGGTACTTGTTGGGTTGGCGTATTTCGAGATTAGGATTTGTCACTCCGATTGTCGGAGAGGTATCTATGGGCCCACTCGGTAATGCACATCACTATAAGCCTTGCAAGCATTGCAACTAATGAGTTAGTTGCGGGATGATGTATTATGGAACGAGTAAAGAGACTTGCCGGTAACGAGATTGAACTAGGTATTGAGATACCGACGATCGAATCTCGGGCAAGTAACATACCGATGACAAAGGGAACAACGTATGTTGTTATGCGGTCTGACCGATAAAGATCTTTGTAGAATATGTAGGAGCCAATATGGGCATCCAGGTCCCGCTATTGGTTATTAACCAGAGAGGTGTCTCAGTCATGTCTACATAGTTCTTGAACCCGTAGGGTCCGCACGCTTAACGTTCATTGACGAAATAGTACTATATGATTTATGTATGTTGATGACCGAATGTTGTTCGTAGTCCGGGATGAGATCATGAACATGATGAGGAACTCCGGAATGGTCCGGAGATAATGTTTGATATATGGGATAATAGTGTTTGGTCACCATAAGGGTTCCAGAAATCACCGGAAGGGGTTCCGGATGTTTCCCAAAATGTTTGGGTACGAGAACACTTTATTTGGGCCAAAGGGGAAAGCCCACAAGGTTTTTGGAAAGCGCAATAGGAAGTTTTGCGGAGTCCAGAGCCAGACGCCAGGGTCCCTGGCGTCTGGGTCCAGACGCCGGGAACCCTGGCGTCTGGCCCTGGAGTCCGAGAAGGACTCTTGCCTTTCGGGCAAAACCGACTTTGAGGAGGCTTTTGCTCCAAGTTTCGACCCCAGGGCTCAACATATAAATAAAGGGGCAGGGCTAGCACCAAAGAGACATCAAGAAACACCAAGCCATGTGCTGGCAACCCCGTCCCCTCTAGTTTATCCTCTATCATAGTTTTCGTAGTGCTTAGGCGAAGCCGTGCGGAGATTGTTCTTCACCAACACCGTCACCACGCCGTCGTGCTGCCGGAACTCATCTACTACTTCGCCCCTCTTGCTGGATCGAGAAGGCGAGGATGTCACCGAGCCAAACGTGTGCAGAACTCGGAGGTGCCGTGCTTTCGGTACTTGGATCGGTCGGAAGTGAAGACGTACGACTACATCAACCGCGTTGATATAACGCTTCCGCGAATGGTCTACGAGGGTATGTAGACAACACCCTCCCCTCTCGTTGCTATGCATCACCATGATCTTGCGTGTGCGTAGGAATTTTTTTGAAATCACTACGTTCCCCAAGAGTGGTACCAGAGCCAGGTTTTCTGCGTTGATGTCATATGCACGAGTAGAACACAAGTGAGTTGTGGGCAATATAAGTCATACTGCTTACCAGCATGTCATACTTTGGTTCGGCGGTATTGTTGGATGAAGCGGCCCGGACCGACATTACGCGTACGCTTACGCGAGACTGGTTCTAACGACGTGCTTTGCACGCAGGTGGCTGGCGGGTGTCAGTTTCTCTAACTTTAGTTGAATCGAGTGTGGCTACGCCCGGTCCTTGCGAAGGTTAAAACATCACCAAATTGACAAACTATCGTTGTGGTTTTGATGCGTAGGTAAGAATGTTTCTTGCTAAGCCCGTAGCAGCCACGTAAAACTTGCAACAACAAAGTAGAAGACGTCTATCTTGTTTTTGTAGGGCATGTTGTGATGTGATATGGTCAAGACATGATGCTAAATTTTATTGTATGAGATGATCATGTTTTGTAACCGAGTTATCGGCAACTGGCAGGAGCCATATGGTTGTCGCTTTATTGTATGCAATGCAATCACGCTGTAATGCTTTACTTTATCACTAAGCGGTAGCGATAGTCGTGGAAGCATAAGATTGGCGAGATGACAACGATGCTACGATGGAGATCAAGGTGTCGCGCCGGCGATGATGGTGATCATGACGGTACTTCGGAGATGGAGATCACAAGTACAAGATGATGATGGCCATATCATATCACTTATATTGATTGCATGTGATGTTTATCTTTTATTCATCTTATCTTGCTTTGATTGACGGTAGCATTATAAGATGATCTCTCACTAAATTTCAAGATAAAAGTGTTCTCCCTGAGTATGCACAGTTGCCAAAGTTCGTCGTGCCCAGACACCACGTGATGATCGGGTGTGATAAGCTCTACGTCCATCTACAGCGGGTGCAAGCCAGTTTTTGCACAAATAGAATACTCAGGTTAAACTTGACGAGCCTAGCATATGCAGATATGGCCTCGGAACACTGAGACCGAAAGGTCGAGCGTGAATCATATAGTAGATATGATCAACATATTGATGTTCACCATTGAAAGCTACTCCATTTCATGTGTTGATCGGTTATGGTTTAGTTGATTTGGATCACGTGATCACTTAGAAGATTAGAGGGATGTCTTTCTAAGTGGGAGTTCTTAAGTAATATGATTAATTGAACTTAAATTTATCATGAACTTAGTACCTGATAGTATTTTGCTTGTCTATGTTGATTGTAGATAGATGGCCCGTGATGTTGTTATGTTGAATTTTAATGCGTTCCTTGAGAAAGCAAAGTTGAAAGATGATGGGGGCAATTACACGGACTGGGTCCGTAACTTGAGGATTATCCTCATTGCTGCACAGAAGAATTACGTCGTAGAAGCACCGCTATGTGCCAAGCCTGCTGCAGGAGCAACACCAGATGTTCTGAACGTCTGGTAGAGCAAAGCTGATGACTACTCGATAGTTCAGTGTGCCATGCTTTACGGCTTAGAATCGGGTCTTCAACGATGTTTTGAACGTCATGGAGCATATGAGATGTTCCAGGAGTTGAAGTTAATATTTCAAGCAAATGCCCGGATTGAGAGATATGAAGTCTCCAATAAGTTCTATAGCTGCAAGATGGAGGAGAATAGTTCTGTCAGTGAACATATACTCAAAATGTCTGGGTATCATAATCACTTGACTCAACTGGGATTTAATCTTCCTATTTATAGTGTCATTGACAGAGTTCTTCAATCACTGCCACCAAGCTACAAGAGCTTTGTGATGAACTATAACATGCAAGGGATGGATAAGACGATTCCCGAGCTCTTCGCAACTGTAACACCCCAAGACCGGAGCTTCAGATGCCTTCCATGTTTCCGGGTTTCGTTGTGTGTTTTGTTTCGTCTGTTGCATTCATCTTTGCATCGTGTGCATTGCATCATGTCATCATGCCATCATGTCATTTCTTTTCTTAACTCAACTAATTAAACCGTATGGATCTTCGATCCATTTAAACCGAGGGAATTCACATGGTGATTCTCTTTACAACATATCCTCTCGATATTTAGAAAGCTATAGTAATTATTCCATTTTTTTGGAATTAACCATAACACACTTGCAAATATCCCATGCCTTTATTATCTCAATTCTTGGTCTCCAAACTTTGCCCATAAATTCTTTTGTCATTTTCCGGAGCTCCACCAAAAATCCGATCATTTTTGGACCTTCCTAACCCTCACTTCCTATTCAAACCATTTGATTTTAAATCAAATGAGTTTGAATTTGAACGTTCAAAAATGCCCACTCCATTTTTCTTGGAACATGCGCATTTTTGCGAGTCCGGGAAATTTATTCCCGTGCCCAAACTCTTTCTCTACCTTTTTTTTTCTTTTCTTCCCTTTTCTTCCCTTTTTTTCTTCTGTTTTTTTAATAGAGAAAATAGGGGGAGAGAGAGCCCAGCCTAGATCTCAGGGTGGCCCATCCTTTTTCCCCTAAGGCCCGGCTATAGCCTCAGGCCGGCCGGCCCAAGAACCAGCCAAGGTCCGACCGAACCCTAGCCTCCCTATTTCCTACCCCTCGCTCCCTCCTCGTTCCCAGCGCCACCAGGGAGACCGCATCCCTCGATCCACCTCTCCTCGATCCCCACCTTCCTCTCGCTCGATCCCTCATCCCACTACCTCCTCCTCATCGCCTTGGGGCCCGACGCGCGCCACCACTGCAGGCCGGAGCCCCGTCGACCACCTCGCTGCCGTCGCGCCCAGGGGGCCACCAGCAAGGCCCTGCGCCCGCAGACGTCGTCCTCCGGCGCCCAAGTCCCGTGCGAAGCGCCAAGCCTCCATGGCTGCACCTCCTTCACCGCCCGAACCCGTCGTCCTCAACCCCGTCAAGCTCCGTCGCGCCCCGCGCCCTCAAGTGTCTCGGGTGGAGGTCTATTCCTTCGTTGACCGTGAGAGCTTGTGATGGGCTAAGTTGGGACACCCCTGCAGGGTATTATCTTTCGAAAGCCGTGCCTGCGGTTATGGGCAGATGGGAATTTGTTAACGTCCGGTTGTAGAAAACCCGAAGTTGACCTTAATTAAAATACATCAACCGTGTGTGTAACCGTGATGGTCTCTTTCCGGCGGAGTCCGGGAAGTGAACACGGTGTTGGAGTTATGCTTGACGTAGGTAGTCCAGGATCACTTCTTGATCATACCTTTATCGACCGTGCTTTGCCTTCTCTTCTCGCTCTCATTTGCGTATGTTAGCCACCATATATGCTAGTCGCTTGCTGCAGCTCCACCTTATTACCCCAGCCTTCCTATAAGCTTAAATAGTCTTGATCTCGCGGGTGCGAGATTGCTGAGTCCCTGTGGCTCACAGATACTTCCAAAACCAGTTTGCAGGTGCCGATGAGTTTGTGCAGTTGACGCAACCAAGCTCAGGAGGAGCTCGATGAAGATCTTGTCCTTTATGTTGTTTCGTGTTAGTTGATCAGTAGTGGAGCCCAGTTGGGGTCGATCGGGGACCTTTGTCGCATTTGGGGTTCTTCTTTTATTTTGGTTCCGTAGTCGGACCTTGATTGTATCTGGATGATGTAATGCTTTATTCATGTAATTGTGTGAAGTGGCGATTGTAAGCCAACTATGTATCTCTTGCCCTTATGTATTACATGGGTTGTGTGAAGATTACCTCACTTGCGACATTGCTTTCAATGCGGTTATGCCTCTAAGTCGTGCTTCGACACGTGGGAGATATAGCCGCATCGAGGGTGTTACAAGTTGGTATCAGAGCCGACCCTCGCGGTTACATGAATGTTTGCGGACAGGTGCGCGGTCATGTTGTTCATGACGTCTGTGACCCGTCGTGGCACCCGACATGGCACATGTACCGGACTGGATGCACAGACGTATGTGCCAAGAGGGAACGTTCCTGTGGCCCGACGAGGACGTCGGTTCCTCTGAGTGGGGGTGTATGTAATGGCCTGGATTATTAAGGATGATAGACTACTCATATCAATAAGGAATTCCTTCTTTTCCGGGAGCCCATTCGGACAAAACTCCAAAGTTAAGCGTGCTCAGCTTGGAGTAGTGTCAGGATGGGTGATCGACTGGGAAGTTGCTCCCGGGTGCGCACGAGTGAGGACAAAGTGCGCAGAAAAGACTAGTATTGATCTGTGGGGCCAGTCTAGATCCCGCCAGGAGTAACGACCACCGGCGGATGTGTCCGGGGCGTTACAAGTTGGTATCATTGTGTTGTTACCCTTTTCAGTCATCATCTCGAGTTGCGAAGATCATGATCTTTTCATGCTTATCCTTGTAACCGGAGTGTCGTGTCCTCTGCTCAAGTTCTTTTCATCTTATCAAGTCTTGTATCACTTTTCAACCGGAGTGCTGACCGAAGTTGTTCTTCCTTGTTCCTCTTTGCTAACGGAGTGCTTTCAACTTCATTTATCTCCGTTTTATTCTTTTCTCGAAGTGGCTTAACCTCTTCAAGGTTCGTGGTTTCACTCGTTTGTCAAAGAAGCAACTTAGTTTTACCTCTCCTCTTCCTCTTCCGTTTCCCTCCGGTGCCATTCTAGATCTCGGGACGAGATCCTCTCGTAGTGGTGGAGTGTTGTAACACCCCAAGACCGGAGCTTCAGATGCCTTCCATGTTTCCGGGTTTCGTTGTGTGTTTTGTTTCGTCTGTTGCATTCATCTTTGCATCGTGTGCATTGCATCATGTCATCATGCCATCATGTCATTTCTTTTCTTAACTCAACTAATTAAACCGTATGGATCTTCGATCCATTTAAACCGAGGGAATTCACATGGTGATTCTCTTTACAACATATCCTCTCGATATTTAGAAAGCTATAGTAATTATTCCATTTTTTTGGAATTAACCATAACACACTTGCAAATATCCCATGCCTTTATTATCTCAATTCTTGGTCTCCAAACTTTGCCCATAAATTCTTTTGTCATTTTCCGGAGCTCCACCAAAAATCTGATCATTTTTGGACCTTCCTAACCCTCACTTCCTAGTCAAACCATTTGATTTTAAATCAAATGAGTTTGAATTTGAACGTTCAAAAATGCCCACTCCATTTTTCTTGGAACATGCGCATTTTTGCGAGTCCGGGAAATTTATTCCCGTGCCCAAACTCTTCCTCTACCTTTTTTTTCTTTTCTTCCCTTTTCTTCCTTTTTTTCTTCTGTTTTTTTAATAGAGCAAATAGAGGGAGAGAGAGCCCAGCCTAGATCTCAGGGTGGCCCATCCTTTTTCCCCTAAGGCCCGGCTATAGCCTCAGGCCGGCCGGCCCAAGAACCAGCCAAGGTCCGACCGAACCCTAGCCTCCCTATTTCCTACCCCTCGCTCCCTCCTCGTTCCCAGCGCCGCTAGGGAGACCGCATCCCTCGATCCACCTCTCCTCGATCCCCACCTTCCTCTCGCTCGCTCCCTCATCCCACTACCTCCTCCTCATCGCCTTGGGGCCCGACGCGCGCCACCACTGCAGGCCGGAGCCCCGTCGACCACCTCGCTGCCGTCGCGCCCAGGGGGCCACCCGCAAGGCCCTGCGCCCGCAGACGTCGTCCTCCGGCGCCCAAGTCCCGCGCGAAGCGCCAAGCCTCCATGGCTGCACCTCCTTCACCGCCCGAACCCGTCGTCCTCAACCCCGTCAAGCTCCGTCGCGCCCCGCGCCCTCAAGTGTCTCGGGTGGAGGTCTATTCCTTCGTTGACCGTGAGAGCTTGTGATGGGCTAAGTTGGGACACCCCTGCAGGGTATTATCTTTCGAAAGCCATGCCCGCGGTTATGGGCAGATGGGAATTTGTTAACGTCCGGTTGTAGAAAACCCGAAGTTGACCTTAATTAAAATACATCAACCGTGTGTGTAACCGTGATGGTCTCTTTCCGGCGGAGTCCGGGAAGTGAACACGGTGTTGGAGTTATGCTTGACGTAGGTAGTCCAGGATCACTTCTTGATCATACCTTTAGCGACCGTGCTTTGCCTTCTCTTCTCGCTCTCATTTGCGTATGTTAGCCACCATATATGCTAGTCGCTTGCTGCAACTCCACCTTATTACCCCAGCCTTCCTATAAGCTTAAATAGTCTTGATCTCGCGGGTGCGAGATTGCTGAGTCCCTGTGGCTCACAGATACTTCCAAAACCAGTTTGCAGGTGCCGATGAGTTTGTGCAGTTGACGCAACCAAGCTTAGGAGGAGCTCGATGAAGATCTTGTCCTTTATGTTGTTTCGTGTTAGTTGATCAGTAGTGGAGCCCAGTTGGGGTCGATCGGGGACCTTTGTCGCATTTGGGGTTCTTCTTTTATTTTGGTTCCGTAGTCGGACCTTGATTGTATCTGGATGATGTAATGCTTTATTCATGTAATTGTGTGAAGTGGCGATTGTAAGCCAACTATGTATCTCTTGCCCTTATGTATTACATGGGTTGTGTGAAGATTACCTCACTTGCGACATTGCTTTCAATGCGGTTATGCCTCTAAGTCGTGCTTCGACACGTGGGAGATATAGCCGCATCGAGGGTGTTACAGCAACGCTAAAAGCTGCGGAGGTAGAAATCAAAAAGGAGCATCAAGTGTTGATGGTCAATAAGACCGTCAGTTTCAAGAAAAAGGGCAAAGGGAAGAAGAAGGGGAACTTCAAGAAGAACAACAAACAAGTTGCTGCTCAGCAGAAGAAACCCAAGTCTGGACCTAAGCCTGAAACTAAGTGCTTCTACTGCAAGCAGACTGGTCACTAGAAGCGGAACTGCCCCAAGTATTTGGCGGATAATAAGGATGGCAAGGTGAACAAAGGTATATGTGATATACATGTTATTGATGTGTACCTTACTAGAGCTCGCAGTAGCACCTGGGTATTTGATACTGGTTCCGTTGCTAATATTTGCAACTCGAAACAGGGACTACGGATTAAGCGAACACTGGCCAAGGACGAGGTGATGATGCGCGTGGGAAATGGTTCCAAAGTCGATGTGATCGCAGTCGGCATGCTACCTCTACATCTACATTCGGGATTAGTATTAGAACTAAATAATTGTTATTTGGTGCCAGCGTTGAGCATGAACATTATATCTGGATCTTGTTTGATGTGAGACGGTTATTCATCTAAATCAAAGAATAATGGTTGTTCTATTTATATGAGTAATATCTTTTATGGTCATGCACCCTTGAAGAGTGGTCTATTTTTGATGAATCTCGATAGTAGTGATACACATATTCATAATGTTGAAGCCAAAAGATGCAGAGTTGATAATGATAGTGCAACTTATTTGTGGCACTGTGGTTTAGGTCATATCAACGTAAAGCGCATGAAGAACTCCATACTGATGGACTTTTGGAACCACTTGATTATGAATCACTTGGTACTTGCGAACCGTGCCTCATGGGCAAGATGACTAAAATGCCGTTCTCCGATACTATGGAGAGAGCAACAGATTTGTTGGAAATCATACATACAGATGTATGTGGTCCGATGAATGTCGAGGCTCGTGGCGGATATCGTTATTTTCTCACCTTCACAGATGATTTAAGAAGATATGGGTATATCTACTTAACGAAACATAAATCTGAAACATTTGAAAAGTTCAAAGAATTCCAGTGTGAAGTTGAAAATCATCGTAACTAGAAAATAAAATTTCTACGATCTGATCGTGGAGGAGAATATTTGAGTTACGAGTTTGGTCTACATTGGAAACAAAGCGGAATAGTTTTGCAACTCACGCCACCCGGAACACCACAGCGTAATGGTGTGTCCGAACGTCGTAATCATACCTTACTAGATATGGTGCGATCTATGATGTCTCTTACTGATTTACCGCTGTCGTTTTGGGGTTATGCTTTAGAGACGGCCGCATTCACGTTAAATAGGGCACCATCAAAATCCGTTGAGACGACGCCTTATGAACTGTGGTTTGGCAAGAAACCAAAGTTGTCGTTTCTTAAAGTTTGGGGCTGCGATGCTTATGTGAAAAAGCTTCAACCTGATAGGCTCGAACCCAAATCGGAGAAATGTGTCTTCATAGGATACCCAAAGGAGACTGTTGGGTACACCTTCTATCACAGATCCGAAGGCAAGACATTCGTTGCTAAGAATGGATCCTTTCTAGAGAAGGAGTTTCTCTCGAAAGAAGTGAGTGGGAGGAAAGTAGAACTTGATGAGGTAACTGTACCTGCTCCCTTATTGGAAAGTAGTTCATCACAGAAACCAGTTTCTGTGACACCTACACCAATTAGTGAGGAAGTTAATGATGATGATCATGGAACTTCAGATCAAGTTATTACTGAACCTCGTAGATCAACCAGAGTAAGATCCGCATTAGAGTGGTACGGTAATCCTATTCTGGAAGTCATGCTACTGGATCATGATGAACCTCTGAACTATGAAGAAGCGATGGTGAGCCCAGATTCCGCAAAATGGCTTGAAGCCATGAAATCTGAGATGGGATCCATGTATGAGACCAAAGTGTGGACTTTGGTTGACTTGCCCGTTGATCGGCAAGCAATTGAGAATAAATGGATCTTCAAGAAGAAGACTGACGCTGACGGTAATATTATTGTCTACAAAGCTCGACTTGTTGCGAAAGGTTTTCGACAAGTTCAAGGGATTGACTACGATGAGACCTTCTCACCCATAGCGATGCTTAAGTCTGTCCGAATCATGTTAGCAATTGCCGCATTTTATGATTATGAAATTTGGCAGATGGATGTCAAAACTGCATTCCTGAATGGATTTATGGAACAAGAGTTGTATATGATGCAACCGAAAGGTTTTGTCGATCCAAAGGGAGCTAACAAAGTGTGCAAGCTCCAACGATCCATTTATGGACTGGTGCAAGCCTCTCGGAGTTGGAATAAACGCTTTGATAGTGTGATCAAAGCATTTGGTTTTGTACAGACTTTTGGAGAAGCCTGTATTTACAAGAAAGATTGTGGGAGCTCTGTAGCATTTCTGATATTATATGTGGATGACATATTACTAATTGGAAATGATATAGAATTTCTAGATAGCATAAAGGGATACTTGAATAAAAGTTTTTCTATGAAAGACCTCAGTGAAGCTGCTTACATATTGGGCATCAAGATCTATAGAGATAGATCAAGACGCTTAATTGGACTTTCACAAAGCACATACCTTGACAAACTTTTGAAAAAGTTCAAAATGGATCAAGCAAAGAAAGGGTTGTTGCCCGTGTTACAAGGTATGAAGTTGAGTAAGACTCAATGCCTGACCACTGCAGAAGATAGAGAGAAGATGAAAGATTTTCCCTATGCTTCAGCCATAGGCTCTATCATGTATACAATGATGTGTACCAGACCTGATGTGTGCCTTTCTATAAGTCTAGCAGGGAGGTACCAAAGTAATCCAGGAGTGGATCACTAGACAACGGTTAAGAACATCCTGAAATACCTGAAAAGGACTAAGGATATGTTTCTCGTTTATGGAGGTGACAAAGAGCTCATCGTAAATGGTTACATTGACGCAAGCTTTGACACTGATCGGGACGATTCTAAATCGCAAACCGGATACGTGTTTATATTAAACGGTGGAGCTGTCAGTTGGTGAAGTTCTAAACAAATCGTCGTGGCGGGATCTACATGTGAAGCGGAGTACATAGCTTCTTCGGAAGCAGCAAATGAAGGAGTCTGGATGAAGGAGTTCATATCCAATCTAGGTGTCATACCTAGTGCATCGGGTCCAATGAAAATCTTTTTTGACAATACTGGTGCAATTGCCTTGCCAAGGAATCCAGATTTCACGAGAGAACCAAGCACATCAAGAGACGCTTCAATTCCATCCGGGATTTAGTCCAGGTGGGAGACATAGAAATTTGCAAGATAGATACGGATCTAAATGTTGCAGACCCATTGACTAAGCCTCTTCCACGAGCAAAACATGATCAACACCAAGGCTCCATGGGTGTTAGAATCATTACTATGTAATCTAGATTATTGACTCTAGTGCAAGTGGGAGACTGGAGGAAATATGCCCTAGAGGCAATAATAAAGTTATTATTTATTTCCTTATTTCATGATAAATGTTTATTATTCATGCTAGAATTGTATTAATCGGAAATATAATACATGTGTGAATACATAGACAAACAAAGTGTCACTAGTATGCCTCTACTTGACTAGCTCGTTGATCAAAGATGGTTAAGTTTCCTAACCATAGACATGAGTTGTCATTTGATTAATGGGATCACATCATTAGGAGAATGATGTGATTGACTTGACCCATTCCGTTAGCTTAGCACTTTATCATTTAGTTTGTTGCTGTTGCTTTCTTCATGACTTATACATGTTCCTATGACTATGAGATTATGCAACTCCCATTTACCATAGGAACACTTTGTGTGCCATCAAATGTCACAACGTAACTGGGTGATTATAAAGGTGCTCTACAGGTGTCTCCAAAGGTACTTGTTGGGTTGGCGTATTTCGAGATTAGGATTTGTCACTCCAATTGTCGGGAGGTATCTCTGGGGCCACTCGGTAATGCACATCACTATAAGCCTTGCAAGCATTGCAACTAATGAGTTAGTTGCGGGATGATGTATTACGGAACGAGTAAAGAGACTTGCCGTTAACGAGATTGAACATAGGTATTGAGATACCGACGATCGAATCTCGGGGAAGTAACATACTGATGACAAAGGGAACAACGTATGTTGTTATGCGGTCTGACTGATAAAGATCTTTATAGAATATGTAGGAGCCAATATGGGCATCCAGGTCCCGTTATTGGTTATTGACCAGAGAGGTGTCTCGGTCATGCGTACATAGTTCTTGAACCCGTAGGGTCCGCACGCTTAACGTTCATTGACGATATAGTACTATATGAGTTATGTATGTTGATGACCGAATGTTGTTCGGAGTCCGGGATGAGATCACAGACATGACGAGGAACTCCGGAATGGTCCGGAGCGAAAGTTTGATATATGGGATAATAGTGTTTGGTCACCGTAAGGGTTCCGGAAATCCCCGGAAGGGGTTCCGAATGTTTCCCGAAATGTTTGGGTACGAGAACACTTTATTGGGGCTAAAGGGGAAAACCCACAAGGTATTTGGAAAGCGCAAAAGGAAGTTTTGCGGAGTCCAGGGCCAGACGCCAGGGTCCCTGGTGTCTGGGTCCAGACACCGGGAACCGTGGCGTCTGGCCCTGGAGTCCGAGAAGGACTCTTGCCTTTTGGGCAAAACCGACTTTGAGGAGGCTTTTGCTCCAAGTTTCGACCCCAGGGCTCAACATATAGATAGAGGGGCAGGGCTAGCAGCAAAGAGACATCAAGAAACACCAAGCCATGTGCCGGCAACCCCGTCCCCTCTAGTTTATCCTCCGTCACAGTTTTCGTAGTGCTTAGGCGAAGCCGTGCGGAGATTGTTCTTCACCAACACCGTCACCATGCCGTCGTGCTGCTGGAACTCATCTACTTCTTCGCCCCTCTTGCTGGATCGAGAAGGTGAGGACGTCACCGAGCCGAACATGTGCAGAACTCGGAGGTGCCGTGCTTTCGGTACTTGGATCAGTCGGACGTGAAGACGTACGACTACATCAACCGCGTTGATATAACGCTTCCGCGAACGGTCTACGAGGGTACATAGACAACACTCTCCCCTCTCGTTGCTATGCATCTCCATGATCTTGCGTGTGCGTAGGAATTTTTCTGAAATTACTACGTTCCCCAACAGGAACAAATGCAAATCAGGAGACTTGGAGTGGAAGTCTGGAACTCCGCGAAGCTTCCACGAGATAGGAGGGCGCACCCAGGGGGGTAGGCACGCCCCACCCTCGTGGGCCCCATAGAGCTAAACCGACGCACTTCTTTCGCCTATATATACTCTTATACCCTAAAAACATTAGGGCGAGCCATGAAACCACTTTTCCACCGCCGCAACCTTCTGTACCTGTGAGATCCCATCTGGGGCATTTTTCGGCGATCTGCCAGAGGGGGATTCGATCATGGAGGGCTTCTACATCAACACCATAGCCTCTCTGATGATGTGTGAGTATTTTAGCATGGACCTTCGGGTCCATAATTATTAGCTAAATGGCTTCTTCTCTCTCTTTGGTTCTCAATACAAAGTTCTCCTCGATGTTCTTGGAGATCTATTTGATGTAATACTTTTTGCTATGTGTTTGCCGATATCATATGAATTGTGGATTTATGATCAAGTTTATCTATGAATAATATTTGGTTCTTTTCTGAATTCTTATATGCATGATTTTTTATCTTTGAATGTCTCTTCAAATTATCGGTTTAGTTTGGCCTACTAGATTGATCTTTCTTGCAATGGGAGAAGTGCTTAGCTTTGGGTTCATTCTTGGGGTGTCCTTTCCCAGTGACAGTAGAGGCAGCAAGGCATGTATTGTATTATTGCCATCAAGGATAAAAAGATGGGGTTTATATCATATTGCTTGAGTTTATCCCTCTACATCATGTCATCTTGCCTAAAGCATTACTCTGTTCTTATGAACTTAATAGTCCAGATGCATGCTGGATAGTGGTCGATGTGTGGAGTAATAGTAGTAGATGCAGAATCGTTTCGGTCTACTTAACACGGACGTGATTCCTATGTTCATAATCATTGCCTAGATATTCTCATAATTATGTGCTCTTTTATCAATTGCTCGGCAGTAAATTGTTCACCCACCGTAATACATGCTATCATGAGAGAAGCCACTAGTGAAACCTATGCCCCTGGGTCTCCATCTTATTATGTTGCATCTCTTTTATTATCGCATCTTGTTTACTCTTTTACAATCTTTACTTTCCAATCTATACAACAAAAATACCAAAAATATTTATCTTTCTATCTTTATCAGATCTCACTTTCGCTAGTGACCGTGAAGGGATTGACAACCCCTTTATCGTGTTGGTTGCGAGGTTCTTGATTGTTTGTGCAGGTACTAGGTGACTTGCGTGTTCTCTCCTACTGGATTGATACCTTGGTTCTCATAAACTGAGGGAAATACTTACGCTACTTTGTTGCATCACCCTTTCCTCTTCAATGGAAAACCAACGCATGGTCAAGAGGTAGCAAGTACCCGATGGCGTTCGCCCCCCCTGCATACTCATCCGGGGCGCGCGCCACAGGGTGGACAAGCACGGGAGCCACAAAAAGATGGGGTTCTCGTGAGGCCCTTCAAGGCCCGCCGGGCGAAGCCCCCACTCGTCAAAGAGAGGCACCTGCCTCCGAAGTACTCTTTGTTCGAACAATGGTACAAGAGGAAACCATCCTACGAAAGCGCGGCAGGCACCGGGTCGCCCATCTGGAGCTCAAGCATTGTGCGCAGCATCTTGGAGTGAAGCGAAGGCACCTGGAGCCTCATGGGGTCCTTGGTGCTGGTGAAGTCCCGCATTGGGCGAGAATGGCGCTAGAGCGGGGCGATGCACCACCGAATGAACTCCTTCACCACCATCGGCGCCGTCATCCCGACCTTCTTCAGCTTGGCCAACCTAGACCAGACACGGGAGAGCTGACGGTCGGCAAGCTTCATGTGCCCCCAACTGGAGCTAGGTTCCGTCGACACCCGTGGGAGAAGGAGCAGGGGGCTGAGCATGCCGACATCCACGTACACCCACTGCTTCCGGAATCCCTTTGCACTCGGGCGGAGCATGAAGTCGATGCCTTAGCTAGTTGTCACCGCCTTGTCCTGGAATGCCACACATCCAGAGGGTTGGCGGTTGTCGACCAAGTGGAGCGAGAAGAAGTGGCGAAACAAGGCGACGGACGGGGCAATCCCCATTATAGCCTCGCACAGGAAGGCGAAGACAGCAAGGAGGATGATGAACCGAGGGTCTAGATGTAGTGCTTGGATCTGGTAGTGCGAGAGTGTGGCATTGAGGAAATCAGAGAAAGGAGGGACAAGGCTGGCCAGAAGAGCGTGAAGATGGATGGGGATCTTGGTGGCCTCCATGTCGATCATAGCCTGGGAAGCAGGCCAATCCGCAGTCGCCTTCCACTCATTGGAATCGGTGGCAAGGGCCGGCCGGACCTTGTCAAGCCCCTCCCGATTGATCACCGTCGACCAATCAAGGGTGGGCTCCAAGTCTGGCCAAGATTCGGCGGGAGTGCAGGCCTTTCCTTTCTTCTTCGACCTTGGGGCCATGGCTTAAAGGGAGGATTGGTATCGGCGCCGAATCTGGAAGAAGAGTCGCAAGTTCGCAGGAAAGAGGGGGGGGCAAGGGCGAACACAGTGGAAATGATGGCAACGTTGCACTCGCAACAAGCACTCGTCAAGTCTAGCGGTTATCCAGGCTGTGTGGGGAAGCGGAGACGCCCACGTCCCATCAAGCGCCATGCATCGACTGAGGCCGCAGGCGGTTAGGGCCCGCGGCGCTCCGCCTATGCCCCTTGGCTTTGCCTCGAAGCCAAGTCCAAGCGCGCCTTGGGCCCGGGGGCTACTGTCGTCTTTCTGGGAATGGGGGTACCTAGACTTGCCTGTCTGTGGCCCACGACGTGGCTCCATCAACGGCATAGTATGGCCCACCTTCATCATCAACAACCCATGACCCTCACGAGGGGCTGAGCCTCACGAGGCGGACGACACCAAGACCTCCGGAAGGAGCGGCCTCCACTACAAAAAAAGACACATCCGTGACATTTTGGGCTGAACGAAAAATTACTCTGTCATGCTTATGAAACTTCTATGACGATAATTGTGACAAAACCCGGTATCATCATAGATGTGGTGGGCTCCTACTTCTATGACAAAAAATCTTGACAGAAAATGGGCTTTTCATCCTGGGCGGGCCGGAGACGCAGCTGCATGACATTCTTTGGGCCATCCATGACGGAAGAAACCATGGTCGAAGCGAGGGCGAGGAAAATATCAGGGAGTTCCCGGTTACGGTGGGTGGTCGGGGCAGAGCGATGCGCGTTTCTCTCGTACACATACGCGCATGGGTGTGAGGCATTGGGCTCTAACTGAACCCGAGCGAGGCGTTCGCCTCCTGAAACCGAGAGGTTGCACTGCAGGCTACGCGTTACTGAACCCGAGCGATCGATCGATGGCTGTTAACTGAACCCGATCAAGCGATTACTTCGCTACTGCTGCTAACAGAAGCCGATCGAACCTGCTGCCTCTGGATGAAAAATGAGTGTTGTTGGGGGGTTGGATGAACAGTTCGTGGCGAGGGGTGGATGAACAAGACCCCGTGGTAGTAGAGGCCGTTGCCGCTGGATGAATAGTAACCCGATCAATCGAGCCGGTTGGGGGGTGGATGAACAGGACCCCATGGAGGGATGGATGAATAGGACGACCCCGTGGAGGGCTGGTTGAATAGTAGCCGGTGGAGGGCTGGATGAATAGTAGCCGGTGGAGAGGTGGTTGAACAGGACCCCATGGAGAAGGCTGGTTGAACAGTAGCCGGTGGTGGAGCGGTGGAGGCTCCAGCAGCTACTTGAACAGTAGCCGATCAACAGGACCCCATTTCGACCATAGGAAGTCCAAGAAAAGTCCGTTTCCTCCGTTTTGTGGTACGCCAGACCCCTCCCGATGAACAGGTGTAGCAACCCGACCTCAAACAGTCAAGTCTTTGTGCTTCAGTGTCATCCCTGGATCGGTAATGCTGACACACACAATACACGAGGATTTATAACAGAGTAGCCATCACACACTCATTACATCGAATATCTCCAAAGAGAACTTATTTCAATAAATATGGCTTAAGGCCATCTAATACGGTAACAGCGGAAGGCTTGGAAGATAAACTGAGTCCATCAACTCCAACGGCATAGCTGAGCTGTATGGCAACGACCTAACGAACCTTACTCCTCGTCTGAAAAGTTTGCAACATAATAGGTTGCATCCCGAAAACGGGTCAGCACATGGAATATGCTGGCAAAATAACACAGTAGACCAAGAATAGAATAATACTATCACTATTTGCATATTTGGCTGGTGGAAAGCTCTCTGGTTATAGTTTTGCAAAAAGCCAATTTTTCCCTACAACAAAGGAATAGATTTTATTTTAACTATCATGGTAGTTGAAACATCATTGAGAAGGTTCCTCCAACTCAATCCCAATTAAAGTAATTAACAACCCAAAAATATTAAGTTAAAAGTGATGAGATACTTAAGATACTCCAAGTACTAGATACTCAAAAAATTTCCATAACTGGGAAGACAGCTAACCATGATTAGTTTATACACTCTGCAGAGGTTTGCGCACTTTTCCCTGCAAGACTCGATCTCCTCCATTGGATTTCTCGCACTACATGGTGTTTGAGAAACGGATGACCGAGACACAGTCTTTCGGAAACATTAACTCTCTACTCCGGGCAGACCATACCAAACCTACAATCCCACTACCTGCTGATTCACCTCTTCAAGAGCTTCACATAACTTACTCAACTATGCTAGAGCCCATAATAGCTTGTGGCTGCACATGGAAGTTTCTAGCATGAATCATCTCAGTTCCCTTTGAGCCTGGGTGGCGGTCCATAGGAAGATCACACGGGTACTCCGGGATTTCCAGAAAATACAGGCAACACTGGTACTCCAGGTTCCTCAATCCACCCAGATGTGTATTTAAGTTGCCACCTTAAGTTGAACCATTACTTATCAATCTCACATCTGTCATGGATTTCACTCACCTAAACCACGTCTACGAGCATAGCATACCAATATAAGCAACGCGTAGAAGTAACTCCCAAAGGTTTGAATGTAACAGGGTAATAGGTTCTACCTCATCAACTACTTCCCAACCCACATGTTAATGACATCCTAACCATGCAATATTTGAGGATTGGAACTAATGCATAAAAACTGGGTGATAAAGGGGTATGATCAAAGTGTTACTTGCCTTGCTGATGATCCGCGTAACCTAGAGACTCCAAATAACACGCTTCGCACTCCAAAAATTCTATCGCAAACAAACCATAGCATACATAAGCAATCAAGCTAAGAAACACGGGTAAATCCCAAAAAAGAAGATCTAACCAGAAAGTTCAACTTAAGAACTCCGGTTTGCAAAAAGATTCAAATCGAACGGAGCAACGAAACTCAAACGGCGAAAGAAACAAGATCCGTTTACTAATCTGGACCTAGGTCAAATTTCACAGTAGCAAAAACTTGGGCAAGTTGGTTATACGAAAAGAGGGTCTCGAGACGAAGATCTAGGCGCTTGAATCGCCTGATTCCGACTAACGAGTGAAAAGATAAACTAGAACGAAAATCGGATCAGAACTCGCGATCAGATATAATCATGGATTAATCCGATAAAAGAAAACTGACGAACAGGCTAACGAACGAGCGTTCGTTATCTGTAACTAACGAGCGAAAACCATTCATTAACACGAACGTCCGGACGAACGTCCGCTAAACAGAAAAACCAAAAAAACGGCGAACCGAAAAAAACGACTTAGGTTTTCTAACGAAAACCGAACTGGTTTTCTAAAAAAACCGAATGGCGCTATATCGCCGGCGAGGTCCGGCACGGCGGTGTCTCCGGCACGGAGGCGCAACGCGGGGCGGCGGTGGCGGCGGCTCGCAGCGAGGGCGGCGCGGCAGCGGGCAAAGGGTGGCGGGGCGACGCGGCAGCAGGCGACGGGTGGCACGGCGACTCGCGGCGGCGGGGTGGGCGGCTCCCAGGGCGGCGGGGCACGGCTTTTGAGGAGAGGGGGCGGTGCCTTGGGGGAGGGGGCACGGCATGGGGGAAGCGGAGTCCGAGCCGGACTCCGGTTCAGCGGCGCGGCGGCGGCGGTCTCCCGTTAGGAGACGGCGGCGCGGGGAGGTGGGCCTGGCGGCTGGGCTTCGGCCCAGTTAGCCCTTGGCGCGTTTTTTTTAAATAATTCCACCGAAACTAAAAAAATCCTAGAAAATAAAATAAAATTCTAAAAATTCCAAAACAAATTTTCTCTGTCTAAATAAAATATTTTGAACGATATGAACATTTTCTTGGCCCTAAAATGAAATTTTGAAAACGTGCAATTTTTTTCTAATGCAAACAAAATTGCAATAAAATCCAAATAAAAGCAAATATTTATTTTAATATTTTCCCATGTGGCTTCGTCCTAGGTATGGTGGCTCCACTGAACTTTGCAAAACTTGATGACCTTGCTGCGGGTGAGTCGACTGGCTAACTCCAAAATCTTGACTGGCTTCTCCTCATAAGTCAGGTCATTATCCAACTGAATCGCCTCCAAGGGTACGGTATCTCTTAGTGGTATGTCGGCCATCTCAGCATGGCAATTCTTCAGCTGGGAAACATGAAACACATCGTGACCTCCTGACAGTCCTTCAGGTAACTCCAACTTGTAGGCAACTTCTCCTATTCGTTCCAAAACATGATACGGTCCTACAAATCTTGGGGCTAAATTTCCCTTAAATCCAAGACGTTTCACTCCTTGCAGAGGAGATATTCGCAGATATGCTCGATCTCCAATTTCATAGGTTACCTCCTTGCATTTCGAGTCTGCATAACTCTTCTGTCTGGACTGAGCTATCTTCAGTCTATCCCGGGTCAGTTTAACCTTCTCCTCAAAATCTTTGATCAAGTCTGGTCTAAACAACTGTCGGTCTCCGACTTCATCCCACATCAATGGTGTCCTGCACCTTCGTCCATACAGGGCTTCAAATGGTGCCATCTTCAAACTGGCTTGGTAACTATTGTTGTATGAGAACTCTGCGTAAGGCAGTTTGTCATACCAACTAGATCCATAATCTAGCGCACAGGCTCTCAACATGTCCTCCAGAATCTGATTGACTCTCTCGGTCTGTCCATCCGTCTGCAGGTGAAATGTTGTACTGAACTCCAATCTCGTTCCCAAAGTCTGGTGCAGCTGATGACAAAACTTTGAAGTAAACTGTGTTCCTCTATCCGATATGATGGTCCTCGGAACTCCATGCAGACATACGATCCTGGTCATATATATCTTGGCGAACTTTGCACTAGTATAAGTTGTTTTCACTGGGATAAAGTGTGCCACTTTGGTCAAACGGTCAAACGGTCAACACCCATATAGAATCATATCCTGATTTGGTCCTAGGCAATCCGGTGATAAAATCCAAGCCAAGTTTATCCCACTCCCATTCGGGTATCGACATAGGCTGTAATAATCCTGCTGGCTTTTGATACTCTGCCTTCACTCTCTGACATACATCACATACGGCCACATACTCGGCGATATCCTTCTTCATCCCTGTCCACCAGAAACATTGCTTCAAATCCAAATACATCTTGGTGTTTCTGGGGTGTACTGAGTATGGTGAGCCATGAGCCTCCTGAAGCATTAACTTCCTACTCTCTGCATTATTGGGCACATAAACACGGTCCTCGAACCATAAGGTGCCGTGCTCATCCTCACGAAAACCTTTGGCCTTTCCTTCACTCATTTTCTCTTTTATCTCGGCAATCTCTTTGTCATCCTTCTGAGCTTCTCGAATCTTTACCAAAAATGTAGACTGCATCTCCAATCGAAGTTCCCGGAGATCCTCTGCTAACTCCTTCGGCAATCCCATGCTTATTAGGGTATTAGCATAGCTCTTCCAGCTCAAAGCGTCTGCTACGACATTGGCCTTTCCTCGATGATAATGAAGCTTCATGTCATAATCCTTTATAAGCTCCAACCATCTTCTCTGCCTAAGGTTCAGCTCCTTCTGGGCGAAAATGTACTTCAAAATCTTATGATCCGTGTACACATCGCAATGGTTTACAATAAGGTAATGTCTCCAAGTCTTCAACGCATGCACTACGGCTGCTAGCTCCAAATCATGCGCGGCATAATTTAACTCGTGTGGTTTTAGTTGTCGTGAGGCATACGAAACAACTCTTCCGTCCTGCATAAGCACACTTCCAAGTCCTAAGCAAGAGGCGTCGAAATATACTTGAAAATCCTTACGTATATCCGGCAGTGTCAGCACTGGGGCTGTAGTCAAACGTTTCTTCAGCTCCTGGAAACTTGCCTCGCAATCTTCCGTCCATTTAAACTTGGTCTCCTTCAATAATTCTGTCATGGGTTTTGTAGTCTTTGAAAAATTCTCAATGAATCTTCGGTAGTATCCTGCGAGTCCAAGAAAACTGCGGATCTCGCTAACTGAAGTGGGTGCCAACCATTCAGTGACTGACTAAACCTTGGTGGGATCTACTGCTATACCTTCTCCTGATATAACATGTCCAAGGAATCCGACTTCCTTCAACCAAAACTCGCATTTGCTAAACTTGGCATATAACTGATGTTCCCTGATTTTCTCAAGAACTAAACGCAAATGCTCCTTGTGTTCCTCTTCATTCTTCGAATAAACCATTATATCATCAATGAACACCAAAACAAACTTATCCAAATATTCCATCAACACCTTGTTCATCATGCTCATGAAATAGGTAGGGGCGTTAATCAGTCCAAATGACATGACCATATATTTGTATAACCCGTACCGTGTGGTGAAGGCTGTCTTTGGTATATCCTTCTTTCGTATCTTCAACTGATGGTATCTTGATCGTAGATCAATCTTGGAAAGCACCTTAGCTCCTTGCAGCTGGTCAAACAGATCATTGATCGTCAGCAATGGGTACTTGTTCTTGATTGTTACTTCATTCAATGCCCGATAATCAACAACCATTCTTAGGGATTTATCCTTCTTGTCAACCAAAAGCACTGAGGCTCCCCATGGTGATGAACTCCGTCGTATGTAACCTTTCTCCAATAACTCCTTGATCTGTTTCCTAATCTCCTCCAGATCATTTGCGGGCATCATATAGGGCCTCTTGGATATTGGCCCTGTTCTCGGCAATAGCTCTATCAAAAACTCGATATCTCGATCCGGTAGCATGCCCGGTAACTCCTCTGTTGTTGACACCAGATTTTGACACGGCCAAGAACTTAACTAAGATGGCCTCAAATGGAGAAGGGCTCAAAGTGAGAAAGTTCCGCATCATCAAAAGGAGAAACTTTCATATTTGGGCCATAGCCATCCGGTCTCATCTCTACGGTCGAAGTTGTGTTTGAAATACTCAGATTTTATATTCAGAACACTATTCAGCTGATTACACCCCCAAGGTGGACTCATATGCGAAATGTTTCTACACGGATTATCTTTGTCTCGTCGAGACGATCGATTTCAATATAAAAAACGTCTAAATTGGAGTTCGTATGCAAAAGTTAGAGCCACAATGGTGTGTTGCATAAGTTTGCCCCGGAAGTTCCGGGCAAAATTTCCGGGGAGGTTCCGGACTAAACCGAAAGTTTGCACGCGGTGCGCCCCGAAGACTGGAATTTTAACATTGTTTGCAGATTTGCGGGGCCGATTTCGACATCAAGATGACCTCGGATGAAAAAGTGATCAACTGAAGAGTTTTTCTCCATTGCAAGATCTACAACTTTGGTTTCGGGACCATCGTCATCCGTTTCTTGATATAATTTCAGCCCAGAAGTTCTGGCCCTCGTAGTCCGAGTTAGGGTAACTTTTGATGATTTGGACATGATTTGAGTCCTTTTCTTGTACAGGAAGTCCAGCCGCCTCATATATATGTAAGGGCTAACAGCCGATTGAACAACACGCAATCGATCAAATCATATACCACTTTTTACCTTTACCTTTATCTCTCTCCTTTGTTCTTCTTCTTCCTCGTTCTTTGTTCGTTCTTAGTTTGCAGGGCAGTGAACCTCGAGGCCCTAGGGGCGGTCAGGCCAACCTAGGGCAGCCCATAGCCGCCGCGCGCCCTGACGGGGTCCCTCCCAGGCGTGTGGGGTTTCGGGTCCTCAAAAGCGCCCGCTGGATTGTCTTGCGTACCATGCTTCCGGCGGGTCTCCTTCGACGTGAGCTGCGGTGCATCACCCCCGACGTCGAGGGTACACGGTGACGTGTTCGTGTGCGAACACACAGGGCCGGCCCGGGGGGGGGGGGGGGGGGGCAGGGGGGCGGCCACCCCGGGCCCCCACAAGTTAGGGGCCCCACCTAGGTAATGTAGGTATTAGGTATAGCAGGCTAGGTAGGCCCCTGTCAGAAAAAAATAGTCAAAGGCGAGGCCTTTCAGGCTTCACGCACACTCACAGGATCGCAAGCCAAACGAGTAGCAGCGGCCGGCTTAGCGACAGGCGCGCCTTGATTAGCGACCACTTCCTTCATCATTCAGGTAAAAAACAACGATCTGCTATCCTTCACGGCTTGACCTAAAAAGAGGGCGATCGTGATTTCCCAAGCCCCCAGCCTAGGCCGCCGACGCCGCACGCCGACACGCCGTACTGCAAGTCTGCCGCCGGGCTGTTGCTATTTCCTAATTCCCTTCTCATCTTCTTCCTAAGCTAGTCCACCGATGATTTCAGTTCAGGGGGCCTCATCATCACTCTTGGTCAATTGCTCCCCAACTTCAGGCGCTACAAGCCTGCAAACAGCACACCGACATACGCTCTCACGAATTCAACCATCAGATCAGAATTAGGTATATTATATTTGTGATTTTCTGTTCCTCGATGTGTATGTGGCACCATTTAATAATTGATGCAAACGTATATTTTCAGGATTGTGGGTTAGGATGCCGCCAAGAAACAAGACGTATGCATCAGATAGCAATGAAAGGAAAAGGAAACATTCTCTCTTGATGGTTCATTTGATGTCGAGGTATATGATTTTATTTATGAATTGAAGATTATGAGATTCACTCTGCGAGATGGCAGAATGTCTGCTATGGAGATTTTTGGGCATGTCAGAGAAGTTGATTCTAATCCAAATATCTTCATTGTTTATCGCATCTTGTTTACTATCCTTGTGGTGGTTGTATCGGCTGAAAGAAGTATTAGAAAGGTGAAACTGTTGAAGAATTATTTGAGGTCAACAATGACTCAAAAGAGGTTAAATGATTTGGCTACATTGTGCATTGAGAAGAAATTATTGGATGAGATTGACATTGACTCCATCAAAAGTGACTTTGCATCGAGGAATGTTAAAAGAAAATTTTAAGGTAATATGCATAAATTAATTGATACACATACTTATTTTCAATGCATTGTAGTGTTATTAATATTTTTTATATATATACATATAATATTTCTTTTACTATGATGTGTTTATTAAGGGCCCCAAATTGTAATTTCGCCCCGGGCCCCCAAAATCTCAGGACCGGCCCTGCGAACACACTTTTTGGCGACTCCGCTTGGGACGAAGCTTTGAACGGTCTCCAACCTGTTCTTACTACGAAGAGATCGTCATCAAGTTGCTGCAATCTACAAAGGTAATATGAATACCCAATTCCCCTTTGTAGATGCAAATAATCCATATGTTGTTGCTGGATCACCTAATGAGCATAATGTATCGGCTAGCCCTAGTTTTATCAATCATGCATCTAATTATGCGCAAGGGCCGATGCAAACCAATCTTCATGCTTCAAATTCTTATGATTTTAGCAACGTACAAAATATGTATCCAAACTCACATGCATCGGCAACCCCACAAATCCGTATGCCGATGAACAACATGATGGGTTTGGTTAATCAATTTGAAACACCTCATGTTAAAATTTCCAACAGCATACAAGAAAGTGTTTCACCTTTTAATTCATCGGCAACTAATTTGCAATATGTGAATCCAACCTTGCCGATGGATGGGAGAATTGGCCATGCTACTGCTAGCTATTCGGCCAGTTACTCTCAACCGTCATATGCTGCACCTCATGTTAGTAATTTTTCGGCACCATACACAACTGTAGATGCTCAAAATTCGGCTTTACACCTTTCAGGTCATAGCCGAATAAATGTAAATTTTACAGGAGTGGTTGTGCCAAATATTGTATAAGATGAGGTAGTGGTGGCTGCCTTGAAGAGTTTAGCCCAGAATAAGAGGATGAGTGCTATTTTCCTTGAACAACATGAAAAAGGGCTATTTCCTGATTGTGCCGCAATAAAAGCTAGAGTTTTGCAAGAAGATGAATCTTTGCCAATTGATAAAATTGGCGAGCAAAAATATGGTTTTACAACAATGCATATGCCTTCACCTAGTACTACATCATATTATACATGCCCTACATGCAAAATTTCGGCAACACCCGTGTGTCATTGCCGAAAGAATCTAAAAACATCGGGGGGCAATCGTATCCTGAGTGGGCTGAAATTGAGAAAAAGCTTAAAGCCAACTTTGCCGCTCGCCGCTAGAAACAAATAGAAAAAGAATTGGCTCAGATAAAAGAAGCATTGCCAATGGGTAGTATCAATGAAAAGAAGGATGATTCGGAACTTGAAAGTGCTTCGGTTGAAAAAGTCGAATCAAGTAGTATATATTCTGAATCCATCAAATCCAAAGAGGCAAGTATTATTGAGAAAGGGCATGGCAAGCATAGCAAAACAACCATGCTTGATTTTTCTGAAGTTAATGGAACCTACTTCTTGCCCTATGAGTTTCGTGCCATATAAATTGACAAGCTTCAAGGACAAGAACAAGTAGCCGAACAAAGTTCGATTGACAATGATCTTCAAATTTATGATGCACGAAATCAAGAAGAAAATTGTGACATGGTGTTGGGAAGTCATCTAGAAGCAAAGCACAATATTAGTCATCATATGCAATCATCATGCTCTCCCAACATATTTGAAGAAGTATGTCTAGCAAGTAATTTACCTATTTTTAGATTTGGTCACAACTTTATTGTTGATGCATCTATTAGAAAAATTCTAGTAAGTAATTTTCAAAGACCAATGAAGAAGGGAAATTTACTTGTTAGCAATAAAATTGTTACTAAGCATATCGGCCAATATCTTGTACCATTCAAAGAGACCGATAGTGACTTATTACTGCAGCCAAAGTTTTTCCCATTGCTTTATTTAAAGTTCATATCTAATTGGGTAGCTTTTCTTGCTTCATGCTTGGCTTATGCATGGTCTCAATTGAGACGTGTATGTTCTAACTACTTTGATTTCAGAAATTTAAAGCCAAGGTTAAAATCTTTTGGCAAAACCGATGCTAGTATAGTTTCTTATTTAATGACATCGGAAAAAGTATGAGAAAGAGAATTCATAGCCGAATGGGAAGATGCCAAATCTGAAGCATTCGTTTGCTTAACTCCAAAGCCGTTCTCACAACAAGATCAGCTAGAAAACAAAAAGTATACCTTCAATTCAAACATGTGTGATCAAATCTTTGCTTTGTTGTTGAAAAATAATTACATTAGAATTCTTGATCACCATGTCAAGCCATCTATCCAAGGACGAATGTATTGTAAGTTGCATGATTCGTCCAAGCATAATTTTGAGGACTGCCACATGTTTCGTCAAATAGTTATATCGGCCATTGAGAAAGGACGATTGAAATTTGTTGAAACACCAAAGGATCACCAGTCTATTCCGATTGGTCTTCATGGCAAAAAGTTTTTGCATCGGCTACTTCAAGCCGATCCATCTAAAGAGAAGGTAAAAACTGCAGGTGATGGGATCAAGCTTTCAAGTAAAGAAGTAGTTGAAGATCACAATGAACATGAACTTGAGGGTGAGAATTCCATCGAAGCTACAATGAAGACACTAAGGACTGGGGGGCAACAAGGAAATCCAATGATCGATGAAAGCAAACCAAAAGAAAACAAAGGCCGAAATAAGCGCAAGTGTAAGAGATCAAAAATCACCTTCGCTGAACTATTGGATAAATATCAAAAGAAGAGTGGAGAAAAGAATGCTTATCGGCCAAATCAGGCCAAGAAACCAAGATCACCCCCATGGCGCAAATATGATGATCGGTATTGGCAAAGTGAGCATTTTAATGCAACATATTCTTATCCTTATTTTGGGCCGCCAATGCCAATGTCGTGGATGCATCCCTATGCTCATGTAGATCCATATCCATCATGGGACAAGTATGATACAAGGGCACACTCTCCTTCTTATTTTAGACCATCTAACCAATATTATGCATCTCCGAGAAGATCAACATTTGAATAGTCATATGTTAAAGGTTGTTTCAATCATAAGGAATCGGTCCGGAGCTCAAAGAAGAAGAACGAGGTGGTCAAACAAGTGTACCGTGTTAAAAGAGATGGTCGTAAGAGTGCAACTTCAGATTTGATCTCAAATGAAAAAGATCCAATTAATGTGTTGACATTGGATACTAAAGGCAATGAGACGAAGCAACCAATTATCAAGAGTCAAAGTGCCAAATCTGAAGAAAAGAAGTTGACCGTGCACAAGGTAAAACAAGAATTGCCATTGCTTCAAACAAAATCACAGCTGGGGTGCCCACTCGGCTTATCGTATTGGCGAAAGAAGGAATTACAAAAACTTAGTGCACAAGAGCTGAAAAAGAAGAACATGGCATGGATTCCCAAGAGGAGCAGTCAAAATAAAAATGATGTGCAACCTTCTATTCCAACAAGTGTTATAAAAGTGAAGAAAGAGAAGGATGGAAACCAGAAACAATTAAGCTGAAGGTTTGCATCACCCCATCAAAATCTTTGGTTAGCACATCATCCATGTTTTTCAACCATACCATTGATGCCTTTGCCATGGAATTCATCATCAAGTATGATAAATTACCCTCCCTGGATTTATTTTGATCCATGGAAGCGACAAAACTTTCTGCATCATGAGAGGGTATTACCAAATCTCTATACAATTTATTAGCTACATTTTTTCTTGCTAATCCAAAGGGCTGAAATATTTGATTGCTATTTCATTTGTTTATTTCGGCTATACATGATTTGGTGAAAGAATTCTACATGGACCTCATGGTAATGGCCGATACTTATCTATCGCCCTAAGAATATATGTAAGAACGGCCAGTGTGGTACTCTAACACCGTCCTTAGTTTGAGTAGAGATTGAGATAAGTGCTTGCAAAGGAATTTGTAAAATTGATGCCATTGAGGATATTATGCATAGACCAATTCACCAAAATTGCAAAATGAACTTATGTTTTGATTGGGCGTGCTTTGGCTTGTTAGTTTTCAGAACTTACGTAAGGCCAAATCGTGGTTGATTTTATTATTGAGCATCATATTGACATCATGCATAAATTTTTTTTGCTTGATCTCTCTAGTATCATGGAGATTATATATTGATGGTTAAATTTCTAACAATGGCCAAGGTGTTGGTGTTGTTTATTTATCTCCATATGAAGCTATTTTGTGAAGCCTCATGCCGCTTAAAATATTTTTGCACAATGATCAAAGCTGAATATGCATTGTTATTCGGATTGGAGCTTTGCCTTGCTATAGGTGCTATACATATTGAGGCTTCCGGTGATTCGTTATTAGTAGTGCAACAAATATCCAAGGGTTATCAACGTTTTGATGAATCACTTATAGTTTATCTTTTGGTATGTCTAGATGCAAGATTTACCTTGGGTTGCTTTAAATTTGTTCATATATCTAGACATGACAATTCGAAAGAGTTGGCACATCAAGCATCTGGCTACTATGTTAACCATGGTGTATTACATTTCTATCAATAGCTGATGCAAGGTCTTGTCAATATAGGTAAGGCCGAACCGAAGCCCACCTCTTCGGCCACTAATGATGAAACTTTTATGCAGGCGAAGATTGGAGGAAGTACATTCTTGATTATCTCCAAAATCCTAGCTAAACGGAGAACAATATGGTTTGGAGGATGGTTTTGGTCTATGAAACCTTATCACCGGATTGTTATAGAAGCTGAGAAGTTTTCACCCAAGTTTGCCTCAAGAGGTTCAAACAAGCAATGGCCGATATATACTTATCGTCCTAAGAACATGCAAAATGGCCGATGGAGTGTTGAAACCGTCCTTAGAAAAATCATCGTGCAAGTTATTATTCGGCACACAAGTTTGCCGAAAAACAGGGGGGCATGTGTTGACACCAGATTTTGACACGGCCAAGAACTTAATTAAGATGGCCTCAAATGGAGAAGGGCTCAAAGTGAGAAAGTTCCATATCGTCAAAAGGAGAAACTTTCATATTTGGGCCATAGCCATCCGGTCTCATCTCTACGGCCGACGTTGTGTTTGAAGTACTCAGATTTTATATTCAGAACACTATTCATATGATTACACCCCCAAGATGGACTCATATGAGAAATGTTTATACACGGATTGTCTTCGTCTCGTCGAGATGATCGATTTCGATATAAAAAACGTCTAAATCGGAGTTCGTATGCAAAAGTTAAAGCCAAAACGGTGTGCTGCATAAGTTTGCCCCGGAAGTTCCGGTCAAAACTTCCGGGGAGGTTCCGGACTAAACCGAAAGTTTGCACGCGGTGCGCCCCGAAGATGTTTTAACATTGTTTGCAGATTTGCGGGCCGATTTCGACATCAAGATGACCTCGGATGAAAAAGTGATCAATTGAAGAGTTTTTCTCCATTACAGGATCTACAACTTTCCTTTTGGGAACATCGTCATCCGAAGTAGTATGCGGCCTTCAGATTCAGTGAAAGAGGGCTACTTGATATAATTTCAGCCCGGAAGTTCCAGGCCAGACCGGAAGTTCCGGCCCTCGTAGTCCGAGTTAGGGTAACTTTTGATGATTTGGACGTGATTTGAGTCCTTTTCTTGTACGGGAAGTCCAGCCGCCTCATATATATGTAAGGGGTGACGGCCGATTGAACAACACACAATCGATCAAATCATATACCACTTTTTACCTTTACCTTTATCTCTCTCCTTTGTTAATCTTCTTCTTCCTCATTCTTCGTTTGTAGGGTAGCGAACCTCGAGGACCTAGGGGTGGTCAGGCCGACCTAGGGAAGCCCATAGCTGCCGCGCGCCCTGACGCGGTCCCTCCCGGGCGTGTGGGGTTTCGGGTCCTCAAAAGCACCCGCCGGATTGTCTTGCGTATCGCGCTTCCGGCGGGTCTCCTTCGACGTGAGCTGCGGTGCATCCCCCCCCAGCATCGAGGGTACACGGTGACGTGTTCATGTGCAAACATCTGGGAAAACATCTGGGTAATCCTTTACTACACGCACTTCCTCCTAAACAACTCTCGTGAGGATATTTACTTGGCCACTTCTTGGTGCATGCCTAGATATATACTTGATCCTTTTTCCCTCCGGGGTGGTGAGACAAATTGACTTGCTAACACAGTTAATGTTTCCTCCATACTTTGACATCCAGTCCATTCCTAATATCACATCCAATCATTGTGACTCCAAGATAATTAGGTCAGACGGAAAAACATGTTACCAATGGTTAAGGGTATCTGGTCGCACCATCGACTGGCCATATACTCTGCTCCAAGTGAACTTACTAACAGAGGGGTCCTAAGGGTTTGGGTTGGTAATTTAAACTTATCCACGAATTCCCTTGATATGTATGAATGCGATGCACCAGTATCAAAAAGAATAAGAGCGGTAAATGACTTAACCAAAAACTTACCTATAACCGCGTCTGGCTGCTCTTCAACCTCCTCCATGTTAACGTGGTTCACTTGTCCTTTGTTGAATGGATTGGGCTTCTTACCAGCGCTCCCATTTCCGTTTCCATTCTTCCCTTCAGGGCACTCCATGGCATAGTATCCAGTCTTCCCGCACTTGAAACAAGTAATGTGGCTTAGGTCTCTCTTGGTGGGTGTGGGTGGATTGGGGCGGTTCTGATTGTTGATTGCTCCATTCCCATTCCCATTCCTAGGGCCAGTATGATTATGGTTACTTCCTCCATTATGGGTGTGGCCTCCATGGTTATGAGCAAGTCCTCCTGAGTTCGGGTTTAGGAGAGGCTTCTGCTGAGCTCCTGAGTTATACCTCCCTTGTCCATACTTCCTCTTAGGGCTCACAATCTGATGTTGCTTCCCTTCAATCATAAGAGCCTTATCTACGAACTCCTGGTAGCTGGTGAATGTTGCCACCATCAACTTCATACTCATCTCATCAATCGGCCCTTCCATAAACTTCTCCTGCTTTGCGGCATCTGTGGCCACATCATCAGGGGCATAGCAAGATAACTTTCTAAACTCATCCGCGTACTGAGCCATAGTACGGTTCCCCTGGCGTAAGTTACAAAACTCATGCTTCTTCAAATTCATGGCTCCAATTGAGACATGGGTTGTACGGAAGGCTTGCTGAAATTGGTCCCATGTCACCGTGGCTATAGGGTAGGTGACGATGCAATTATCCCACCATGATGTTGCTGGTCCATCCAACTGATGTGCGGCAAAACGCACCTTCTCAGCATCAGTACATCCTGCAGTGGTTAACTCCCTCCCAATCCTGCGGAGCCAATCATCTTCTACTATTAGCTCGGTGCTACTAGAAAACACCGGCGGCTGCAAACTCAGAAAACGGGCTAAGTTTTCCACTAGTGGTGGTGGTGGATTGTTGTTGGTGTTGTTGTTGTTGTTGTTGTTGTTGTTGTTGTGTTGGTTCTGAACTAACAACTCCATCAGGGTATTCTGTTGCTGGATCAACTGAGTGAGCTCCGGTGGGAATGCAAATCCGGGGTCACGTCTAGGAGGCATCCGATGGGTTTAGGGGGAAGAGATTAGAATAGAATGAGGTCTAATGAGAAAGCACTACCCATAGGCACATGAGGCGAACAAAACATTTCACTCAATCAATCAATCAGTCATACAATCGGTCTAACTATCGCAAAAGTGCTCGGGCTACTCTATTTACATGGTGGAATACTACTACTTATGTGGTGGTCTACTAGAAATATTCCTCGGTTGCAGACTCCATGATATCTCCTCCAGCTTCGTCTTCAAAGTCATCATCGCTTAGGTCAGAGTCGGTGTCGTCGATGATGATGTAGTCTTCCGGGTGAATCTCCTTGGGTTCTTCGTCTTCTTCTACTGGTGTGTGGTCTCCCATGAATATTCTGATCTTCTTAATCAAGTTGTCATTCTTCTCCACTAGTACGACGATTTCCTCCTCATAATCTTTATGTCTAGCCTTGAGTTCTTCCTCCAGTTCTGCAATCCTAGTCATTGCCTTCTTCAGATCTATCATGCCTGCACACATCTGATTCTCCTGGTGTCGAATGTGCTAGTTTAGTTCCTGGATGAAAGCTGCAATTGATCTATCCTTCCTGGTGCTGATCATCTCCCATTGCTCGTCTCGGCACCCACAGATATGGTAAATAGTATCCTTAAGCTCCTTTTGATAAACTTCTCCAATGCGTCCCATGGCGATGTGAGCTGCCATACTCTTTCCTAAACTCCAGGTTGGTGCGTCGAAGGAGAACTCTATGGGTTTAGTGACTGGCGTGAAGGTCCTTCCTGGAACTTGTACTTGAATCATCCATCGCTCCTCTTCTGGTGAAGTGGCGTTGTAGGTCCCGGTGAAGCTTGGTATTCCTATGTTCAGGTACCTAGTGACTTCCTTCAAATGCCTTCCAAAAGGTGATTATTCATCCGGTTGTGCAAACTTGTTCCTTGCGTCCGCCATCCTAAAGAGTAGAAAACAGAGAGGAGTCAGAAATGAGAAGAGACTAGTGATCTATGGTCTTAGCTTAGTGGACTTGTCCTACACTCAGCGTGTGCTCTGATACCATCTTGCAGCGACCCGACCTCAAACGGTCAAGTCTCTGTGCTTCAATGTCATCCCTGGATCGGTAATGCTGACACACACAGTACTCGAGGATTTATAACAGAGTAGCAATCACACACTTATTACATCGAATATCTCCAAAGAGAACTTATTTCAATAAATATGGCTTAAGGCCATCTAATACGGTAACAAGGGAAGGCTTGGAAGATAAAGTGAGTCCATCAACTCCAACGGCATAGCTAAGCTGCACGGCAACGACCTAACAAACCTTACCCCTCATCTGAAAAGTCTGCAACATAATATGTTGCAGCCCGAAAACGGGTCAGCACATGGAATATGCTGGCAAAATAACACAGTAGAGCAAGAATAGAACAATACTATCACTATATGCATATTTGGCTGGTGGAAAGCTCTATGGTTATAGTTTTGCGAGAAGCCAATTTTTCCCTACAACAAAGGAATAGATTTTATTTTAACTATCATGGTAGTTGAAACATCATTGAGAAGGTTCCTCTAACTCAATCCCAGTTAAAGTAATTAACAACCCAACAATATTAAGTTAAAAGTGATGAGATACTTAAGATACTCCAAGTACTAGATACTCAAGATTTGTCCATAACCGGGGACATGGCTAACCATGATTAGTTTATACACTCTGCAGAGGTTTGCGCACTTTTCCCACAAGACTCGATCTCCTCCGTTGGATTTCTCGCACTACATGGTATTTGAGAAATGGATGACCGAGACACAGTCTTTCAGAAATATTAACTCTCTACTCCGGGCAGACCATACCAAACCTACAATCCCACTACCTGCTGATCCACCTCTTGAGGAGCTTCACATAACTTACTCAACTATGCTAGATCTCATAATAGCTTGTGGCTGCACACGGAAGTTTCGAGCATGAATCATCTCAGTTCCCTTTGAGCCTGGGTGGCGGTCCATAGGAAGATCGCACGGATACTCCGGGATTTCTAGAAAATATGGGCAACACTGGGTACTCCAGGTGCCTCAATCCACCCAGATGTGTATTTAAGTTGCCACCTTAAGTTGAACCATTACTTATCAATCTCACATCTGTCATGGATTTCACTCACCCAAACCACGTCTACAAGCATAGCATAGTAATATAAGCAACACGTAGAAGTAACTCCCAAAGGTTTGAATGTAACAGGGTAATAGGTTCTACCTCATCAACTACTTCCCAATCCACATGTTAATGACATCCTAACCATGCAATATTTTAGGATCGAAACTAATGCATAAAAACTGGGTGATAAAGGGGTATGATCAAAGTGTTACTTGCCTTGCTGATGATCCGCGCAACCTAGAGACTCCAAATAACATGCTTCGCACTCCGAAAATTCTATCGCAAACAAACAATAGCATACATAAGCAATCAAGCTAAGAAACACAGGTAAATCTCAAATAAGAAGATCTAACTAGAAATTTCAACTTAAGAACTCCGGTTTGCAAAAAGAATCAAATTGAACGGAGCAACGAAACTCAAACGGCGAAAGAAACAAGATCCATTTACTAATCTAGACCTAGGTCAAATTTTACAGTAGCAAAAACTTGTGCAAGTTGGTTATACGAAAAGAGGGTCTCGAGATGAAGATCTAGGCACTTGAATCGCCTGATTCCTACTAACGAGTGAAAAGATAAACTAGAACGAAAATCAGATCAGAAATCGCGATCAGAAATAATCGCGGATTAATTTGATAAAAGAAAACTGACGAACAAGCTAACGAACGAGCGTTCGTTATCTGTAACTAACAAGCGAAAACCGTTCGTTAAAATGAACGTCCGGACGAACGTCCGCTAAATAGAAAAACCAAAAAAACCGGCGAACCGAAAAAAACGACTTAGGTTTTCTAATGAAAACCGAACCGGTTTTCTTAAAAACCGAACGGCGCTATACCTCCGGCGAGGTCCGGCATGGCGGCGGCTCCAACGAGGGCGGCGCAACGCGAGGCGGCGGCGGCGGCGGCTCGCGGCAGCGGGCAAAGGGCGATGGGGCGGCGTGGCGACTCGCGGCAGCGGGGTCGGCGGCTTGCGGCGGCGGGTTGGGCGGCTCCAAGGGCGGCGGGGCACGACTTTTAAGGAGAGGGGCGATGCCTTGGGGGAGGGGGCATGACGCCGCGGAAGGGGAGTCCGAGCTAGACTCCGGTTCGGCGGCGTGGCAGCGGCGGTCTCCCGCTAGGAGACGGCGGCGCGGGCAGGTGGGCCTGGCGGCTGGGCTTCGGCCCAGTTAGCCCTTGGCGCGTTTTTTTAATAATTCCGTCGAAACTGGAGAAAAATCCTAGAAAATAAACTAAAATTCTAAAAATGCCAATACAAATTTTCTCTGTCTAAATAAAATATTTAGAACGAGATGAACATTTTATTGGCCCTAAAATGCAATTTCGAAAACTTGCAATTTTTTTCTAACGCAAACAAAATTGCAATAAAATCCAAATAAAAGCAAATATTGATTTTAATATTTTTCCTCCAATATTTCATGTATTCTGGAGAATTCATATTATCTCCTCTCATATATTTTAATATGAAATATTTTCAGAGAGAAAAATAATTAAAACCAAAATCCTCGTTTCAAATTTTGATAACATCAAATTTTGAAACCGGGGAAATCCCCAACTCTCTCTGAGGGTCCTTGAGTTGCTTAGGATTTCGAGGATCGCGAGAGGAAATGCAATAAAATATGATAAGCAAGAATGATCTATGTGTAACATTCCAAATTGAAAATTTGGGATGTTACAATAGGATCCCGTTTCGACCATGGCCAGTCGAACACAAGGCCATTTCCTCCGTTCTGCGATACGCTTGGCCTCGTTTCCATAGGCTGTTCTGTCCAAGCCGGTTGGCTCTTGATGAACACCACGTATTCCGTTATCTCCCAATGAACACGACGCATTATGTTGCCTCCCCATGTACGCGACGACGACGCAGTTTCTCCATTCCGACCGAGCCATGTACACGAGCCCTGGACGTACGTATGCGTGAGTAGGCGTTCGAGACCCCGCCCGTATGTACGTGCGTGGCAGTATTTACTTTCTTGCACCCTGGCCGATGTATGTACGTGTACATGCTATGTGTGCGCCTCTACTATGACACGTGCATGCCTCTACATCGACCAGTATGTACGTACACGACTGCAACGAGAATGACAACGCTATGTACGCTTCGACCAGGTGGGCCCGACTGTCAGGCACTTCCTTGCGTGCGAATATGTAGCTGGTGGGTCCCAGCAGTCAGTGGAGAAACTTTTTTTCGCGAAATACGGTGGCCCGTCCAGTGGGTCCCCGCTGTTCGGTGGAGGAATCATTATTTTCCGCGCAATAAGGAGGCATTTCCTTGCTGCGGCCGTGGACCAACTGTCAGCCTCTCCACGTATAGTACTCTTCCTTTGGAAGTCGTTCCTTGACCACATTGACCACGCCGCGCCGAGAGCACCATGGCGGGGCACAACGGCGAGGCCTAGGGAGGGGACGATGCGTAGCCGGGGAAGAGGCGGCAGTGGATGCCCACCCGGAGAGTGATACGTCTCCGTCATATCTACTTTTCCAAATACTTTTTCCCTTGTTTTCGACTCAAACTTTCATGATTTGAATGGAACTAACCCGGACTGATGTTGTTTTCAGCACAGTTGCCATGGTGTTATTTTTGTGCAGAAATAAAAGTTCTCGGAATGACCTGAAAATCAACAAAGAATTATTTTGGAATATGTAAAAAACACTGGAAGAAAGATCCACGTCAGGGGGCCCACCACCTGTCCACGAGGGTGGGGGCGCGCCCTACCCCCCTAGGCGTGCCCCTGGCTCATGGGCCCCCTGACACTCCACCGACCTCAACCTTGACTCCATATATTCACTTTTAGGGAGAAAAAAAATCAGAGAGAGAAGGATTCATCGCGTTTTATGATACAGAGCTGCCGCCAAGCCCTATACTCTCTTGGGAGGGCTGATCCGGAGTCCGTTCGGGGCTCCGGAGAGGGGAATACGTCGCCATCGTCATCATCAACCTTCCTCCATCACCAATTTCATGATGCTCACCGCCATGCGTGAGTAATTCCATCGTAGGCTTGCTAGATGGTGATGGGTTGGATGAGATTTATCATGTAATCAAGTTAGTTTTGTTAGGTTTGATCCCTAGTATCCACTATGTTTTGAGATTGATGTTGCTATGACTTTGCTATGCTTAATGCTTGTCACTAGGGCCCGAGTGCCATGATTTCAGATCTGAACCTACTATGTTTTCATCAATATATGAGAGTTCTTGATCCTATCTTGCAAGTCTATAGTCACCTATTATGTGTTATGATCCGTTAACCATGAAGTGACAATAATTGGGATACTTACCGGTGATGACCGTAGTTTGAGGAGTTCATGTATTCACTATGTGTTAATGCTTTGGTCCGGTAATCTATTAAAAGGAGGCCTTAATATCCCTTAGTTTCCAATAGGACCCCGCTGCCACGGGAGGGTAGGACAAAAGATATCATGTAAGTTCTTTTCCATAAGCACGTATGACTATATTCAGAATACATGCCTACATTACATTCATGAACTGGAGCTAGTTCTGTGTCACCCTAGGTTATGACTGTTACATGATCGATCACATCCAACATAATTCTCTATCACGAATCCATTGCCTACGAGCTTTCCCATATATTATTCTTCGCTTATTTACTTTTTCGCTACTACTGTTACAATCACTTCAAAACCCAAAAATATTACTTTCGCTACTGTTACCTTTTGTTATCGTTACCACTACTATCATATTACCTTGCTACTGAACACTTTGCTGCAAATATTAAGTTTCCTGGTGTGGTTGAATTGACAACTCACCTGCTAATACTTTAGAATATTCTTTGGCTCCCCTTGTGTCGAATCAATAAATTTGGGTTGAAAACTCTACGCTCGAAAATTGTTGCGATCCCCTATACTTGTGGGTTATCAAGACTATTTTGTGGCGCCGTCACGGGGAGCATAGCTCTATTCTTTGAGTCACTTGGGATTTATATCTTCTTATCACTATGAAGAACTTGAAAGATCAAAGAACCAAGATTTTTCCCTCAACTACGAGAGGAGGTAAGGAACTGCCATCTAGCTCTACACTTGATTCACCTTCTGTTTTGAGTAAACTTGCGACACCTAAACCTGCTTCTGCTATTAATTCTGATATGCCGCATGTTATTGATGATGCCACTTCTGCTATGCATGATACTTATGATGAAACTACTTCTATGCTTGATACTACTGTGCCACTTGGTGAATTTCTTGATGAAAAACTTACTAGGGCACAGAATGAAATTATTGAAACTGATAATATTGATGAAAGTGATGATGAAGATTCTCCCCACAGATATGAATTACCTGTTGTTCCTGAGGGTTATGTTATGGATGAAGAAACTGCTATAGACTTTCTTGCTTGCAATGATAGAAGTGATCTTAAGAAACTATTAGCTAAGCTTAAATAAAAATCTCTGAATGCTAGAATAAAACAGGATCCTGCTTATGCTACTTCACCTATCTTTATTAATGAAAAGGATTGTGATTTCTCTATCGACCCTGATATAACTACTATGGTTGAATCTGATCCTTTCCATGGCTATGAATCTGAAACTATTGTGGAACATCTTACTAAATTAAATGATATAGCCACCCTGTTCACTAATGATGAGAAAACCCGCTACTACTATATCCTTAAAATATTTCCATTCTCATTAAAGGGTGATGCTAAGATATGGTTTAATTCTCTTGATCCTGGTTGTGTGCGTAGTCCTCAGGATATGATTTGTTACTTCTCTGCTAAATATTTCCCTGCTCATAAGAAACAAGCTACTTTAAGGGAAATATATAATTTTGTGCAAATTGAAGAACAGAGTCTCCCACAAGCTTCGGGGAGGCTTCTCCAATTACTTAATGCTTTGCCTAATCATCCTCTCAAGAAACATGAAATACTTGATATCTTTTATAATGGGCTAACCGATGCTTCTAGAGACCACCTGGATAGTTGTGTTGGTTGTGTTTTCAGGGAAAGAAATGTTGATCAAGATGAAATTCTATAGAATAATATGTTGACTAATGAAAATAATTGGACACTTCCTGAACCAACTCCTAGGCCAACTCCGAAGAAAAGGGGTATTCTATTTCTCAGTCCTGAAGATATGCAAGAGGCAAAGAAATCTATGAAAGAAAAAGGTATTAGAGCCGAGGATGTTAAGAATTTACCTCCTGTTGAAGAAATACATGCTCTTAATTTACCGCCTGTTGAAGAAACACATGGTCTTGATAACCCAACACAGGTAGTAAAGGTAAATTCTCTCCATAGATATGATAAAGCTAAAATCCCTCCTACTAAGTTTGCTAGCCAATGCTTAGATGAGTTTGATAATTTTATGGTTAAACAAGAAGACTTCAATGCTTATGTTGGTAGAAAATTGAAACATAATGCTTATATGATTGAACACTTGAGTGATTATATGGCTAGTGTTAAAGGTGAACTTAAACTTATTAGTAAACATGCTGCTATGGTTACCACTCAAGTAGAACACATACTTAAAGCTCAAAATGATTTGCTCAATGAATTGAATAGTAAGAATAATGATAATGTTGTTAGAGTTATGACTAGAGTTGGTAAAATGACTTGGGAAGCTTTGTATCCTGAGGGTCATCCTAAGATAATTGAGCAAGATTCCCAGAGAATTAATATTGATGCACCTAGTCCTTATAAAAGTAAGAAAAAGAAAAATGATAGGAGTTTGCATGCTTCTAGTGAACCTGTTGTTGACACACCTGAGAATCCCAATGATATTTCTATCTCTGATGCTGAAACACAATCTGGTGATGATCATGAACCTAGTGATAATGTTAATGATGATATTCATGTTGATGCACAACCTAGCAATGACAATGATGTACAGGTTGAATCTGCTGCTGATCTTGATAACCCACAATTAAATAATCAACGTTATGATAAGAGAGACTTTGTTGCTAGGAAGCACGGTAAAGAAAGAGAACCATGGGTTCAAAATCCAAGCCCTTTCCTCCTAAACCATCCAAGAAAAAGGATGATGAGGATTTTGAGCGCTTTGCTGAAATGATTAGACCTATCTTTTTGCGTATGCATGTGACTGATATGCCTAAAATGAATCCTTATGCTAAGTATATGAAAGATATTGTTACTAATAAAAGAAAGATAACAGAAGCTGAAATATCCACATTCTTGCTAATTATACTTTTAAGGGTGGAATACCAAAGAAACTAGGATATCCCAGAGTACCAACTATACCATGCTCCATTAAAAGAAACTATGTTAAAACTGCTTTATGTGATCTTGGAGTCGATGTTAGTGTTATGCCTCTCTCTTTATATCGTAGACTTGATTTGAATAAGTTGTCACCTACTGAAATATCTTTGCAAATGGCTGATAAATCAACTGCTATACATGTCGGTATTTGCAAGGATGTGCCTGTTGTGGTTGCAAACGTTACTATTTTAACGGACTTTGTTATTCTTGATATTCCCGAGGACGATAGTATGTCTATTATTCTTGGTAGACCCTTTTTGAATACTACATGGGCTGTTATTGATTCCAACAAAGGCAATGTCACTTTTCATGTTAATGGTAATGAGCATACAGTACACTTTCCGAGGAAACGACCTCAAGTCCACAGTATCAATTCTATTGGAAAAATTCCAACGATTACTATTGGAGGATTTGAATTCCCTCTTCCTATTGTCAAGAAGAAATATCATATTATTATTGTTGGGGATGTGCATATCCCTGTTGAGGTAACTTAGTGTTATTCGAAAATTCTCCGGTTTCATGCCATTCGGAAAGAGTTTGTTAACAAGACTTGATTAACCTTGTTAGTGGATTCCTTTTGATGAGCATGAGATGGATGAAGTTAGAAAGCACAACTCTCTATACCCTATTTTTACTTTCTGTTATTTAGATTAAATAAAGCAAAAATAGTATTTTATGTCTGTTTTCTGAATTATCCTTGTAGTAAAGGTAAATTCTCTCTATAGATTTCATGAAAGTGATATTCCTCATAATAAGTCTGCTAGCCAATGCTTGGATGAGTTTGATAATTTTGTTGTTAAACAAGAAAACTTCAATGCTGATGTTGGTCGACAATTGAAATGTAATGCTTATATGATTGAACACTTGAGTGATTATATGTCTAGAGTTAAAGGTGAACTTAAACTTATTAGTAAACATGCTTCTATGGTTACCACTCAAGTAGAGCAAGTGTTTAAAGCTCAGAATCATTTTCTCAATGAATTAAATAATAATAAAAATGATAATGCTGTTCGAGTTGTGACTAGAGGGGGTAAAATGACTCAGGAACCTTTGTATCCTGAGGGCCACCCTATGAGAGTTGAGCAAGATTCTCAGAGAACTAATGTTGATGCACCTAGTTCGTCTAAGAAGAAGAAAGGGAAAAATGATAGGACTCTGCGTGCTTCTAGTCAACCTGTTGTTGAAACACCTGAGAATCCCAATGATATTTCTATTTATGATGCTGAAACACAATCTGGTAATGAACATGAACCTAGTGATAATGTTAATGATGATGTTCATGTTGATGCTCAACCTAGCAATGACAATGATGTAGAAATTGAACCTGCTGTTGATCTTGATAACCCACAATCAAAGAGTCAATGTTATGATAAGGGAGACTTCGTTGCTAGGAAGCACGGTAAAAAAAGAGAACCATGGGTTCAGAAACCCATTCCTTTCCCTCCTAAACCATCCAAGAAAAAGGATGATAAGGATTTTGAGCACTTTGCTGAAATGATTAGACCTATCTTTTGCGTATGCATTTGACTGATATGCTCAAAATGAATCCTTATGCTAAGTATATGAAAGATATTGTCACAAATAAATGAAAGATACCAAAAGATGAAATTTCCACCATGCTTGCTAATTATACTTTTAAGGGTGGAATACCTAAGAAACTAGAAGATCCAGGAGTACCAACTATACCTTGCTCCTTTAAGAGAAACTATGTTAAAACTGCTTTATGTGATCTTGGAGTCGGTGTCGTGGATCTAAGTCTGACAGTAGAGTGGGGGGTAGGTATGGAGAGGCAAGGTCCTAGCTATGGAGAGGTTGTAAGCACAAGAGATGTACGAGTTCAGGCCCTTCTCGGAGGAAGTAAAAGCCCTACGTCTCGGAGCCCGGAGGCGGTCGAGTGGATTATGTGTATATGGATTACAAGGTGCCGAACCCTTCTGCCTGTGGAGGGGGTGGCTTATATAGAGTGCGCCAGGACCCCAGCCAACCCACGTAATGAAGGGTTTAAGGTACATTAAGTCCGGGGCGTTACTGGTAACGCCCCACATAAAGTGTCTTTACTATCATAAAGTCTACTTAATTACAGACCGTTGTAGTGCAGAGTGCCTCTTGACCTTCCGGTGGTCGAGTGAGTCTTCGTGGTCGAGTCCTTCAAGTCAGTCGAGTGAGTCCCTCGTAGGTCGACTGGAAGGTGATCTCTTCTAAGGGTGTCCTTGGGCAGGGTACTTGGATCAGGTCTGTGACCCTACCCTAGGTACACGACTCCATCATTAGCCCCCGAATGGATTGAGGCTTGAGTGATGAAGGAGTTGATGCTGTTTCTGATTAGCCTTCACATACTGGTCGTGCGTTGTTTTGAACCAGAAAATCTCTTTGTTGATAGTGAACAACTTTTCTTCAGTCATCTCGATCCATTCTTTTCCTTCGTCGAGTGATCTTTTGGACTTCGCCGATTTCTGGAATCCCGCGTTTGGCAGACCGATCTGCCGTTCGCGGATTCCGCGAGATGCGAAATTTGGGGAAGCGCGCGAAGCGGGGCGGACCGCGGTGTTCGGACGGGACAGGGCATAGATGCCTCGATCCTCGCGTCTGCGTAACTGTTCAGGATATGATTAGATCGATCAGGCCCACCTGTCATCCACTCGGAAGGGATCTTATAAATGCGGCCGGCGAGGGTTTTTTGAACAGTGCCTCAGCATTCTCTCTCTGCTCCCTTCGTCTCCGCCCAATGCGCTCGCTCTCGCCTCCGCACAACTTCCCCTCGCGCGTCTCGCCGGCAGCCATGGTCAAGGAGAAGACGGTGGCGTTGGAACGTGCGAAGAAGGCGTCGGCGACGGAGAAGGCGAAGGGGAGATCCACCAGTCGTGGCGGGTCTTCGTCTAGATCTCGCCTGCCGAAAGGCTGGGTCCAGGGAGATTGGATCCAGTCAACCATCACGGAGAAGGATCTCCTCGACATGGCCAACGAGGGCCTGATCCCTCATGGAGCTGCGAGGCTTCCGGGGAAAGAGTGGCAGCCCCAGCCGGAAGAGGGTGAGTGCGTGCTTCTGGCTACCCATGTCGACCGCGGATTTTCTTTGCCGCCGAGCATTTTCTTCCGTGGTTTCTTGAACTTCTTTGGAGCGCAACTCCACCACTTCACCCCGAATTCTATCGCCTATCTTGCCGCGTTTGTGTCCATGTGTGAGAGTTTTATGGGTTGTCGACCGCATTGGGGCTTGTTCAAGCACATATTCACGTGTCGCTCTCAGACCGTGAAGAAGGCGAGCCCAGGCGACGAAAAAACCCGAGTTGTCCAAATGTGTGGGGGTCTGGGGATCCAGGTGAGGAACAAGAGCACCTTCCCAGCCATGACATTTCCCGAGTCAGTCAGAGGCTGGCAGTCGACCTGGTTCTACTGCCAGGATCAGTCGACGCCGGGGCAGTCGAGTGGACTCCCTCAGTTCACCATGGGCCGAGTGAACAAGCCCTCCTCTCTGAAGGTGATTCCGGAGGAGAAAGCTGACGTGAATATGCTGATGGAGCGTGTAGTTCAATTGGTTCGGGAGGGAGTGACGGGTATGGATCTCCTGGAGGTTTTTCTTAGGCGTCGTATCCAGCCTCTTCAGTTCCGGAGCCATTGCATGTGGTTGTACTGCGAGACTGAGGATGTGACTCGGGTCAATCCAGAAGCAGTTGATGATGCCACTCTGGAAAGGTGGATGGCCGCTGTTACTGGGAACAAGGATAACCCTCGCGGAGCCAGAAGGATTCCTCCACTCGACTGCCACAGTGATCCAAACAAGGTATGTCTGCTCCACTTCCCATTGTATTCTCATCACATTTATTTCTGTTTTCTCTGCCGATTGGTCGACTGATCTTTGTCTTGATGTCTATCAGGCCCTCACTAAGCTGTACTCGATGCCCAATGGAGCACAGGCTCCGACTGAGGAGGGAGAAGCGAGCGGGGGTGAGAGCCAGGAGGAGGAGTGGGACTCGGACGCCGCTGAGGATGATGATGACGACGATGACGATGATGATGATGATGAGGAGGAGGAGGACGAAGAAGAGGAGGAGGAGGAGGTCGCACCACCGCGCTCGGAAAGGCGGTCGAAGCTTGTCCATGACCCTGCGACTGAACGTGGCAAGGGGGTTGCGACTGTTACACAGTCGACCAAGCGCCCTCGGACCACCTCTCCGACGCCGACTGAAAAGGCGTCGAAGCAGGCCAGGGAGGCCTCGTCAAGGCCGACCAAGCTCCTGCCGAAGATGAAGGTGTCCATCCCCACCATATCAGGGTAATCATGCTGCTTAAGTCTTCTTGTTTTGTGCGAACTTTATCTCTGGTTGGCGCTGGAGTTAGTCGACTGATTCTTTGGAGTTGCAGTGCTGCTACTTCTGAGACCTCAGCCCGGGCTGACGACCATGAGATGGAGGACGCAACAACCTCAAAACCTGGTACTATACTCTTAACACAGTTTCTAGTCGACTGACTCATGATCTCTAATTCTGATTCTTTTCTGTAGCTCCATCCAATGTTGTTATCACTCTCCCTAATGATGATGAAGATGAGGAACCGCTGAAGCACAGAAGGAGTAGGAAAGCATCTGCCGGCAGGGTGCCCCAGGATGTGACGGTGCCTGAGACTCTGGTCACGGAGGAGGAGAACACCACTCGACACACTGTGTCCTTCGCAGATCCACTGACGAGTGCTCTGCAGCCCTCCCTCTTCACGACGCACCACGTCCCAGAGGACCAAGCTGGCGCCACGAAGGAGGCGATACGCCAGGCAGGGATCATGATGGAGCAATTGAAGACCATCCGGGATGCGAGCCAGGCAGCTTACGACGCCAGTTCCGCCCTTCAAAGCAACGTTCAGGTCAGTCGACCACCGCTTGTTCTGTTAGGATATGCCATCAAAAACTTTTCTTTCCAGAATTTATAGTAATCACCCAGTGGGTGTGTCGATTTAAACTCCGTGTTAGCGGGGGCACGCTGAGTGCACCCGCTGGGTGTAGTCCCCAAGGCTAAGGTCGACTGCTGGCAGTCGGCCTTAGGCTTTATAAGTTCAGTCTTTCCGTCATTCGACTATGGCGAATGGATTTCGCAAACCGGTGGGGGCACGCTGAGTGCACCCACTGGGTGTAGTCCTCGAGACTGTGGTCGACTGCTTGCAGTCGATTACAGTCTTAAAGAATACATCTTGTTTTTTTTTGAGGTCGGCTAGTCGACTCTGTCTTCAATAGGATTAGTGGGGGCACGCTGAGTGCACCCACTGGGTGTAGTCCCCGAGACTACGGTCGAATGCTTGTATTCGGCTGTAGTCTTAGAAACGCATGATTTTTCCTGTTCCACTCGGAAGTGAATTATCTTTGACATTTAGTCGATTGATTCTTTGCAGAGATCCTGTGACCTTGCGGCTCGCTACACTGAGCTGGAAAACAAGCACATTCAGCTTGAGCTAGATTTGAAGCTGGCTCAGGAGAATCTGATGAAGGCAAAGGAGGAGACTAAAGGTATGTTTGGTGAGACCTCGACGACTGCTTTCTCCCTTTATTTGTTTCAAAATCTGATCTTGCTGTAACTTGCAGGTAAGGTGAAGGAGGCCCAACAGAAAAAAGACCTTGAACTAGCTGAGAAGATCAAGCTTGCTGACGAGAAGTTAGCTTCAGTCACCAAGCTTTAGCAAGAAAATACCAATCTGAAAGCTGCTCTAGAGAAGAAAAATGATCTGGAGGCCTTCCTGAGTGGCCTTGCCAAGAAGCTGTTCCTTATGCTTGAAGGTAAACCTTTACGCTAAACAATCATTTTCAACTATGATTTCTCCATTCGACCATTGCCTTGACTCGCTGATCGCCCTTGCAGAATTTTGTCAAGACTTTGAAGAAGATACTAGCCGGCTGGAACCAAACCTTGACCCCGTCAATTCTCCGGTGAACGACGAAGTTGCCATGAATGTTTTCCGACTGGAGTCCCATGTTGCAGCTGTCATGGACTATCTTGCAAGGCTGAAGGTCGCCACATCTCGCATCGATTCAACGCTCTGGCCCAGGGAGACACTCCAGCACGACCTCGAGTCGCTGATGGCTCGCTTGAACACGGTCCCTGGTCGAGTGCAGGAGTGGAAAAAGTCCTCGGCTCGGTGCGGTGCAGATGTTGCTCTGTGTCTGGCCTGAGTTCACTGCAAAGATGTGCGAGAAGACAAGCTGGCGGCCCTCCGGGTGGCCAACACCAAGAAACACGACTTCAGGTCTTTATGGAAACTTTCATTGCTGCTGCCACTCGGATCGCAGATGGAATTGATCTTGATGAGTTTGTTGCACCTTCCAGCCCTCCACAGGAGGGGTAAAAAACTTCTTTTAAGCTCGACGCTTTAAATTTGCCTCGGTATGCCGAGTGGAGTTGTAACCGATAAACCTTAACAGGCTTAGCGCCTGAGCACTTTCGGTTCCTTTAAGTATCGTTCCGAACTTGAATTTGATGTTTGAATATGATTGCTTTTGGCTTGAAATGTCTTTTGCAGGTTCAAAGCAAGACGCTCACTGCAGTCGACTTATTCCTTAACCCACTTAGGCGAGCACTGGGCTGCAGCTAAGCCCCCGAGTGAGAGGTTTGCTCTTCACTCGGTAGGATTTTTATATCTTAGGCGAGCACTGGGCTGCAGCTAAGCTCCCGAGTGAGAGGTTTGCTCTTCACTCGGTAGGATTTTTATATCTTAGGCGAGCACTGGGCTGCAGCTAAGCCCCCGAGTGAGAGGTTTGCTCTTCACTCGGTAGGATTTTTATATCTTAGGCGAGCACTGGGCTGCAGCTAAGCCCCCGAGTGAGAGGTTTGCTCTTCACTCGGTAGGATTTTTATATCTTAGGCGAGCACTGGGCTACAGCTAAGCCCCCGAGTGAGAGGTTTGCTCTTCACTCGGTAGGATTTTTATAACTTAGGCGAGCACTGGGCTGCAGCTAAGCCCCCGAGTGAGAGGTTTGCTCTTCACTCGGTAGGATTTTTATAACTTAGGCGAGTACTTGGACTGCAGCTAAGCCTCCGAGTGAGAGGTTTGCTCTTCACTCGGTAGGATTTTTATATCTTAGGCGAGCACTGGGCTGCAGCTAAGCCCCCGAGTGAGAGGTTTGCTCTTCACTCGATAGGATTTTTATATCTTAGGCGAGCACTGGGCTGCAGCTAAGCCCCCGAGTGAGAGGTTTTCTCTTCACTCGGTAGGATTTTTATAACTTAGGCGAGCACTGGGCTGCAACTAAGCCCCGAGTGAGAGGTTTGCTCTTCACTCGGTAGGATTTTTATAACTTAGGCGAGTACTTGGACTGCAGCTAAGCCTCCGAGTGAGAGGTTTGCTCTTCACTCGGTAGGATTTGTATAACTTAGGCGAGTACTTGGACTGCAGCTAAGCCTCCGAGTGAGAGGTTTGCTCTTCACTCGGTAGGATTTTTATATCTTAGGCGAGCACTGGGCTGCAGCTAAGCCCCCGAGTGAGAGGTTTGCTCTTCACTCGGTAGGATTTTTATATCTTAGGCGAGCACTGGGCTGCAGCTAAGCCCCCGAGTGAGAGGTTTGCTCTTCACTCGGTAGGATTTTTATATCTTAGGCGAGCACTGGGCTGCACCTAAGCCCCCGAGTGAGAGGTTTGCTCTTCACTCGGTAGGATTTTTATAACTTAGGCGAAACGGATTCACAGCTAAGCCTCCGAGTGGGAGTCTGGCTCATCACTCGGTAAGGATTTTGATAACTTAGGCGAGCACTGGGCTGCAGCTAAGCCCCCGAGTGAGAGGTTTGCTCTTCACTCGGTAGGATTTTTATAACTTAGGCGAGTACTTGGACTGCAGCTAAGCCTCCGAGTGGAAGTCTGGCTTACCACTCAGTAGGATTTTTATAACTTAGGCGAGTACTTGGACTGCAGCTAAGCCTCCGAGTGGAAGTCTGGCTTACCACTCGGTAGGATTTTGATAACTTAGGCGAGTACTTGGACTGCAGCTAAGCCTCCGAGTGGAAGTCTGGCTTACCACTCGGTAGGATTTTATTTAATCTTAGGCGAAACGGATTCGCAGCTAAGCCTCCGAGTGGGAGTCTGGCTCACCACTCGGTAAGGATTTTTACAAACTTAGGCGAAACGGATTCGCGGCTAAGCCTCCGAGTGGGAGTCTGGCTCACCACTCGGTAAGGATTTTTACAAACTTAGGCGAAACGGATTCGCGGCTAAGCCTCCGAGTGGGAGTCTGGCTCACCACTCGGTAAGGATTTTTACAAACTTAGGCGAAACGGATTCGCGGCTAAGTCACCCACTGAGGGGAAAATTTTATTGGAGAAAATAAAAAGTGACAAAAATTATGGAGGAACTATGACACTATTATTTTGAAATCCATGAACTACAAGAGTACTTTATTGCAACTCATCCGAGTGATAAACTTAAGTGTAAAATGGGCGGAGTAGTTCCGCGTTCCAAGCTCGGGGCTCGTCGATATTATGTTCGACGTTGTAAAGACGGTACGCCCCGTTGTGGAGAACTTTGGTGACGATGAAGGGCCCTTCCCAAGAAGGAGCAAGCTTGTGATGTTTCTTCTGATCCACTCAGAGAACTAAATCTCCTTCCTGGAAGGCTCGACCCCTCACATTTCTGGCGTGGAAACGACGCAAATCTTGTTGGTAGATGGTCGATCGGATCAGAGCCATCTCCCTTTCTTCCTCTAAAAGGTCGACTGCGTCCTGCCGCGCTTGTTCAACTTCTGCTTCGTTGTAGATCTCAACTCGAGGAGCATTCTGGAGAAGATCACTCGGCAAGACTGCTTCAGCTCCGTAGACCAAGAAGAATGGAGTTCTTCCGGTCGACCGATTAGGTGTGGTCCGCAGTCCCCAAAGCACCGAGGGAAGTTCGTGGACCCAAGCTCCAGCTGCATGCTTGAGATCACGCATCAGTCGGGGTTTCAATCCCTTGAGAATCAGGCCATTGGCTCGCTCTGCTTGTCCATTCGTCTGCGGATGGGCGACCGAAGCGTAGTCGACTCGTGTGCCTTGAGAGTTGCAGAAATCCCTGAATTCTTCTGAGTCAAAGTTCGACCCATTATCCGTAATGATGCTGTGCGGGGCTCCATATCTGAATATCAGTTCCCTGATGAAGCTAACAGCAGCACCGGCGTCAAGGTTCTTAATTGGTTTAGCCTCAATCCACTTGGTGAACTTGTCGACTGCCACCAGTACACGCGTGAAGCCACTTCGCCCTGTTCTCAAAGGACCGACCATGTCCAACCCCCATACTGCGAAAGGCCAGACGAGTGGAATGGTCTTCAGAGCTGATGCAGGCTTGTGTACATATTCGAGTAGAACTGACATCCCTCACACTTATCCACTATTTCCTTTGCCATCTCATTCGCTTTTGGCCAGTAAAATCCGGCTCGGTATGCTTTGGCCACGATGGTCCGAGAGGACGCATGATGACCACAGGTTCCCGAGTGGATATCATTAAGGATGATTCGACCTTCTTCTGGTGTTATGCACTTCTGACCAACTCCAGACGCGCTTTCTCTATATAACTGTCCTTTGATTACGGTAAAGGCTTTAGATCGACGGACGATCTGTCGAGCCTCTTCCTCATCCTCCGGAAGCTCTTTTCTCAGGATATACGCGATATACGGAACTGTCCAGTCGGGGATGACCACCAAGACCTCCATGACCAAGTCGACCACTGCTGGGACTTCAACCTCAGTCAGATCTGTGGCACTCTTGGGCTGTGGAGCTTCTTCGGTGAAAGGATCTTCTTTGACTGACGGAGTGTGTATATGCTCCAAGAACACACCACTCGGAATGACTCCTCTCTTGGAACCTATCTTTGCTAGATCATCAGCTGCTTGATTTTTCAGTCGGGGTATATGATGGGGCTCCAACCCCTCGAACTTCTTTTCCAGCTTCCTCACTGCACTGCAGTATCCAGTCATGGCTGGGCTTCTCACGTCCCACTCCTTCATCACTTGGTTGACCACTAAATCTGAATCGCCATAGACCATCAGGCGACGGACGCCGAGTGAAATGGCCATGCGCAAACCGTACAAGAGGGCCTCATACTCTGCCTCATTGTTGGAGGAATCAAAGTGAATCTGGAGCACATATCTGAGCTTATCTCCTCTGGGGGAAACCAGGACAACCCCAGCACCGGAACCATTCAACATCTTAGAGCCATCAAAAAACATGGTCCAATGCTCCGAGTGAACTTCAGTCGGCTGCTGCTGTTCAATCCACTCGGCGAGGAAATCTGCTATTGCCTGGGACTTAATGGCTTTCTTTGCCTCAAACTTGATATCAAGGGGAAGAAGTTCAATCGCCCATTTCGCCACTCGACCAGTTGCATCTCTGTTGTGCAAAATCTCTGATAGTGGAGCGTCGCTGACGACTGTGATGGAATGATCAGAGAAATAATGAGCGACCTTCTTTGTGGTCATGTATATTCCATACACAAGCTTCTGATAATGAGGATATCTCTGCTTGGATGGAGTCAAGACTTCAGACAAATAATACACTGGGCGCTGAACTTTGAAAGCTTTTCCTTCTTCTTCCCGCTCGACCATAAGCACTATACTGACGACTTGTCCTATGGCTGCGATATAAAGCAACAGAGGCTCTTTGCTGATTGGAGCAGCAAGCACCGGCTGGGTGGAGAGCAGAGCTTTTAGCTCGGCAAACGCTGCATCAGCTTCTGGAGTCCACTCGAACTTGTCTGCCTTCTTCATCAGTCGGTAAAGAGGCAATGCCTTTTCACTGAGTCGTGAGATGAATCGACTTAATGCGGCCAAGCATCCAGTAAGCTTCTGGACATCGTGCACTCGCACAGGGCGTTTCATTCGGAGAATAGTGCCGATCTTTTCTGGATTAGCGTCGATCCCTCGCTCGGAAACGAGAAAACTGAGTAACTTGCCACCAGGAACTCCGAATGTGCACTTTGATGGATTGAGCTTGATATCATACCTTCTGAGGTTGGCAAATGTTTAGGCGAGGTCAGCGAGCAGGTCGGAACCTTTTCGTGACTTGACGACGATATCATCCATATACGCTTCCACATTCCGACTGATTTGAGTGAGTAGACACTTCTGAATCATTTGCATAAATGTGGCTCCGACATTCTTGAGGCCGAATGGCATGGTGATATAGCAGAAGCACCCGAATGGAGTGATGAAAGCTGTTTTTACCTCGTCGGGTCCGTACAGACGGATCTGGTGGTACCCGGAGTAGGCGTCTAGAAAAGACAATCTCTCGCATCCCGCGGTCGAGTCAACAATTTGATCTATGCGAGGGAGAGGAAAATGATCTTTCGGGCAGGCCCGGTTGATGTGCTTGAAATCAATGCACATTCGGAGCGATTTGTCCTTCTTAGGAACCAGACGACATTAGCAAGCCACTCGGAGTGGTATATCTCTCGGATAAATCCTGCCGCCAATAGTCGAGCCACTTCCTCGCCAATGGCTTTTCTCTTCTGGACGGCGGACCGCCGAAGATGCTCTTTGACTGGTTTTGCTGATGAGTCGACTCTTAGGCGATGCTCAGCCAGTCCCCTGGGAACACCTGGCATGTCAGCGGGCTTCCATGCAAAAATGTCCTAGTTCTCACGGAGGAACTGGATGAGCGCTTCTTCCTATTTCGGGTCGAGTGTTGTGGAGATGTGGGTCGGAGCTGCATCGGGGTCGGTCGGGTGAATGTGAACAGGCTTCGTCTCACCGGACGACTGGAATGCAGATTCTGTGGCGGGTTTCTTGGATCGCAGCAAATCACTCGGATCTGCGTTTTTCTTGTATTCTTCAAACTCGACCGCTGTCACCTGGGAATCAGCAATCTTTGAGCCCTTCTGAAAGCACTCTTCTGCCTTTTTCCGATCACCGGTGACAGTGATCACTCCTTTGGGGCCGGGCATCTTCAATTTGAGGTACACGTAACATGGTCGAGCCATGAACCGTGCATAAGCTGGTTTCCCCAAAATGGCATGATATGCACTCTGAAAATCCACGACCTCAAACGTCAACATCCCTTTGCGAAAATGTTTCGAGTCACCAAACACCACGTCCAGAGCTATTTGGCCGAGTGACTCGGCTTTCTTCCCTGGTATAACTCCATGAAAGCTCATGTTACTGGTGCTCAGTTGGGACATCAGAATGCCCATTCCTTTCAGTGTGTCTGCATACAACAAATTCAGCTCGCTACCACCGTCCATCAGCACTTTCATCAGTCAAGTGCCTTCGACAACTGGATCGACCACCAAAGCTTGCCTCCCAGGGGTGGCAATATGAGTCGGGTGATCAGATTGGTCGAATGTGATGGGTGTTTGGGACCATCTCAGATAATTTGCTTTTGCTGGGGTAACCATGTTCACCTCGCGGTTAATGACTTTCAATCGACTCTTGCTTTCCACATCTGCAAAGATCATCAGAGTGGAGTTGACATGCGGATATCCTTCCTCACTGTCCTCCTTGTCTTCGGCCTTGTCTGACTCCTTTTCCTTGTCATTAGGCTGTTTTCCTTGAAACTGCTGGATCAGGAGTCGACATTGGCGAGTGGTATGCTTTGGGTAAATGATATTCCCCTCTTCGTCTTTCTTCGTGTGGATGTGACACTGCATATCCATCACGTCGTTCCCTTATTTATCCTTTACCTTCTTAGGGTTCCAGGATCCTTTTGGTTTCCCTTTAAACTTTCCATGAGCCACGGCTAGAGCCTCTCCAGGAGCTGCCGGTTCAGCCTTCCGCTTCTGTTTCCGACTGGTGTTTCCCTTCTCCGACTGGCTCGGCTTGTGCTTGCCGCTTCGGAGTCGGTATTCTTCTTCGTCGTTGGCGTACTTGGTAGCAATTTCCATCATCCGACTCAAGGTCATGTCTCCGGTTCGACCAAATTTCAAACTCAATTCTCTGTTCTTGACACCATCCTTGAAGGCGCAGACTGCCTGATGATCAGACACATTCTCCATAGTATGGTGCAAAGTGATCCATCTCTGAATATACTCCCTGAGAGTCTCATTGGTCTTCTACACGCAGACTTGCAGCTCCGTCAATCCAGCCGGTCGCTTGCAAGTTCCTTCAAACGTTCTGACGAACACTCGGGACAAATCTTCCCAAGTGTAAATGCTGCTAGGAGGTAACTGATTCAACCACGGTCTGGCAGAACCTTCCAACATGAGGGGCAAATGCTTCATGGCCACCTCGTCATTCCCACCACCAATCTGAACCGCCACTCGGTAGTCCTCAAGCCAAGTTTCAGTCTTAGACTCACCGGTGAACTTGCTGACTCCTGTTGCCAACCTGAAATTGGGAGGAATCACTGCGGCTCTGATAGCTCTGCTGAATCATTCCGGACCAGAAATGTGCACTCGACTGCTCATGGGCGCATCTCTGTCGAGTCCACCTCGATGGGCTCTGTTCCGGTCGACCAAGCCTTGCACGATAATGGATGCCGCGTCGAAGCCTGGTTCCCTGGGGTCGACTGGAACTCTTCGCCCCGCACTGGGCTGACGTCTGTCATCTTGCTGCCGAGGAGCGTAAGACCCACCCCTCGGAGGGGAAGTGGGCACTCGACGCCTATCATCTCGGTCGTGTCGGTCTCCATATTGGTCTCGCCGATTCTCGCGCCCCTCACGCCGTGGAGGCGATCGGGGACTGTGAGCCGACTGGACCGTATTCGCAGTGACGGATCGACTGTGAATTCTGTTGCGCGACTGCGACACGGCTGAATTCTGATCTCCTGCTGCCCGGAGCAGATCCCTGATCTGCATCAAGCCTCTGCCAGCTTCCGACTGAGAGGGCTGGATGGACTCTGCAATACCTGAGTCAGCGGGAAGAGTTGACGTCGACTGGCGTCGGGAACTCGTTGCCGCGCGCGCTCGTTGAGTGCTCGCTGAAGATTCTCCAGGCGAGCGCGTTCGGCCAAATTGGCCAAATGTGCCTTCTCCAAGGCGCGAGCCTCGGGGGTTTCTCCTGCGATGGGAGTATGCAGGGCATCCATGTTCCTGCGGTGAAGTTCCTCTCTTTGCAGAGAGTCGAGTGGCTCGGGTTGGTACTCTTCGTGGTCTCGTGCGGGGTCGCCTCCGTCGCCTGCCCCACCATCACGGGCGAAGCCAGGGGGGCTGCGAGGCCCGTCGACCATCAAGATTTCCGCCGCTGGATCACTGCTATCGCATTCGGATGCAGTCTCTACGGAGCCAGTCGACAGATTGAACAGGCCATAGAGAGATTCGTCGGGCTTGATTGCCGCAACTTGGGTGGTGGCCGTCTGGCGAGCCACCGCGTGTCTCACCCACCGCTGAAGCCTCGACCGACCCGAGCGCTTGCGCTGGCGGGAGACCGGGAGGGTGGTCGATAGGGGAGTCGACCGATATGGGGTCGACGGTTGTCGCAGCAGAACGCCGCGGACACATGCGCGACAATGCGTCGCACCGCGGACGGGGAGCGCATCGACGTCGAGTGGAGCCTCCTGGAGCCAGGCGGAGTCGTCGGCGACGAAGGTGAGAACACCGAGACGAATCTCTCGACCCTCGACCAAAACTCCAGCAGCTACCATGATGAAAGTACTCGGAAGAATCGCAACTTCTCCACAAAATCGCTAAAACACCGGCCCCACGATGGGCGCCCACTGTCGTGGATCTAAGTCTGACAGTAGAGTGGGGGGTAGGTATGGAGAGGCAAGGTCCTAGCTATGGAGAGGTTGTAAGCACAAGAGATGTACGAGTTCAGGCCCTTCTCAGAGGAAGTAAAAGCCCTACGTCTCGGAGCCCGGAGGCGGTCGAGTGGATTATGTGTATATGGATTACAAGGTGCCGAACCCTTCTGCCTGTGGAGGGGGGTGGCTTATATAGAGTGCGCCAGGACCCCAGCCAACCCACGTAATGAAGGGTTTAAGGTACATTAAGTCCGGGGCGTTACTGGTAACGCCCCACATAAAGTGTCTTTACTATCATAAAGTCTACTTAATTACAGATCGTTGCAGTGCAGAGTGCCTCTTGACCTTCCGGTGGTCGAGTGAGTCTTCGTGGTCGAGTCCTTCAAGTCAGTCGAGTGAGTCCCTCGTAGGTCGACTGGAAGGTGATCTCTTCTAAGGGTGTCCTTGGGCAGGGTACTTGGATCAGGTCTGTGACCCTACCCTAGGTACACGACTCCATCAGCCGGTGTTAGTGTTATGCCTCTCTCTTTATATCATAGACTTGATTTGAATAAGTTGACACCTACTGAAATATCTTTGCAAATGACTGATAAATCAACTGCTATACATGTCAGTATTTGTGAGGATGTGCCTGTTGTGGTTGCAAACGTTACAATTTTAACGGACTTTGTTATTCTCGATATTCCCGAGGGCGATAGTATGTCTATTATTCTTGGAAGACTCTTTTTGAATACTGCAGGGGCTGTTATTGATTGCACCAAAGGCAATGTCACTTTTCATGTTAATGGTAATGAGCATACGCTACACTTTCCGAGGAAACAACCTCAACTCCACAGTATCAGTTCTATTGGAAAATTTTCAACAATCACTATTGGAGGTTTTGAATTTCCTCTTCCTACTATCAAGAAGAAATATGATATTCTTATTATTGGGGACATGCATATCCCCGTTGAGGTAACATAGTGTTATTCAAAATTTCTTTGGTTTCATGTTACTCGAAATGAGTTTGTTAACAAGACCTGGTCAACCTTGTTAGTGGATTCCTTTTGATGAGCATGAGATGGATGATGTTAGAAAACACAACTCTTTGTACCCTCTGTTTACTTTCTGTTATTTATATTAAATAAAGCAAAAATAGTATTTTTCTGTCTGTTTCCTGAATTATCCATGCAATAAAAAATACCCCAAAAATAAAAGTTCTCCAAATGCCCTGAAATTTAAGGATGATTTTTTATGGAATATTTGAGAATATGTGGCACCGAGAACACATCAGGGGGAGCAAGCACCTAGCCATGAGGGTCCAGGGCACGCCCCCTGCCTCGTGGGCCCATGGTGGCTCCCCTCCACTTATTCCAGCTACCACACACTCCTTCTTCGTCCTAAAAAATCACTAGCCAGCTCAAACCCGAGTTCTTGCTCATCTTGCTGCCATTTTCGATCTTCTAGCTCAAAGCTCCATTTACAAAACTGCTTTGGGGGATTGTTCTTTGGTATGTGACTCCTCCAATGGTCCAATTAGTTTTTGTTCTAGTGCTTTATTCATTGCAATTTTTTTTGCTTAGGTGACCTTGTTCTTGAGCTTGCATTTCAAATTTATATGGTCAAAAGTAGTTCTAATGCATGATATAGTCTCTAGGCACTTGTAGGAGTAGTTGCTATCAATATTGTTGAGTTTGGTTCACTTTTATTTTGAAGTTACTAAAATTTTAGAAATTTTTCAGAGGAATAAATATGTTTAGGAAAATGTACCTAGGTGGCTCTTCAAGGAAGTAAGGACCCAGACTCGCAACACGCGATGCGGACGAGGAACCACCAAGAGAAGCTCAAGTGTGGCCTTGTGAATGGCCATCAGAGGATTTCATGGTCCAAGCAGGAATCAAGGAGGAATTTGAAGCATATGTGCGCAATGCTGATCTTGAGAGCTTCGAGGCAGATAAGTGTCGTCAATACCTCTATTTAACTGCTTCATTTGTGAGAAGGTTTAAATTTTCATCTTCACGTAATTCTCACACTGTCCTGTTTGATCTTTATTATAAATCTTATGCCATGGACTTGGAAGATTTTAACACTGCTTGTAAACAACCACAGTGGGGTAATGTTAGTGAACCTCGTAAATCTGAATTAAGAGATTTTCTTGCTTGTATTACAGTGGGGGAATATAGAGATGTAACACAAGCCACCATAGGGAGCATTCATTTTCCTGCTATACATTATTTTGCTCTCTTCATAGGAAGGTGCATAAACGGTTAAGATGAAGCATGTCACATGTGTTTACCTGATCTTAGCGTTCTCAGGAGCGCTGTTTTAGGAGATAAACAATATAACTTGAGGGCTATTGTTGCATGTAGGTTGCATAATAATCGTATTCATGGAGATTTCTTTGGTGGAATTTATGCAACTCGTATAGCTAACTTTATTGAGATACCCATACATGGAGATGATATTGAGTTGCCTTCTTCTTATCTAGATTATGATGCTATGGTTCATCATCAGTTTGTTGAGAGGAACGATCAGTTCCTCCAGTGCCGACTAATCTTTGACAGGCGAAGCACCTATCACGTCGCTCTCCCTGCTCCTACTTTCTTTGACTTTCAGGCAAAGGGGAGATATGTTATAACCAGGGAGGAGGCGACCGAGTATGAGAGGAGGGAGGAGACAGCTCGCCTCCAAGTTGCAGCTCATCAAGCAATTGCTGCTGCATATCAGTACGACCCCAGCTACAACTTCGGATATCCACCAGGCCATCCATGGCCATAGACCAACTTAGGCCAAAAGCCTAAGCTTTGGGGAGTACGTATTTCTCACCAACATTACATTTATGTTCACACACTCATGCTAGTTGTCGGTGCTCATACTTTTTCATTGTAATATCCATGCTATTTTATTTTCCTTTTTATGCTTTCTTCTTGTGTGTTTGATAAACATTAAGAAAAACAAAAAAAATAGTTGTAGCTTTTTAGCTAGTTTACTTTCCATGCCTGTAGTAGTAGTAATTAAAAAGAAAACCCAAAAAGATTTCTCGTTCTTCTTTTGCTTGTTGGGAGCTTTCCCGTGTAAATAGTTTTATTTCTTTTCTTTTTCTTTGGGGTTGAGAGGAGAAAACCATGATTAAAATGTTGAGTGGCTCTCATATGCATTGTTGTTGATCTAACAAAGAGCCCATATTACCTTGTCTTCTCTCTTGAATTGAATGCTTGCAGATTCCAGCTTAGTCCAATGCGCGTGCACTATTATTATTATCCACACTATTCGGTCGTGCAAGTGAAAGGCAATAATGATGATTATATGATGAACTTATTGAGATGAGAAAAGCTGGTATGAACTCGACCTCTCTTGTTTTTGTAAATATGATTAGTTCGTCGTTCCTGATTCAGCCTATTATGAAAGAAACATGTTTGCAATGACAATTAGAGATTATAGTTGCTTATGCCATGCTTAATTAGCTACGAGCTTATAATGGTTTACCTTGCATGCCAACATGCTATTAAAATGGTTGTGATGTGGTATGATAGGGTGGTATCCTCTTTTGAACGATTCGAGTGGCTTGACATGCCACATGTTCACACATGTAGTTGAAACAAAATCAGCATAGCCTCTATGATATTTATGTTCATGGTGCATTATATCCTACTCATGCTCTCATTTGGTGTTGATTAATTTTAATGCATGTTCATGACTGTTGTCGCTCTCTAGCCGGTCGCTTCCCGGTCTTTTTCTAGCCTTCACTTGTACTAAGCAGGAATACTGCTTGTGCATCCAATTCCATAAACCCCAAAGTTATTCCATATGAGTCCACCATACCTACCTATATACGGTATCTACCTGCCGTTCCAAGTAAATTTGTATGTGCCAAACTCTAAACCTTCAAATAAACATTTTGTTTTGTATGCTCTAATAGCTCAGGTATCAACTAGGGCTATCTGTATCTTCCATGCTAGGCGGGTTGTTCTCAAGAGGAGTGGACTCCGCTCCTCACTCACGAGAAAATGGCTGGTTACCGGGATGCCTAGTCCCATGCTTTATGAAAATCAAATCAAAATAACTGCAAACAAAACTCCCCCGGGATTGTTGTTAGTTGGAGGCACTCGTTGTTTCGAGCAAGCCATGGATTGATGCTTGTTGGTGGAGGGGGAGTATAAACTTTACCATTCTGTTTGGAAACCGCCTATAATGTGTGTAGCATGGAAGATATCGAGATCTCTTGGTTGTCATGTTGACAATGAAAGTATACCGCTCAAAATATTATTCATATTTGTTTCAAAATCGAGCTCTGGCACCTCTACAAATCTCTGCTTCCCTCTGCGAAGGGCTTATCTATTTACTTTTATATTGAGTCATCATCCTCTTATTAAAAAGCACTAGTTGGAAGCACCTCTATCATTTGCATCCATTACTATTAGTTTACATTGAGTATGACTTGACTGGATCTCTTTTACCATGAATTACAATGTCTAGTCAGTGCTTGATCTTTAAAGGTGCTCTGCATTTATGTTTTGCGGTCTGAGAAAGGGCTAGCGAGATACCATCTTGTCATATTGTATTATGATTGTTTTGAGAAAGTGTTGTCATCCGAGATTTATTATTATTGCTCGCTAGTTGATTATGTCATTGATATGAGTAAACATGAGACCTAAGTGTTATTGTGAATATGGTTAGTTCATAATATTTGCTGAAAACTTGAATGCTGGCTTTACATATTTACAACAACAAGAGCAAACAGAGTTTGTAAAAGTTTTTCTTTATCACTTTCAGTTTATCAACTGAATTGCTTGAGGACAAGCAAAGGTTTTAGCTTGGGGAGTTGATACGTCTCCGTCGTATCTACTTTTCCAAACACTTTTGCCCTTGTTTTGGACTCTAACTTGCATGATTTGAATGGAACTAACCCGGACTGACGATGTTTTCAGCAGAATTTCCATGGTGTTATTTTTGTGCAGGAATAAAAGTTCTTGGAATGGCCTGAAAATCAACGGAGAATTATTTTGGAATATATAAAAAATACTAGAAGAAAGCTCCACGTCAGGGGGCCCACCACCTGTCCATGAGGGTGGGCGGCACGCCCTACCCCCCTGGGGGCGCCCCCTGCCTCGTGGGCCCCTGACGCTCCACCGACCTCAACCTTGACTCCATATATTCACTTTCGAGGAGAAAAAAAATCAGAGAGAAGGATTCATCGCGTTTTAGGATACGGAGCCGCCGCCAAGCCCTAAACTCTCTCGGGAGGGCTGGTCTCGAGTCCGTTCGGGACTCCAGAGAGGGGAATCCGTCGCCATCGTTATCATCAACCTTCCTCCATCACCAATTTCATGACGCTCACCATCGGGCGTGAGTAATTCCATCGTAGGCTTGCTGGATGGTAATGGGTTGGATGAGATTTATCATGTAACCGAGTTAGTTTTGTTAGGGTTTGATCCCTAATATCCACTATGTTCTGAGATTGATGTTGCTATGACTTTGCTATGCTTAATGCTTGTCACTAGGGCCCGAGTGCCATGATTTCAGATCTAAATCTATTATGTTTTCATCAATATATGAGAGTTCTTGATCCTATCTTGCAAGTCTATAGTCACCTATTAGGTGTTATGATCCGTTAATCCCGAAGTGACAATAATCGGGATACTTTCCGGTGATGACCGTAGTCTGAGGAGTTCATGTATTCACTATGTGTTGATGCTTTGGTCCGATACTCTATTAAAAGGAGGCCTTAATATCCCTTAGGTTCCAATAGGACCACGCTGCCATGGGAGGGTAGGACAAAAGATGTCATGCAAGTTATTTTCCATAAGCACGTAAGACTATATTCGGAATACATGCCTACATTACATTGATAACTGGAGCTAGTTCTGTGTCACCCTAGGTTATGACTGTTACATGATCGATCACATCCGACATAATTCTCTATCACCGATCCATTGCCTACGAGCTTTTCCATATATTATTCTTCGCTTATTTACTTTTCCGCTGCTACTATTACAATCACTTCAAAACCCAAAAATATTACTTTTGCTACTGTTACCTTTTGCTATCGTTACCACTACTATCATATTACCTTGCTACTAAACACTTTTCTATAGATATTAAGTTTCCAGGTGTGGTTGAATTGAAAACTCAACTGCTAATACTTGAGAATATTCTTTGGCTCCCCTTGTGTCGAATCAATAAATTTTGGTTGAATACTCTACCCTCGAAAACTGTTGCAATCCCCTATACTTGTGGGTTATCAGAGAGGAGTACCAGGGTTCACTGGTTCGGCTGCGGTGTGAGGCTGCCGTCGCAGCAGGGCCTGGCCAGCGGTGGGAGTAGTAGGGGCGGTGAGGCCTCAATGGCAGCATAGCCAGCCACTAGAGGCTGTAGCAGGTGGTCTCGCCGGCGCTGGTTTGGGCGGCTGGTGCAAGAAGAGCAGCTATTTAAGAAGCAGAAGGACTGTTCCATTCAAATCCAACGGTCACTGCTGCTAGAATCATTTGTTGACTAAGTTGACAAAGCCCTGTGTACGCGTCAACTTAGTAGGCCCACAGGTCAACCTCCCAACTGGTGCGCCCCAGATGTCAGTGGGAGGAATCATATTTTCGTGTAATAAGGAGGCATTTGATTGCGTGCGGCCAGGCTAGCGGAGGGAGTAGGGTGGGCCGGTGAAACCTGCACGGCATCACAACGGGCCACAAGAAGAGGGAGCAGGCAGTCCCGCCGGCGCTAGTTTAGGCGGCTGGAGCAGGAAGATCAGAGATTGAAGAAGCACGTCGCTCGTTGGATGGACATCCAACAGTCACTACTGCTAGAATCGTGTGTTGACTGAAAAAGGCTTCCGTAAACAAGTCAGCCTAGAAATCTATGGCATGTACAACCTAGTTGCTATTATTTTTATAATTTTTACTCATTTTCTAGTTCATATGGAATTTATTGCATCCCATTTTCCATTTTTAGAATTGCTGCCCATTTTCTAGTCAGTACCAGGGTTAAAAAATAGAACTAAATATGTGCGAAATTTCCAAAATTCACAAATTTTTGTTGGGGAACAAAATATTCTTAATCCAAAAATTAGTAGCCATACTAAAACAAATTTAAAAATAAATTAGTACTATTTCATGTTAAAATCCAATGAAATATAAAATATCAGTGAAGAACAAAAACAAAAACAAAGAAACTAATTTCCCATTTGCTATAATTTTTTTGGAATTTTCAACCCCTTTGATGTAACTTTTAACAGACAATAACCATACTCTTTGCCCGGGCCAGAATGCATCCATGCTCGTCTTGAAATATTTGCAGCCCGCTAAGTCGAAGAAAAAAAATAGGCCTAGCTTGGGTATTCTTCAAAAATAAATGTTGGGCTACCTATTTTCCCAAAGAAAAAATTGTTGGGCTGGTCATGTTGTTAGATGGGCCATAGAGATCGCACAACCTAGTTTATAGCATGCTCCTCTGAATTACTACTAAAAAAAGTTGTGCAATTATGTCGTTAATTGACTATACATTGAAAATGATGTGGGTCCCAGATATTAGCAGGGTGGATTAGAGTAAAAAAACAAGGGGTGCATCTGAGTAGTAAAAGAGGCGCTAGCTTGTGTTCGGGAGTGGACCTGGTGGGTCCGTATTGTCATACTCACAACTACAGTCCTCTCACGATTCACTATGTTGACAGGGCCGGACGGCGGCGCCACAGCGAGCGCACCAAGGTGGAGGATAAAGTGCGGTCGCCAATGTGCTGGGCTGGGTTGGACATTCTTATTGAAAAATAAAAATGGAACGGAACTATTTACGACATTGACTATGATTTGCATGGGTTCGCTGGTTGCAGGAAGAAAATGGTGGGAGAAAGAAGACTATTCACTATCTTTGCCTAAGAATAATATCGACCGAATGTAATGACACTATCATAGGAAATAATATCCTCCTGTTAAATCGTGAATTTAAAGAACTGGTGCATGAGCATTTAGCTTTATTTATTTACTTATTTATGTTTAGGGGAGCATGAGCATGTACCTGGGCCGGATTCATGTGAGATCCTCCCTCCAGTTAATTATGGGCTGGGCCTTCATCAGTGGGCTGCATGTTATCAACAAGTGGAAAATGTGTTCTGTACGAAAAATATGCGCTAGGTACGGCATGGGGCACTAAAGGATCGGGACGTTTCCCTCAAAAAACTCAAGGATCGGACCGTGCAATGACTTCCAAAACATTGTGTTTGTCATTCTAACAACACATTTATTCAACCAACAGACGAAATATACTACTGATTGTACATTGAAAACAGCAGTAGCAACCAGGCTGGGGGTGCAACAGAAGCAGTAAGCATGCCAGAAGAGTAAAGACGCAACTCTCTCTTCCAAACCAAACATCATCCATCATTACAAAAGGGCTACCAAAAAAGAACAAGTGTATGCATCAAACTAAATAAAGATCCTACTACACCAAGTGTACGCATCTAACTAACTGGCTCAATTAGACGTTACTATTTATTAAGCTGTGGAGATTGGCTGACGGCTTGAACCAGATGGGTGCCTGACGGGGGAAACTCCAGCTAGCAGGTCGAAGTCTGATACTTGCGACCCTCTCTCCTACTTTGGGCTACAGAGCGTGGCGGCACATATCAGGGTATGGTGCATGCAGGGACGCATGGTACACTGTGTACACATAGTTTTTCCCAATGAAGGAAACCACACTGCCATCATGATCGTTGTTGTCGGTTATCTCCTGGTTAATTGGATAATTCAGTATGAGAAACAAAGAGCATGTACCAAGGCTACTTACCAGCCTCCAGTAAAAAATTCCTGAAGGCCTAGAGAAGCTAGGATCCTGCTCAAAGACCTTACAATGATTGTGACAACACGTCCGGTATGTGTGAATGATCATCAATCGTTCACCGTCGTGTGATTGAGCCAGGAACCACCTGCAACTGCCATGCCGCTTTTCTTTGAAAGGTTCTGGGATTAGGAAGGGTAGGGACACCAGGCGGCCTACAACATCATATCATGTTGGAGTCAAAAAAAGGGCTCTTGATGTAGTCAATCTTAAGAACAACATGTTATGAGGATGAATATTTTTTTAGTAAATGTTGACAGTAATATAAGCAAGCCATCATGATATCATAGGAAAGTAACATACTGTTGTAACAGCCGTTTGTAGCAATGACTGGAGTAGGCCAGCAATATGTCCAGCTATAGAAGGAGTCGACAGTGTAAATGAAGCCCTTGTTTTTAATGGCATCAGAGAACCATGAAGGATGTATGATCCTGCAATGGACGTGCAAATTTATACACTTACAGAAGTGACTTGTTAGATAGGCGAGACCGTGGTTGAAGAACACAATTAGCTTGAAGTCTTTTTAATTCACAGATCTTGTGGGCACTTGGCAGATTACAACCTTGAGCAAATCAAACTTGGTATCATGTTGGCTACTATAAGGTTCCGAGTATTCTGGGCCGCGGTGCCAAAGCAGTGCAGCGTTAATCGAAGGAAGGGGGGACAATCATCGGGAGTAGACCTCCACGAGCATCCAGCTACCAAGACATGTTCATGTTGACCCAGTACATACCGTTAATGTAGTTGAGGGTGACGGGGATCAGATCGCAGTCAAGGGGGTTGATGCTCGCCACCCTACGATCGTTATGCTGCATGACACACCATTTCTGAAGATCAGGCGGCATCACCAAGCAAGGAGCTAGCTTAAAAAGCTCCGGCCCGAGGGCTTTGAGTAAATGGTACAGCCCTGATGAGCACGCGGCGAGCGGCATTGTATGCAGATTGTCCACATGCGAAACAATGAGCTTGATTACCTCTGCGGGGAGTGAATTCCAGCCACTCTTTTGGCGGATGATACTTGGTTCTGCCATTGTTAGTGCTTGGGTTTCGATCGAGGGGGGAGGCACCTTAGCGGGGATGGAAGATTGGAAAATATTATGTGTGGACAAAGATGGAGAAGCGAATATGTATTGCGGGAAGTGGACATGTGATGATGACTATAGCATGCCGCTTGACTTACGGGACACATACCGGCAGCGTAGGGTCATATCGATGCCAGAAAACTTGCTTGAGTAATCACAGTACTGGTACTCCCTATAGTACCTACTACTATGCCCTAACTTGCTTGAGTAGAGTAGTAGTGGAGTAGGACTCTGCTCTACTACTAGCACCGAAGGAGTAGTATATTCTAATCTAAAATAGTTACAAACTTCAATGCCTGAGCATGGAACGACTACAAACCACCATCGGTGCTAACTCCAATCCCCACCAAACGTTTGCTGGGAGACATGGCAGTTGCAAACGCCCGCGACGCAGTTAAAGTATGTGTGTAAGGGTGGCGGTTTTGTCAAATACTATGGCTTAAAAATAGGCCACCATCGGATGGAAATCTGACGGTGACGTGGTATTCGCCAGGGTTGAGCTTGTGGCGAACAATCACCAGATATCATTACTAAAAAAAGGTTAAAACACCTGGGGCTATAACTTGCACCGGCTGACCACTAACAATGATACTAACATAGTTGTAAAATGGTCAAAGACCATGTCTACGTGGTGCTTGGAATTATATTCAAAAAAATTAGCAAGATGCCTGTGCATCGCACGGAACATCAAGATGCATTTTTTTATAAAACACCTATTGTGATTGACCCATGCAGGAGTAATCCCATGTGTAAAAGCTAATGATATCTTGAGAATTTTATCATAAAATGGTATCTTGACCATTTCATAAAAAAATGATATCTCGAGAAATACGATAGATAAGGTGAGGAGTGGGCGTGGTCGTGACTGGTGGTCGGACAAGGCGGAGGCATGGGGATGGACGGCGCCGGCAGCGGCCACCATGCCAGATTGTTCCAGAGACTTCCTTTTTTAGTTGCTCGACAATGAGGTTGTGGGAGATAAGGATGAACGAGGCAAGGCCTTATCTATAAATGTGGAGAGAGGTGCGGGTATCTTTTGTAAAATTGTCATAATTTGACATCTATCCATTAGATATAGATCGGACAGTCTATATTATAAGATGGCAGGCACACCATCATCACCAACTTGGTTTTTTCTCTACTCCTACTCTAATAAAAGACTCAGTTGGTGATGATGGTGTGTCTGCCATCTGCCATTTCTGATCATTAGATCTGCATATAACGGTTGTGATGTAAGTTGTGGCCTTTTGCAACAATTCCCACCTCTCTGCTCCAGTTTACACAAAACCCCTTAGTATCTTGAAACCAACTACATTCCTCCCTTACTTTATCAAAACAGCCCAAAGAATATATTTGGAGTGAAACACAAGATATTTTTAGTGATTTGTATATCAAAAACTAAACTATTTTCTTTAAAATTTGTGAATATGTATTATTCTACTTTGGATCCCTTGCAACGGACGGGCTCATTGTTATAAAGGTTTATCTCTTGCATCGTCCGCAACGAACACCTAGTGTACTGGTCCGGGCCGGATGCTCGCAGCGCGATGACCTGAGTTCGAATCCTGTCCTAAACTTTAGCTTTTTATATATTTTTAATATATACTTCTTTTGCTACTGTACTGGCAGTGGAACCCAGAGAGTACTTAGAATACAAGATTAAGGATGGATTTGTTTCTTTTTAACTTTCTGTATGAATCTGTAGCTAGCCTACAAGTCATGTACACTGTACTGACAGTGGAACCCACAGAGTACTTCGAATACAAGATTAAGTTAACTTTTTATAGAGGGAGAATCATACACACAATTAACTCAAATGGATTGGACGTGACTCTATTGTAACTGCAATCGGCAAATTCCCTCCCGCGGGCCGGAGTAGGTTTCTAGGTTTGCATGCGGGTTTAACAGAGGCGTTTGATGGAGGCGAGGAGGCGTGTTCAGCCAGGCGTGCAGCGGATGGCAGAGTACTATTCGATTTGATAGCTACTACTAGTATATTATAAAAAAAGACTAGTAGAGATAGATATAAGACGAGAGATAGAGACTAGGGAGGAGCACCATCTACTGCTTCGTGGGCTACTCCTGCGTGCCATTCGGCGGCCGCAACGTCCCCTACAACCACTCCCTCCTGCGCTCCATTCGGCGTGCACTGTTTAAATTTGGGGAGCGCACTCTCGCGACGGCTGGCAGTGATGACTTCACTGATGACGACTTCTTCCCCGACCTCAGCAACCTCTTCCTCAACAACACGGGCGACAACCTCAATGCCAACGGTGCTGCTCCCATTGCAACGTATGTGTTTATGTCCTTCCTGTTCGAAATCATGGTAGAATTCATGTTTCTAGTATGTGTCCTAGATTTGATCTATTCATCTACTATGCTAGTACATGATTAGTTTAATATCTATTATAGCCGTCATGATTTCTTTTGTGCTTATTCAGACTAAATATCATAGTAACTTGCTCATATATTCAACTGGCGCAACGTCCCCTATAGACACTCCCATTTCATGGCCGGCCTAGTCGATGCCTCCAAGGAGCCCTTCGTCTACTGCTATGAGTGCCTGATGCCATTTTGGGGCTCGCTGGCAGACATCGTGCATCACCTCACGCAGGCGTGTCGCGATCACTACTGGCCCTTAGCGGAGAACATCAAGTACGAGACGTGCTACCGGTTCACCATGACGGAGTCGCTGGAGGATCACCGCCACCTGCTAGTCTTGAAGTAGGACGGCAGCGTCTTCCTATTGATCATGGGCACCGGCAAGGACCGCGCAGGCCGCTGCCCCGTCTCTATAGTGTGCATCGGGGGTGATCCCGCTGACGCTGACACTAACACGAGGCCGGTGTATGGGTGCGTGCTCACTGTTACTACCCCTCAGTGGTACGTGGGCGATGACACTGGCTACATGAAGCTAACTAGGACTATGCTGAGATCGGACCTTCCCACCGATGTGGACATGGAAGATGCATGGTATGATTTCCCCCCAACATGGTGCACAGGGACTCCAAGGAGGTTCACCTGGACATATGCATTACCAAGTTAAATGTTGATCATTAGTCTTCACTCAATGTAATCCGCTGTCTAAGCATGTGGAGACTTCCATGCATGATCTTGCTCTATTGGAGTATCGTGCATGAATAAAAGTGTATGCATTTATTGTTTAGTCTAGAATCTTCCATGAATGAATTTTTACTATAGTACTGGTGAAAGACTTATGATGAGCCATTTCTTACATCTCCTATGGCCCCTTCCAAGTCATCCTGATTTAATCCCTCTGTCTAGGTGTATAAGGGCATGGTTAATACTTAATAGTATAGCCAACTGTTGACTATAAGAAAGTGCCATGTCATCTATAGCCAACATGTATAAGAATCGATACTCAAAAACTAATTCTTAAAGATCATTTCTTGCAAAGCACAATAAGTGTTATTTCTTCACAAGTTTTAGATGCAGGTTGAACAGTTGAACGCTTTTGTTTGCAAAAGATACTTTTTTATCTATTTCACCCGGATGCTTGTGAGCTCTTGAGATGAAATAATATCCGAAGAAACCTATCGATACCCGTTACACATGAGATGACCCCCACATCCTTTGTTAAAATAAACAACTCCCTGATCAATGCATTTCACTATTCCGTGCAACGCACGCGCACCATACTACAGATTAGTACGACAAAAAATTGAACTAACGTTATATATAGTATGATAAATGCTGATGCATGTCACCTAAAATTATATCATTAAAAACTATGTTCAAATATGAATCGAACGATATAGTTTTTGTTGACATGCACTAAAATTTTGTCAGTTATATCTTCAGTCAAATTCAATGGGGGACTAATAAACCATGACCGATGTAGTACTAGTGTAGAGGGCGGTGCTGCATGGGAGTCTCACCTTGCTCATGGTGTGTAACACCCCGGATGTAACTTTCCCAATTTGTACTCCAACTCTTGTCGTTTCCGGCGTTAAGTTATATTTATTTCTCGGGTTCGGGTCTTTGTCTCCGTGTGTTGTTTTCGTTTTCATGCATCTCATATCATGTCATCGTGTGCATTGCATTTGCATACGTGTTCATCTCATGCATTCGAGCATTTTCCCCGTTGTCCGTTTTGCATTCCGGTGCTTCGTTCTCCTCCGGTGGCCATTTCTAGCTTTCTTTCATGTGTGGGGATTAAACATTTCCGGATTGGACCGAGACTTGCCAAGCAGCCTTGGTTTACTACCGGTAGACTGCCTGTCAAGTTTCGTATCATTTGGACTTCGTTTGATACTCCAACGGTTAACTGAGGGACCGAAAAGGCCTCGTGTGTGTTGCAGCCCAACACCCCTCCAATTTGTCCCAAAACCCACCAAACTCTGCCCCATGTCCTAGAGCGTTCGATCACTATCGCGTGGCCGAAAACCGCACCTCATTTGGACTCTCCTAGCTCCACTTATGCCTATAAATAGCACCCCTCCAAATTCGGATATTCTTCCTCGTCCAAACCCTAGTCTAAAAAAAAGCAGATCCGCGCCGACGGACATGTCCGGGGCCTAGCCGGACACGTCCGCCGCCGCCTCTCGTCCACTCCGCGCCCGCCATGTGGCGCAGCCGACCGCCGCCGACGCCGGCCCGCGGAGGCCCGCGCCCGGCCCCCGACGCCGCGCTCCCGGGCCAGAGGAGCGCCGCCACCGCCTCCCTTCTTCCCCGACTCCGGAGCACCGCACCGCCGCCCGCCCGAGCTCCTTCGCCGGCCGCCGCCGCCCGCCGCGGCCTCGCCCCGCCGCCCGGCCTCACCGCGCCTCGGATCCGGCCGGGCCCCACCGTCCTCTTCCTCCTCCTCCCACGCCAGCCTTCTTCCCTGTCAAGTCCGGCGAGCTGCTACAGTAACTCCGGCGTGCATCGGGAAGTGTGTGGATCTAGATCCAGATCTGAGAAATTCATCTCGGTTGACTTTTCGTCCCTAACCCTAAAAATTTTGTGCATACTTTGACCGCCTGTAACTTTGCATCCGTAGCTCCGATTTGGGCATATTATATATCAAAATGTTCGCCTCGATGAGTACATCATTTCATTCCATTGCATCATTTTCATTTGAGTTCATCTTGATGCCCAAAATGCTGCTAGAAGGAGGCTTCGTGAGTTAATTGTCAGATCTGCTAGTTCATCTTAGACTTTTGTCATTTTTTGCCATGATTATTGTGTGCATGATATGCCTGTGAGTCCTTCATATGTTTTGTTAAGGATTTTGTCTTCTTTCCAGAGGTGCAACCCATGCATTTTTAGGATGTGTGTGGTGACTTGTGCAAGCTTGCAAAGTGAGGCACCCGGTAAATCTGTTTTCAGGGACTTAGTTGTTTTCACTAAGTCTGTGATTATTCAGTTCATGATGCCATATGTTCAGCTTGTTTCCTAGTGATCCGTGCCTCTTTTGAGGATGATCAGTAAAAGTGTTTTGTTAATCATGTTATGTTCTATCCATCCGTGTCTTTGTTTGCAATTATGAAGCATCCTAGCTTGAGTCAATCGAGCTCTGCTTTTGCTTCGTGGTGAATCTGGGCAGATCGTCAACTCGTTTGCGATTTTGCCGATGTTATTGTAGTTGATCCGTGCATGCTATGCCCTTGTTCTTGCCATGTCTAGCTTGTATTTTGTGCCTTCTTAATGGATGTATGCTTTCCTTGCCATGACTTGCACCGTAGTGAGTGCATCAAGCTTGTTTACATGCCTTCGTGAGTTATATTTCAGCATGTCTCAGTTTTCACTAAGTCTGAAAACTGATTGTGTTTTAGCTATGTTCGTGTGCCCGTTAGTATATTTTCTGAACCCTTTTGGCCCCAGGCCACTTTGGGTCTTTTGTTAAGCTTGTTGAGTAGCTCCGTGCCATGTTCTTACTTATCATGTTCAGGTCATGTATCATGTTGTTTTGCTGCTCCGAAGAGGGCTTCATGATCTGAAATTTCAGACAAGTGTTAATTTCACTAAGTGTGGAATCTGTTTTGCATTTGCGTTTTTGCCATGCTTGTTTGAACCTCATAATGGATGGATTGGCCGTCGCTCAGTGCTAGTCTTTTGGTAAGCATCTTGTGTGCATCCCTGCCATGTATTTCGTTGTCATGTTTGATGGTTGTAGCATGTTCATTTCGTTGCAACTAGATGCCTACTTGCTGTAAATCGCAGACCGGTGTCATATCTTAAAACGCTTGCCATTTCCAAACCGTAACTCCGATTCCGATGATCTTTATATCATTTTCAAGCGATTTCATCCCCTCTTTCAAGTGGCACCCTTGGAATTCCAAGTTGAGGCCAGGTTCATGCATTTCCTGTCATATCTTGCATTTTGCATCCCGCATCGCATCCCGCATAGCATACCATCTTTGCATCTTATTGTTTGAGCTTGCACGTGGTTGATTGTATCCTTGTTGCTTGTTTGTCTTGCTTGGGTAGAGCCAGGAGACGAGTTCGCTACCGAGGAGCCCGTTGAGTTTGCTTGTGAGGATCCAGCCAACTCTGACAACTGTGCAGGCAAGATGATCATACCCTCGAAATCACTACTATCTTTGCTATGCTAGTTTGCTCGCTCTTGCTATGCCATTACTATGATGCCTACCTTTTGCTTGTCAGCCTCCCAATTGCCATGTCAAACCTCTAACCCACCATGTCCTAGCAAACCGTTGATTGGCTATGTTACCGCTTTGCTCAACCCCTCTTATAGCGTTGCTAGTTGCAGGTAAAGTTTGGAGGCCGTTCCTTGTTGGGACATCTTTTATTTGCTTGTTGGGATATCATTATATTGCTATGTTATCTTAATGCATCTATATACTTGGTAAAGGGTGGAAGGCTTGGCCTCTCGCCTAGTGTTTTGTTCCACTCTTGCCGCCCTAGTTTCCGTCATATCGGTGTTATGTTCCCGGATTTTGCGTTCCTTACGCGGTTGGGTTATAATGGGAACCCCTTGATAGTTCGCCTTGATTAAAGCTTTTCCAGCAATGCCCAACATTGGTATTACCATTTGCCACCTAGCCTTTTCTTTCCCTTGGGTTCTGCAGACTCAAGGGTCATCTTATTTTAACCCCCCCGGGCCAGTGCTCCTCTGAGTGTTGGTCCAAACTAGAGTCCTGTGCAGGGCCCCCTCGGGGAAACTCGAGGTTTGGTTTTAGTTGTATGGAGCGCTCATCTGAGTGTGCCCTGAGAAAGAGATATGTGCAGCTCCTATCAGGATTTGTCGGCACATTTAGGCGGTGTTGCTGGTCTTGTTTTAACCTGTCGAATTGTCTTGTTTTACCGGGTTACCGAGTCTGATCGGTGTGTCTCGGGTGGAGGTCTATTCCTTCGTTGACCGTGAGAGCTTGTCATGGGCTAAGTTGGGACTCCCCTGCAGGGATTGAACTTTTGAAAGCCATGCCCGTGGTTATGGGCAGATGGGAATTTGTTAATGTCCGGTTGTAGAGAACTTGAACCTTAATTAATTAAAATGAATCAACTGAGTGTGTTACCATGATGGCCTCTTCTCGGCGGAGCCCGGGAAGTGGACACGGTGTTGGAGTTATGCTTGCGCAAGTTGTTCTTCTAGATTCTCGCTCGCGCTTTGCCTCCTCTTCTCGCTCTCTTTTGCGTATAAGTTAGCCACCACATATGCTAGACGCTTGCTGCAGCTCCACGTATACTTGCCTCATCCTTCCTATAAGCTTAAATAGTTTTGATCGCGAGGGTGCGAGATTGCTGAGTCCCTGTGGCTCACAGATACTATAACTCCAGATGCAGGTCCAGGTGATTCCGCTCCAGGTGACGAGTACGAGCTCAAGTGGGAGTTCGACGAGGACTCTCAGCGTTACCACGTGTCTTTTCCTGATGATCAGTAGTGGTGCCTAGTTGGGGTTCGATTCAGGGCCTTGTCGCATGTTGGGTTTTCTTCTATTTTGGCGCCGTAGTCGGGCCATGAGTGTTTGTATGATGGATTCTATTTATGTTCTCCGATGTGACGTGGCGAGTGTAAGCCAACTATGTATCTCCCCCTTTTATCATATATTACATGGGATGTTGTGATGATTACCTAACTTGTGACATTGCTTTCAATGCGGTTATGTCTCTAAGTCGTGCCTCGACACGTGGGAGCTATAGCCGCATCGAGGGCGTTACATGGTGCGGCAGTAAAGCCGTCATATCACAAAACCCAACCACCCCCAATAATATGCGGCCTGGTAAAATAAATGGACAGGCAAGCATCACATCGCTCCGTCTTTTTTGCATTTCATCTCTATGCATTTACTTTCTCCGGTTCATCTTGCACACTCGATCCCTAGCTACTACTCCTAGTAGCCCTAGCTACTATTCCTAGGGCCAGTTATTTTGGAGGCTTAAAAAATAAGTCGTCTCTTCCCCAGCGTTTCCCATAAGACTAGTCATAGTGGAGAGTAACATTAAGGCGCCTCATCAATTATTTGGGCTTCTAAACTACTAGTACCTCCGTCCTGGTTTATTCATCACCATTGTAATTTTTGCTAAATTTTGACCGAAGATTTAACTGATAAAATGTTAGTGCATGTGACATGCACAAACATTTCATTAGTTAAATTTAAAATCAAAATTTGACAATTACAATGGGGACCAACAAACCAGGACAGAGGTAGTAGTTGTGAGATTACTAATCTAGAAGCCTAAAAGAACTGGCCCCCTGGTACTTCTACTAGTAGTAGTACTCAAGTTGGAATTCCAATTGCACGGCACAACTTGTTAGGCAAAAAATTCGATACAGGGTGTAGGAAGCGGTTTGGGAATTTGCATGCCTTTCCGACCAGTGAGATACTCCATACAAAGTACGACAAAGAAATTACCACAGAGAAGGAAGCTAAAAGTAAACAATCAAACGAGCATTTTTATATTTATTTTGCATGGAATCCTTTCACAAGCTTGACTAGTGTTGTTTTTCTACTTTTACAAAACTGCATCGTAATGTTAAAACATGCATTTGCACGTACATAAGTAAGAGTAGTACTCCCTCTGTCTAGGTGTATAAGTCTTCGCTCCTTCTTGGTCACGGTGCACAACCAAAGATGACTTATTCACCTGGACGGAGGGAGTAGCACAGTCTACAAGCATATATAGAGAGAGACGTGTAGTGCGGTAGTATATAGTAAAGTTTGTGCTATATGCATGTACTTACAAAATGCATACGGATACACAAGGTTTCCAACCTTTCCCTTTTACATACTTAATGAAGGACGCTAATAATTCCCGATCGTTCGGGATTTATCATTTGCATCCCAAAACTAATGAAATCGCCTTACAAAACTAAATTATACTCCTACTAAAAGCCACAGCGCTCGCATGAGCGCTTGCAGCGTGCCACGAGTGCCTTGGTGCGCGGCCGTTTCCCAGCACGCTGACACAACGCCTCTTCCTCAGCCTCGCAACTCGCGACGTGCTGATTGGCGGCTTGCCGGCAGGCGAACGTGATCTCACCGGTGTGGTGATCCGACGCCAACAGGTACTCCTCCTTGCTGGAAGCGTGCACCCGGTCCATGTATCGCCAAGTGTAGATGAGGCGCTTAGGCCCGACTGCACTCAGGGCTTTGGCACGGGCATCCTCCACCACCCTCACGGCCCTCGCACGAGCCTTCTGCCAAAGAGTCAATTGCTTGACTCTCTCGGACGCGACATAGGCCTGCTAGGCAGCTTGCCCTGCGGCGCGCTTCTCTTCCTCGACCTTCTTCTATGCCTCTATTTTTGCGCGCTCTGCCAGAGGCAAAGACTCCCACAAGGCGACATCCATTTCTTTCCAAAGCTCCTCAAGGCTGGGGGGGGGGGGCTCGGCGGGCGGCACGGTGTTATCCTCGTAGCAGGGAGCCAACGCGTCCTGCGACGTGCGTGCTGGCGAGATTGGGAACACCGACGCATCCACCTCGACATGTCGTGGCGAGGAGCGGAACACCGACACGTCCTCCTCGACTAGTGGCGGCGAAGAACGGAGCGGCAACGCGTGACCATCCGCGTGGTGCAGCGAGGGGCGCCTAGGGTTGGGAGGGGCGATGCCATGGTGGTTGATGTGAGAGCGAGGAGGAAGAGATAGCGATGAACATGAGCGTTCTTCCGAATGCCGTGGGAGGTGTAGTATTTATAGTGAGCAATGGCACACCTATGTAAGATATGGACTGAGCTGCACTGACTCAACTGAAGGTCCAGTTGCATCACTGACATGTGGGCCAGATGCCTATTGGGCCCACATGTAAGTGACCTAATGCACCTGCAGTTAAGTAACTGAAGCATCATCCAATAAGATATGTTGTGTGATTAACTAATAGCTACGTGGGCATATTTGTTGGAGTAAATTACAGGGGAGGTAAGGGGTGGAAATATTGCTGGTCACAACGGATTGGATGAGCGTGGGGGGAGAGTCATGCATGCAGATTTTTTCCACACGGGGTGGAGTGGTGGGACTGCCGGAGGGAGAAGGAAAGTCAAGCAGGTGTTCAGATTTCAAGGTGCACTAAATTATTGCATGCGAAGATTAAGGTTGGCCATAGTGGTGGTAGTGTGGTATCTTACTAGCTGGTATCCTGCACACGGGAATGGCAAACATGCTGATGTGACAAAGAATTAAAGAAGAGAGGGGGTTAGTGTAACATAGGTAGATACCGTATCATGTTAAATACAATGCTACTTTGTGTCATACATGGCATTATAAAGGTAGTCACGTATCATACACTAGTATCATGCACATGATACTAGTATATGATACTTCTACTATGAGTAGCCTAAAGAGAGTATTGACTAATCTCTACTCACTATATCGACCCTTATCTCTATTTTCTACTCTATATATTTATTTACTCCTATAAAAATCTCAATTGTTGGTGATGGTGTGTTTGCCTCTGGACAACATGAGCCGTTCGATCTACTTGGAACCATCGGCTCAGATGTGTGTGCATAGAGACATGTTTTGCCACCGGAGATATAGCAGATACTTACCCACCTCTGCCACTGTATAAAATACGGAACTACTCATTCTAAACTCATTTCCTTTCTGGTTCATCTCCTTGCATTCTTGCCGGCGGCAGCAAAGGTTCCTGAAGATGGAGTCCAGACTCTAGAAACCACTACAAAAACTATTCCACCACCTCTATCTTGTCTTGGTAAGAGTAGGTGATATTTTTGAATCGAGCCCTTTAAACTAGAAGGGAGGTAGTAATACTCTAATAGCTAACCTTGTTGTGATGACTAGATAGGACATGGCACACACCTGGACGGAGGAACTATTCTGCATTGTGCATATAAGTTTTGTCAGAAGTCAATGTACCTCTACTTTGACCAAACTTATAGAAAAATGTATCAACATTCACAATGTCAAATCAATATTTTTATACTCATTATAAAAACGTACTTTCATAAAAATATATATTTGGTATTGTAGATATTGATATTTTTAGTAGAAATTTGGTCAAAAACTTTGCAAACATTGACTTGCTACAAATCTTACGTTGAGTAAAAAGGACCAGAGGGAGTGACCGTGTGAGGGAGGCGAAGGTCGTGGGAGGCGCGACGGTTGACGGAATTAAGTGAAGTTACATCCACGCGCTGGCATGGCGTCCAAATGCACAGAAGCTATACCGTCAGGCCAACGATATGGGTCTAGTAGACATGACATCTAGTGGGTCTCGCATAGTACTCGAGAACTCTTTGGGGGCATGCAGCCGTTTATCCACCGGGCAAGCCAACAACCCCACGCTGTTCGCACGCCCTACTCGTCCGGTCATCCCCGTCTTCTACCTTACAACAGTTCGCTCCCAGCCGTCCTGTCCTTTCAAATTACACCAGTTCAACTTCTCCTAACCCGCCTCCAAAATCCCTGGCCTCCCAAATCTCCATGACTGGCAGTGAGTACAAGGTTAGAGCCATCACTGGCGATAAGTTCATCGTCATCTACACCCGTAGATCCGCGATGGTGGAAGCATGCCTTGCTCTCTTCCTACGCATGTTCAAAAGTTCAAAGGATGAGTGGGTCGCTGGGCTAGACGTTAAGTACACAACAGTCCTGGAAAGCGAGAAGATTCTAAAGGAGGCAGAGAAGAAGAAGCCCGCCGTGATCCAGGTTTGCGTACATAACGTGTGCTTGGTATACCACATATGCCATGCCGACGTTGAGTGCCAGGATTTTAAGAACTTCCTCAAGGATGAAACAGTGAAATTCGTTACTGTAGACTTAGGAATGACAGGGATGTCCTGGGTCGGATAGGCCTCATTGTAGGGCAGTCCTTCGATCTCCAGAAGGCAAGCCTGGTGTCCTCCTATCAGCCTTCAATGTTGAACCTGGCAGCAGCCATGATTGATCCTTTCTATGCTAAACTGAAGAAACCTCACCACGAGTTTCATCATGCATGGGAGTCAAAGATAATAGATGAAGATCACATCCTATACGCAGTAATGGATGCCTACCTTTGTTTAAATATCTACGAGGGTTGGATGAAGAAGCAGAGCCCAGTGTCCTGTTCAACCAAAGAAGCGGCGGCGAAGAGGAAGAGGAAGAGGGACGAGGACGAATTCTAGGCTGTGGACTCGGACTCAGAGTAAGGTGGCAGAGCCATCGCTCATGCTGGTTCTACTACAGTGTCAAGCGTACTAGTTGCTTAGTTTTATTTCAGGGGTGTGTTGTGTTGAGCGCCCAACAGAACTATGTTTATGTTCTTTCTCATTAATTGAACTCATTAGTATGTACAGTAGTACTGGTACTATGTCTTACTATAGTTCTTCTTGAAGTTGGTACTACTGCTCGTATCTTCGTGTTCCTACTGTACTTAATACGTTCGTATATAATTTGGGTCAGTTGATTTGTGAAAGAAGTTCGATGGAGCGGAGGAAGAAGACGACAGAGAAGCTACCCCAGTATCTATATTAGGGTGGCAGGGTGCCCATGATCTATCTTATGAGTGTTGGATGTGGAATGCAGTTTGCTGAAAAAATGGATCGGGCCCGGGGTTAGCTGGATGGTGGGGGTGGGGAGCATGGCGGTGGTAGGCGGTTCAAGGGAGGGCAGGGCGGCGACGGCAGGCAGTTGGGCGTGTGGCAGGCCGAGAAGATGAACAGTGCATCAGTTTCGGAGGTTGAAGAAGCCCTTCTAGCCATCCATGTTGCATCGAACGGCTCACAAGAGTCAACTGACCCAAATTGCTCCTCCAGATTGCAGGATCCACGTGGCATTCAAGGTCTCGAAGGTAGATTCCGCGTCCGTAGCCAGTTTGAGGGCTTAGCGCGGGCGCGACCGGCTTCCGCCGCGACAGCCACCATGCACGCCTCCTCCACGCGGGCGGCCACGACAATGACATGCTAGTTCTTCCTCACTGGCGTGCTGGAGCACGCGCTTGTCCTCCTCTTCATACACTATGTTCATAGACGCGGCTCCACCAGCTGCTCGTGTGCTTGGCAGCATGGCGACATCGCAAGGAGGGACTGCAGACGACGTGAGCGGGCGAGCCTTCGGCTTCATACCACAGGGATGGCGGCGACACGGCGGTGATGGGCGAGAAATGGTTGGCCGGAGCAGGCAGGCACCGGCATGCGCAACGGCGGCGGCAACATATTGATGACTGCACGTATGGGAGTTTAGTTTAGTTTTATATAGGGTTGGTCAAACTTAAAAGAAAACCATACTAGTACACGTAACATTAGACTGAGGTAGCGCTTATATTAGTTACCACAGCCACGATATGGAATCCTATGCAAGCGCGTGAACCGCGGCCGCTTGGTCGATCGAACAGTGCGTCACCGTGTCGCGCTCGAAGGACATCCAGCGAACCTTTTTGTGTGTGTGAAAACAATCCCCGAATATTACTCAATTTTTGTTCCTGGAAAAGTTCTTGACGCTACAATATTTCCATATATTTTAATTTAGCTCCAGTTCGTGTTTATTTGGATTTGGACGTTTTAGGTGCGCCCTAGTTTTTTTAATACTGATTTTTTGTGTGTGACTGAGAGAGAACATGTATATGTGTCCATATGTGTGTTGTGGCGGAAGGGCAATGTGGAGACGGTGTACGTGTGATAGATACATAGAGAGGTGTGAATGTGCAAATGATCATGCATGAGTGAGACATAAACAGATGCCGATACATTGTGTATACATGAGAGAACGGTCTTCTATTTGTACTTGTGTGTGTGTGAGAGAGAGAGAGAGGAGCATCCGTAACACAACAACCATCTCTCTTGATTCGTCCGTCCCTTGCATGATCGCATGAAACACATGCATCAACGCACACATTTTGACACCCTCACCCGACCCCTGCCCACCTCAAGGCCTGCACATCGCTCTCTATCTCGCACGCATAATCTCTTCGTAAAAACCCTATTTAGCATGTAGCTTTCCATCACATGCACACACATTTCTCTCCATATGTTGGATTTCTCTCAATATCTGACACACACACACACACACACACCGAACACACACTCCCCCTCCCCCGAGCATACAATTCATACCCATCCAAGGTTATATGGCGACCACTCTCGCTTGTGCTTCTCTTTACCCCAGCATGCACAACACCTCAATCTTCAAAGAGGGCATCGAGGAGATCAATGATGGCAACCACACTACACTAGAGAATGCGGGGCCATTTGGAATTAGGATGATGTGACGATGGCTAACTGACTCCTCCCCCCCTCTCTCCCCCGCACCAAATTACCAATCCCTCTCTCTCTCCCGCACAAAATTACCAATCCCTCTCTCTCCTGCACAAAATTATGAATCCCTCAACCCACGAGATCTTTCCCCTCCCGTCCATGTTTTTCAGCTCTCTCATCAAACCTGTTCTCTCTTCTCCTTCTACGTGTATAGAATCCGGATGCACACACATCTCACATATATTACATGTCTCCATCTTTCTCACAGACCTAACTTCTTCCTCTCTCTCTCTATATATATATCTCTCTCGTTAGGTTTGTCTCCTACTCTCTTGTCCACATACACACAATCTTTCCCACCCTATCTGCTCCATCATCGCAAGCTCTCTCTACACGTTTCATTCACACATTGGGATGTGTTCAAAATGTTGCTTTTATAATGGATGATGTAGAGTTATGGTTGGTTTTGTTGCATCCTACAAAGTAATAACTATGAAATGCATTTAGATTCTCATTTGACTACGATTATGTGAGTTTGAGCATATTGTGATGTACTATAGACCTCGTATACATCTTGCAATTCAACAATGATTATAACTATTGAATTGTATAGACCATTCACTACAAAAAAAGAAACATCCGTGACATTTTGGGCTGAACAAAAAAAAATCATGTCATACTTATGACACTTCTATGACGATAACAAAACCTGGTATCATTATAGATGTGGTGGCATCCTACTTCTATGACAAAAAATAATGACAGAAAATGGAATTTCGTCCTGGGCGGGCCGGAGATGCAGCTACATCACATTCTTTGGTCCGTCTATGACGAGAAAAACCATGGTAGAAGCGAGGGCATGGAAAATATCGAGGAGTTCCCGGTTACAGTGGGTGGTCGGGGGCCGAGCGATGCGCGTTTCTCTCATACGTACGTGCGTGTGTGCGAGGCGTTGGGCTCTAACTGAATCTGAGCGAGGCATTGGGCTCTAACTGAACCCGAGCGATTGCACTGTAGGCTACGCGTTACTGAACCTGAGCGATCCCTTGCTGTTAACTGAACCCAAGTGATTCCTTCGCTACTGCTGCTAACTGAAGCCGATCGATGCTGCCTCTGGATGATCAATGAGCGTTGTTGGGGGCTTTGGATGAAGAGTTTCCCGGTGGGGGGTTGGATGAACAGGACCCAGTGGTAGTAGAGGTCGTTGCCGCTGGATGAACAATACCCCGATCGATCGAGCCGGTGGATGAACAGGACCTTGTGGAGGGCTAGATGAACATGACCCCATGGAGGGCTGGATGAACAGTAGCTGGTGGAGGGCTGGTTGAACAGTAGCCGGTGGAGGGCTGGATGAACAGTAGCCCGTGGAGGGGTGGTTGAACAGGACCCTGTGGAGAGGGCTGGTTGAACAGTAGCCGGTGGAGGAGCGCGCGGTGGAGGCTGGATGAACAGGAGCCCGTGGATGAACAGTCACAGGTGGAGGCTGGAGGAGGTCGACGGTGGATGAACAGGAGCCCGTGGAGGCTGGAGGAGATCGACGGTGGAGATGAACAGTATCCCGTGGAGTCCTGTTTTGCGGTATGCCACACCCCTCTCGATGAACAGGACCCCTGTTTCGACCGTAGCGCTCCAACACAAGTCCATTTCCTCCATTTTGCGGTACGCCACACCCCTCCCGAACAACAAGACCCCATTTTGACCATAGGAGGTCCGTTTCCTCTGTTTTGCGGTACGCCAGACCCCTCCTAATGAACAGGATCCCGTTTCCACCTTGGCCGGTTGAACGCAAGGCCGTTTCCTCCGTTCTGTGATACGCCAGGCCTCGTTTCCATCGGTTGTGCCGTCCAAGCCGGTTGGCTCTCGATGAACACGACGACGCATTCCACTCCGACCTAGCCGGTTGCCTCCCCATGATCACGATGATGGCGCAAGTTTTCCATTCCAACCCAGCCATGTACACGAGCCCTGGCCATACATATGCGTGAGTAGGCGTTCGAGACCCCGCCCGTATGTACGTACGTGGCCGTATTTTCTTTCTTGCACCTTGGCCACTGTACGTACGTGTACATGCTACGTGCGCGTGTCTACTATGGCACGTGCACGCCTCTACTACGACATGTGGTCGCCTCTACTATGACATGTTCGCGCCTCTACATCGACCAATATGTACGTACATGTTCTCGACCAGAATGACAATGCTACGTACGCTTCGACTAGGTGGATCCCGACTGTCAGGCACTTCCTTGCGTACGAAGATGTAGCTGGTGGGTCCCAGCAGTCAGGGGGAAACATTTTTGTGAAATCATTATTTTCCGTGTAATAAGGAGGCACTTCCTTGCTATGACCGTGGACCCAGCTGTCAGCCTCTCCACATACAGTACTCTTCCGATGGAAGTCGTTCCTTGACCACGTTGACCACGCCACACCGAGAGCACCATGGCGATGGACGATGGCGAGGCCTAGGAAGGGGCAACGTGGAGCCGGGGAAGACGTGCCAGTGGATGCTCACGCAGAGGGGAGTACGTGGGTTGACTGCTTCGGCTGCGGTGTGAGGCTACCGTCACCGGAGAATAACATGCGGTGTGGGTGAGTATAGAGGGATGGCATGGCCAGTAGTGGCAACACAGCCGGACATGGGAGGCAGGAGCCGGCGGCACAGCCGACGCTTGTTTGGGCGGCTAGAGCAAGAAGACCAGAGGTTGAAGAAGCACTACGACCGTTGGATGGACATCGTACGATCACTGGAGCTAGAATCGTTCATATTGACTAAGTTGACAAAGCCCTCTGTACCCGTCATCTTAGTAGGCCCACAAGTCAGCCTCCCACTATGGTGGGTCCCAGCTAGCAGGGGTATTTCATTTTTTTGTGCGGAATAAGGAGGCACTTCCTTGCGTGCGAAGATATAGCTGGTGGGTCCGACCTGTCAGTGGGGGAACGTTTTTTTCATGAAATACAGAGGCCCTTCCGGTGGGTCCTAGCTGTCAGGTGGAGGAATCATTATTTTGCGCGTAATAAGGAGGAATTTCCTGGCGTGTGGCCGTGGACCCAGCTGTCATCCTCTCCACGTACAGTCCACTTCCGATGCATGTCGTTTGTTGAACATGCCGCGCTGAGAGCACCTGGGCGGTGGACGACGTCGAGGCCTAGGAAGGGAACGACACAAAGCCAGGGAACACTCGGCAGTTGTTTCCCACAAGAAGGGGAGTACGAGGGTTTACTGGTTCGTCTGCTGTCGCCAAAGAATAACAACAGGTGTGGGTCAGTAGAGGGATGGCTAGGCCAGTAATGGGAGTACGGTGGGATGGTGAAGCCTGCACGGCAGCACAGCCGGCCGCGAGAGGAGGAAGCAGGCAGTCCTGGCGGCGCTTGTTTGAGCGGCTGGAGTAGGAAGAGCAGAGATTGCAGAAGCATGACGGCCGTTGGATGGACACCCAACAGTCACTGCTTGTGCGTCAACCTTTTTTTAGGAAAGCCTCCAATCTGTGGAAAACAACATACAGCCCATCAGCCATTATTTCTAATAATGTATAGCCCATTTTCTAATTCTTAAGGGTTTTTTCGAGCCCATATTCTTTTTGTTAGCATTACAGCCCATATTGTGTCCACGGTTAAAACATTATACAAAATTTTGCATATTTCGGTACGGTCTGAACTGTTTTTAATCCCAAAATTTTGAGTCAGATTCAAACTTATTTTAAAAATAAATGTATATCAATATAAAATACAACAAATTGTCCATGCATAAAAATCAATGCAATTTAAAATATCGAAATGAAAAAAATGTTGTAACTAATTGCCGGTTTGATGTGTTTTAAAAATGTATAGCCCATTTCTCATTACTGATAGGCCATTTTCCCGAATGAAGCTCTCCTCGTCTTGCAAGATTTGTAGCCCAACAGGCTTGACAAAGTGACTTACCTAAAAAATCAAAAGAAAGTGGGCTAGCCATTGTCAGAAAAAACTACTGGGCTGGTCTGTGGTAAACATAAAAGAAAAGGTTGTCTAGATAGGCCAGAGTGCTCCACACAGCCCAGTTGACACCCAGCTTCCGTTCAAAATAAATTAGATAAATTCCACTCCAATTATGGCGATTCATAAAAATGCCACTGCAATTTCCAAACTTTGAAAAATGCCACTACAATTTTTGCAGACTTTAAAAACCCCACTGCAATTTTGGCAAACTTTGAAAAACGCCACTCCAGGCTTGGAAAAATGCCACTGGAAATGGCATGAAATGGCATTTTTCAAAGTATCGAAATTGCAGTGGTATTTGTCGAAATCACCAGATTTGGAGTGGCATTTATCAAATTAACCCAAAACAAAAATAACTGGGCGAGCTGCTGGGTCCCTGGTGTCAGCCGCTCGTTGTGCAATTCTCTCGTTTATAGACTACGTTGACAACGGCATTGGACCTAGATGTCAGAAATCCATTAGGAGGAGCCATTTTTTTATTGGCTTGAAATAAGGAGGTACTTGCTTGCGTACTTCCATGACCTTGGTGGGTCCCTGTTGTCATCATCTCCACGTACAATCATCTCCTGATTGTGTACGCGTCAACCTGGTAGGCCCACAAGTCCGCCTCTAAACCCGTGGCGGACAAATACAACCCATTTAAAAAAATAATAGCCCATTCCATACATTCAAATGGAAAGTTCAACATTTAGAGCAAAGTAACCGGTCTGATCCAGATATAGAGTACTGAACTTCCACGTTGACAACCATCATAGCCAAGTTAACCATGTACTCCCACTAATACTCTAGTAGTGTACAAGTACTAACTCTTAGCTAACTAGACGATGTCGGCCGCCATCTGCGGTACACGCTAAACGCCGACACCAGTGTCCATCGCCTCGCCTAGGACTTGCCAGAGGTGCGATAGGGCGTGTTGCTCGCGCGCGTTGGCCCTTTCCATGCCAGCATAGTCCATCGAAGCTTCGGTTTCTAAGCGGGAAACCCACTTGACGAGCTGGTAGTAAAATTCAGCGTCGCAAATGCGTGCATGCCCGACAACCTCCAGGGCTATTTCCCCGGCGCCGGCATCCATGTAGTCGGCCCAGTTGCGGGCGCTTTGCTCATGACTCAGAGTGTCGGTGCGCTGCTGCTCCATGTCCCGTTGGCGGCGCAAATCGGTGATACGCTACTCCTCCGCAAGGCGGTCACGCTCCAACAACTCCTCATACTCCACATTGCCATCTAAATACTTATAGAATGCCTCCTCCCTCAGTTTGCCTTCCGGTGAAAAACCGAACACTAGTTCCGGTGGTGACCGCCTCCGGCGTCGCCTCTCGCGGACGGGCGGGGGCATGGCAGACGTGGGGAGAGCGAGGATAAGTGGCGAGCGACGTCGAGCCGGTGGGGGCTTATGAGAATAGGGCGAGTTGGGTGATGGTGCCACCGGAGAAGCCCGGGAAACATTAATATAGGCAGAAGGTGGGCGAACCAGTGTGTCGCGGGAAATGCGACGGTCTTTGTGGTCATCCGAATTCAATGCATAAGCAGGCATGGCTTAGCGCGCCAGCTTACCGTGGAAACTAGAAAAACTGAAATTATGACTATGTCATCCCGTCCCGTCAGTGGTGCATCCTGTCTGTGGTGGGTCGCACGCTAGCCTGACGGTTAAACGAGTGCACTCGAATCATCCAGATGAGGTACTCCCTCCTTCTCAAAAATGATTCCACCACTCATCATCTACCTTGGTTGGTGAGATTTTTGAATTAAGCCCTACAAACCGGAAAGGAGGTAGTATGTGCGTGATCCGCTATTTATTCGTGCAGGATCAAGTAGGTCATTTTCTGAATTGAGCCCTGCAAACCAGAAATGAGGTAGTACGTGCGTGATCCGCTATTTATCTGTGTAGGATCGAGTAGGTCGGATAGTGTACGTGTAGGATCGAGTAGGTTGGATGGTGTACATGTAGAATCGCATTAGCTGATGAACGTTCGCTGGGATATAAGGCATTTGCGAACGTTTTTGCTGGCAGTTTCTTCAGATTCGCATGGCATTTTCTTTAGAGCAGCTTGTCAGTTTCTTTAGAGGTAGGCATTTTTATTCAAAAAACTGCCACTTTGGATCTTGCGTCGCAACTAAAACTGCCATGAGCGCATTAGTAGGCTGGCTAGTGATTGATCGGTAACTTGTAGACATTGAGAGAACAGAAATAAGGAACTGTTAGTAACTTGTAAACACTGAGAACACAGAAATAAGGATCATGCTGTGCACAGCAGTAAGAGATGATCCATTCGAAATGTTCACACGAGACTCACATGCCTGTCATTACAATATGTTCACATTAGTAGCCCAAATTCAAACCAACTAGTACGATTCCCATAAGTAAGATCAACATGTGAATGCATCTCAATGATTCACAGATCATATACAAGTATGTAGATCCAAAAGCAAAGATCTAGACAAAACATCTCTTCTTCCTACTAACATGGATGCTTCTCTTGGCCAACATTCAGTACAGAGTGAAAGATAAATTTGTTTGTGAAGTCTACGATTCCTCATGCAAATGTAAGTGGTTTCACTAACAGCTAGAACCATGAGAATGAACCACACATGATGGATGAACATCCACTGCAATATGATTTGGTCTTCTCTCGATCACACGGCGAGACTATTTTCGGAGTACAAACTTTAACTTAGGCAAATTGATGCCCATTGTATAATCATACCAAAGCAATGAAGCACCTAGTGTTGGCCAATAAATAGTACAATACTAGTTTTCTGCAGTCCATGAAGTGACTATCCCATCATTCTATGCTATTTTCAAATGGCACTGCATGCAGTGAGTATATTATTCTCTTGTGTAGTTCAACCAAAATTGTGGTCACTTTGTTTGTTTGCCAAGTAGCAAAGGGCAGACATTTCTGTCTGCACAAATATCAAGCAGCTAGTAAACATATACCCCACCTTGTATTTTCGGTTTAAACACGTCTCTTCCGCTTAGCATCTGTCATGTTTTGCACTGGACAATTTGATACAGTCATGTTTTGCCCTTGATAATTTCATACTGAATTGATTTGCTCGTTCAGAGCAGAAATATGGCACATATTCTTCATCATACCAAGGATATCCATGTTCGCAGTGATGGAAGAGGTGAAATTGATACAACCAAAATTGAGCACCCAACCATTGAATCTTGTCCTGCACCTCCAATGTAGATCCACCCTGCCAATAAATTCACATGCAAACCACTAGTATTACTATCTAATGATAGTACAAAAAGATTAGCAAGATAGTAGCAAACCATGTACCTTCGTAATGAATAGCTCATAGTGCTACCAATTGGATATAAAGGTTTGGAAGAAAACATGCTCCTAATGTTGAACCATTTGGACATTTTGTGCAGTTCCACTAAAATCGAACATCCCTGTTTGCATAGATATTGAAAGTGTGATTACTATAAAAGTGGCACTAGTTGAAGCATAGACTCACAAATATAAGCATTCCAATTTCTTAATGGGAAAAGGTAGCAAGACTATTTCTAACCACCTGTTTGAAGGAATAAATAAGGCAACAGCGGCTGATGTCAGGAAGGCATACATAGTTTTTTCTAAAAAAAATTGAGCCATTCCTGACCATTCCTCTTCTTTTAAGCATATTTTGTGCAGCTCAACTAAAATAAAATGCTATCACCGCCTTAACAATTCAGTGACACTGTACAAATGGAAATGACTTAACATTACATCATGATGTCAGGTATGTAGTCGACAAGCATTAGAGACAAACATACAGACCTCCTCCGATAACATAATGAACACTAATTTTAACAAAGGTGTGACTAGCTTTACCGGGATAATTTGAGTGAACTCTACACCCTCTGTTCCTTAATATAAGACGTTTTCGTAGTTCAATTTAAAGTACCCAAACATCTAGTATTTAGAAAAACAGGTAGTAGTTTTCTTTAGCACATATCTGGGAAAGCTTGCCAGACTTTATATATGTCCATACGCTAATGCAACACCATTCGAATAGTACAAATATAGACTAATCCAGTGGCTAGTGCAATCATAGAGTAGTAATTTTATTACAGGGTACAGTACAATGGTTTTACTGAACAGATTTCCATAAGCTCTAGCACTAGAAGATTTCTATAAGAATTAACAATACAAAATTTGAAGGTAACAAGTTTTAGCATTGGTATAGTAGCTGTGCAAGAGCATTAAACCAAATACTAAAGTTTGAAGGTAACTAGCATTATTAACTAATGACAGTATAAAAAACATGCAAACCATGTACCTTCAAGTTAAATATTATTAACTAACTCGAGGTATGTAATCTATAAGCATTAACAGTGCAAAAATCTGAAGGTAGTAACAAGATTTATCATTGGTATACTGGTTGTGCAATAGCATTAGAATGCCTTAGCTGAAAAATCTTTAATACATCAATAATCAACAGCTAACCCTAAAATAATCCACTAACATTAAGTGGCACAGCTTAAATTTATCGGTGGCACTAGACTGAGTGTGACATTAGTTAAATGTGGCATCACTTTAGTAGAAGCATTGCTTGACTTGACCGCTAGCGTTATACTAACAACAAAAGAGTGGCAATAATAGGATGGGAGGCCCATTCGGACAGTGGGCGCAATAGTACGATGTAACTCCACGGACACATAGAGTGGTGAGGGAGGTATGGTTGCCTAGAGCAACAAATATCTAGGCAGCATATGTGGATTACGTCCCATTTTTGTTCTCTTTAGCTAATGATTTTTCCCTTTTCAACCTAGATGCGGGTTCGATGCCTAGTCTCTTGAACAGTATAGTCTCCCTTCCTTTCCTTATTCAACCCAGACATGGATTAGTCTGCATGAAGTAGGGTTTCCTTTAATAGTGCAAGTTAAGGTCTTCGTCTGCGTGACCAGCAGAGTAGAGGATAGCAAATTGGGAAGATGGTGGAGTGGAAAAAGATCAACATGCAGTGACGTGGCGGATGGGGCAATAGAACAAGGCTATGGTTCGAAAAGAGGTAGCATACCTGAGGGTCGGTGGGAAGTGGCTTCGCTTGTGGTCGTCGTCCTCCGCACACACTACGGTAGCGAGCTTGCGGAAGGAGGCCATCCCGCGTGAGCGCTAGGTCTGAGAGGACGGCCTTGTCGTCAGTGCGTGACCTCGCTTGCCGACGACGAGTGCGTCAACGCTGCATGTGCTTTTCTTCCCTGCGGATTTGTGACCACCGGTGAGGAGGGAGAGAGAGGCCGTCTTTTTTAGATCTGGAGAGAGGGTGATAGTGTGAGAAGCAAGTGGGCAGCCCTTAGCAAGAAAGCGTTGAAGCTCCAGCCTATATATCTTTTTTATACTACTAGTACTAGAGGTGGAGTAGTGGTAGAGTAGTTTATATTTTCTCTGCATATAGTACCAGTTAGTCGTGCTTCAAAACTGAACGGCACCCATTAAAAAAAGGTAAATAACTAATGCGGCACCTCGGGCCAACGCGGTCAGATCGCATTTTGCACGAGAAATTACACACCATGTTTCGGTGACATGTGGTTGCGTTCCCACATGTCAGTGAGAAGACGGTGAGTCCTTTTGTACAATTTCCGAACACACGTCTATGTAGCCCGGGGCGCCTCTTCGTGTACCGTGGCAACCGTAAACCGACTCTTTGCCTTTCCCTCTCGATTTGGAACTGCTGTCGCACGCTCTTCCGCCCTCCTCCATTTGCCTTCACCCTTCCTTCTGCCATTGTTCAATCATCTTCTCCATTGAGGGAACAGGCCGGAAACGACCCCGTTATTCTTGCCCGATCTGAAAATTGATGTGGTGGACGAACTCATTGATCAGTGCAACATCATCTCCTCGGCTGGCATGGCAGGTTTGTTCAAGACCATTCTTGACTCAACTAATCACATCATTACAAAGAACCCAAGGGTCCAGGAGCGGTTTGATCTCCCCTATCTTCTTCACCGTGAACCTGGTCACTGGCGCATGGACGATGCAGGCCTCGCCTTGTACAAGTTGATGCCGCTTGATAATGATACGTGTGATGTTAAGATGCCATCGCTTGAGGGTAAGGCTTGGGTAGGCGCAAATGGAGATTGGGTTTATATTGGATACAACTGCGAGTGAGAACTTGCGAATGTGTACACTCGTCACCGGGTTCCACTTCCAAAAATTACAGACTGCCCAGAGGTTGAGCACACCAGTATGCTATGTACATTCAACTATGATCATGGAGACTATCGTCTATAGAACATAGCAATTTGTCGAGTTCCCAACCGCTCTTGGGGTTATAGGAATGGTTGTGTTGTCGCTATCTTCGATAAGCTTGCTGTCGTCCTTCAAGGTTCGACTCGATGTATATTACTCAACAATTTCTATACACGGATGAGTACAGTGATGCAATTCAATACGAGGGTCTTGTGTTTGCTGCTACCACTCGTGGCACTCTTTTTGCATGGAATCTTGATGCTTTCGGTACGTTTGTCTTCCACCGTAATTATAATTGTGTCATCCACATGCATGCGGGTTAGATAGTTTCCTTTTACTAATTAACCTTCTTGTCTTTCCAAGGTCCTGTGAACATTCCACCACCTATATTTGAAAAAAATTATAACCAAGGGGGAGATGACAATGATGATGATCACGAGCATGGGGACCCATATACTCAGTGGCGCCTGGCAACTTATTCCGATGGATCACCTCTTCTTGTCTATATACAGGGCATTGCTAATGTTACTAAGGAAGCAGGTGTTGTCTCCCATGGTCGCACTCTCCGAACCTATTCCAACAACTGTTGCAGGGTATTCGGGATGGATACTACTATGCTAACTATGCTAGCGCCAACACCTTCTCCCTGGTTTAGTTTTGATACTCTTGGAGGAAACTCGCTCTTCCTTGGACAAAACTATCCAATCATGGTGAAAGGCGATCCAACTGCTGTTCACAGAAAGTTAATACCATTTATGAGAAGCAACTATATATATACCTCTGACATTTCTATGGTTCCCTACCATGGCTATCACAATATGTGTCCTGACATAGGCCGCTTCAGCCTGGATGATCAGTCCTGCGTTGGTCTCGAGATTGACAGTAGATGCCCCTTCCCAGAGAATCACTTCTAGTTCAAAGCAAGTGTTTCCAACGCGGAGGATTGGTTGAGCTGAAGTTCATTTCATTGCTTGTTATTTGTTGTGTAATGAAAACTTTAGTATTTACTAGAATGTATCATCGTTGTCGTTGTGGGTTCATGACCTGTTGTTTGTAATAAAATGATATGCCTGTGATAAACTTACTAAATTTATGAATGACTTTCGAGTCGCTTCTCTGAGTGGGTGCCGCGATGAGGCAAAAAAATATTTTCCGAATACATAATTGTACGTGCACTGCAACAGGTTATCGGATGAGTCCAATCAACAATAGTACTACTACTATTTGTACTAGCTTCACATGCTTCGCGCGTCGGGCGGGAGTTTTTACTGTAGCAGTGAATCCCATCATCCTAGGTCCTCGGATGAGTCGAGTAGAAACTGCATTCTGATGTTTGGGTTCAAACTTTCAAAACAGTTGCACTATCTCTATGTCTATGTATACGTAATACAACAAGTTATTAAACTTGAGACCAGCCACCCACCCTCACAAAGAACACTTTTTAACCTAGCACAGACTCCAGGAAATTTGGCCACAGTGTGAGGTGGGCCATATGTTAATGTGTTTGCTGTACGTAGCAACACCTCGAATCCTCGATATATAGTAGGGTGGCATGGGCCAGATCAAGCATTCACGTCTAGCAGTACGGCACACGCCACCAGCACGACTTCCATCTGACACCATATTTCTTGGAGTCCATGCTACATCTATCTCTTCAACCTCGTCGTTTCTCTAACTCAGCCATCGCGCGGCGGGCGAGGTGGGGGCTTGCCGATACTAGTCGGTTTCCTCAACTACGGTCCCACTTGTAAGGCCAACTCCAACGCACCACCCCTAACGGACCTCCGTTTTGCCCGGATTTTGTCCGGGCCATTTCTCGGATGTGGTGGCCGTGCGCCCAACGCGCGGATGCATCCCGGCTGCGTACATTTTTCTTTGCAAACGCATATCTTTTTTTCATCATTGATTTTTGGTACATGGAAATACATCTCCAGAATTTGACTAGAAAAGCAAGACCAAAGAAAACAAGAACCCCAAGAATACATTTTAGAAGATATCCAACTTCCATAACTGCTCCTGTAAGTTGGATTAGTGCCTTCTCGATGCATTTATTGTTGATCTACGGAGTCTCGATCTTGCGTGCTTCTTTCTTCTTCGAGTGTAAAGAATTAGACGTTGCTTCCTCGCATCTAGTCTCATGTCTAGCCTCTATTCTATCAACAAGTGCACTAGTCTCATCTCTAGCCTCTATGCTAGCTAAAAGTGCTACAACATCTACTAAATTGCGCTCTATCAATATATCGATGTACTCTTCTTCCCAATACCAAAACTTGCATCCATTCTACACAATAAAATTTTAAGTTAGCACAGCAAGTCTAATCCGAGAGCACAACTGAAGCTAAAGTAGCACATACCCCATCGGTTGAGCATTTGATGCACACTCATCCGGGATGTTCCGGCTTGTAGACACGTGGCGCAAGACCTTCTTTGGGCCATCATCGCATGTAATGACTGGCAACGGCGCGCCGACGAGCTTTTGGGCCAGCACCGAGCCCGACCGACCGCCATTCATGTATCTGCCGGCGGACTACCGATGATGTAGATCTGAGCGGCTAGAGGAGGAGTCAGTACCTGCATGCGGCCTTGCCGGGGCCTTCCGGCCTAGTGCCTGGCTGGTCCATGGCACGGCGAGGCCTCCCACAACCGGGCGAGCTCAAGCCCGACCGGATCCGCTCCGAATCCGGCCGCCGGGTGCGCAAAACACGTAGCCGTGGTTGGGTATCTCCGGGGCATCAAGGGAAAGGGGGCTGAGCGAGCGCGCGTCCGAGCTGCACGCGCTTGAGTTGGCCTAGCGGCATGGTGGACCAATCGTGTGGGGTGCCAAGTGGCTTCGCTCATGTGGGGGACGGAAGCCATCCCGCGCGGGTGCTAGGTCTGACAGGACGGCCTTGTCGTGAGTGTGTGACCTCTGTGGCAAGCGTCCGCTCCCCACTAGCCTCTTCGTTGACATGTGGTCCCGTTCCCACATGTCAGTGAGACAACGGCGAGTCCTTTTGTACAATTTCCAAATGGACGTCTATGTAGGCCGAGGTGCCTCTTCGTGTACCATGGCAAACATCCACCGACTCTTCGCCTTTCCCTCTCGATTTGGAACTACTGTCGCACGCTCTTCCTCCCTCCTCCATTTGCCTTCACCCTTCCTTCTGCCATTGCTCGATCGTCTTCTCCATGGAGGGAATAGACCGGAAACGGCCCTGTTATTCTTGCCCCGATCTGAATGATAACGTGGTGGAGGAACTCATTGATCGGTGCGACGTCATCACCTCGGCTAGCATGGCAGGTTCATTCAACACCATTCTCGAGTCAACTAATAACATCATTACAACGAACCCAAGGGTCCAGGAGCGGTTTGATCTCCCTATCTTCTTCACGGTGACCCTGCTCACTGGCACGCGGACAACGGAGGCCTCTCCTTGTGTAATTTGGTGCCGCTTGATAATGATACGTGTGATGTTAAGATGTCATTGCTTGAGGGTAAGGCTTGGGCAGGTGCAAATGGAGATTGGGTTGTTTATATTGGGTCCAACTGCGAGTGGGAACTTCTGAATGTGTACACTTGTCATTGGGTTCCACTTCCAAAAATCTCATACTGCCCAGAGGTTGAGCACACCGGTTATGACTGTACTTTCAACTACGGCCATTGTGACTTTCGTCTACATAAGATAGCAATTTGTCAAGTTCCTGGCCGCTCTTGGGATTTAATGAATATGTAGTTGTTTCTATCTTCAACAAGCTTGTTGCCTTCCTTCATAGTTTGACTGGATGGATATTGCTCAAAATCAGTTTGTATACAAGGATGAGTATTGTGATGGAATTCAATATGAGGGTCTTGTGTTTGTTGCACCTCTCGTGGCACTGTTTTTGCATGGAATCCTGATGCTTTCGGTACGTTTGTCTTCCACCATAATTATAATTGTTTCATCCACATGCATGCGGGTTAGCTAGTTTCCCTTTACTAATTAACCTTCTTGTGTTTCCAAGGTCCTGTGAACATTCCACCACCTATACTTGAAAAATTTTATAACCAAGGGGGAGACAACGATGCTAATGATCACGAGCATGAGGACCCGTATAGGAGTACTCAGTGGCGCATGGCAACCTATTGTGATGGATCACCTCTTCTTGTCTGTATACAGGGCACCGCTGATGTGACTAAGGAAGCAGGTGTTGTCTCCCATGGTCGCACTCTCCGGACCTATTCCAACATCCATTGCAGGGTATTCGGGATGGGTACTACTGTGCTAGCGCCAACACCTTCTCGGTGGTTTAGTATTGATAGGAAACTCGCTCTTCCTTGGACAAAACTATCCAATCATGGTGAAGGGCGATCCAGTTGCTGTTGACACAACGTTACTACCAGTTATGAGAAGCAATTGTATCTATACCTCGGGCATTGCTATGCTTCCCTACCGTGGCTATCACAATATGGGTCATGAAATAGGCCGCTTCAGCCTGGATAGTCAGTCCTGCATTGATCTCGAGATTGACATTAGCTGGCCCTTCCCAGAGAAACTCTTCTGGTTCAAAGCAAGTGTTTCCAGCACCGAGGAGTGGTTGAGCTGAAGTTCATTTCATTGCTTGTTATTTGTTGTGTGATGAAAACTTTATTATTTACTAGAATGTTTTGTTGGAACTAATCTATAATCCAACATGTATCCTCGTTGTCGATGTGTGTTGATGACTTGTTGTATGTAATGAATGGTACATTTGCATATGCATGTCATAATCTCAATTTCTAAATGGTTTTCGACTCACTTCTTGGAGTGTTAGTGCCGTAGTAGTATAGCCAGCATCGGTAGTAGTATGAAGTTGCCACATCACATAGATCCAATCAATAGTTAGTTCTAGTTAGATCAACTAGAGCTAGCCGTCGCATGGAGTGTCGGTGTCAAAACCGGCGGATCTTGGGTAGGGGGTCTCGAACTGTGCGTCTAAGGCGGATGGTAACAGGAGGTAGGGGGCACAATGTTTACCCAGGTTTTGGGCCCTCCTGATGGAGGTAAAACCCTACATCCTGCTTGATTGTTCTTGATGATATGAGTATTACAAGAGTAGATCTAACACGAGATCAGAGAGGCTAAACCCTAGAAGCTAGACTATGGTATGATTGTATGTTTTCCTACAGACTAAAACCCTCCGGTTTATATAGACACCGGAGGGGGCTAGGGTTACACAAGGTCGGTTACAAAGGAGGAGATATACATATCTGTATTGCCTAGCTTGCCTTCCACGCCAAGTAGAGTCCCATCCGGACACGGGACGAAGTCTTCAATCTTGTATCTTCATAGTCCAACAGTCCGGCCAAAGGATATAGTCCGGCTGTCCGGAGACCTCCTAATCCAGGACTCCCTCAGTAGCCCCTGAACCAGGCTTCAATGACGATGAGTCTGGCGCGCGGTGTTGTCTTCGGCATTGCAAGGCGGGTTCCTCCTCCGAATACACCACAGAAGAGTTTGAATACAAGGATAGTGTCCGACCCTGCAAAATAAGTTCCACATCGCACCGTAGAGAGAATAATATTTCCACAAATCTAATCTGCTGACACCTTTTGACAATATGACATCATGCCTCGACCCGGTCATTATTCGAACCGTTTTTCTTTAACCAGCCCCGCACATAACGCGAGGTGGTTTCTTGACACGTCTTGTCAAAGCAGAGATCGTGTTCCCCTTATCATGGGATTCTCATCAATACAAATGTGGGTAACCCAACCGTGCCTATTGGTATGACTCCTAGATCTTAGGTAAGTCTCAACGGCTACGAGGAGGACACCTAATATTCACCCTCTTTATAAAGGGACAAGGCTTTTTCTTCGCCCCCCCTCCCCCGCGCGCACTCAATCTAATCCTTCCCCCGTCTCGAGTTCTAACACCCAGAGCTCAGGTCAGGTGCTTCGGACCTTCAATCATGTCCGAATCCAGCCTTCAAGGCCGGTGGATGCCTTCCTCCGTCACGGAGGAGGACATCAAGAAGTTGAGGGAGGCCAGATATCTGACTGCCGAAATTTCGCATAGGCTGCCCGCCCAAGGGCAGGTCGTCCCTACTCCCGAACTCAACGAAAGCGTTGTGTTCGTCTCCCACTTCCTCCGAGGGCTAGGCCTCGCTCTGGATCCCTTTGTTAGGGGTCTTATGGTTTATTACGGGTGAATTTTCATGATCTGGCCCTGGATTCCCTTCTTCACATCTCATCATTCATTGTCGTATGTGAGGCCTTCCTCCACATTACCCCTCACTTCGGCATGTGGCTCAAGACCTTCGATGTGAAGCCGAAGACGGTCGAGGGGCAGTATGCAGCGTGCGGAGGTGCTTTAATAAGCAAAATTGATGACACTCCATGGCAAAGGGTTCCTTTCCAGAGGTGTCCAGATTGTGGCAGCGGGAGTGGTTTTACATCACAGCTCCCCGAAGTGCCAAATGGGTAGCTGCCCCCACCTTTCGCTCGGGCCCCCCCACCACAACTGATGGCATGGATCAGCAGAGGTCTGAGCTGGGGTCCAGCCAAGGACGTGCCAGTACTGCAGAGCCGTATCTGAGATCTCTTTGAGGGACACTTTAGTCTGGTTATGGTAATGCAAGTTATGCTGGTTCGTTGAGTCCAGCCTTGCAAACGCCGACCCCTCCGCATGTGGGAATTCAACCCGGAAGGACCGCGCACTATTCAGCATTTCCTTGGCATGATGCACGAGGAGATATAAATCGTTCTTCGGACCCCAAATAGAGTGTCCGGACACCATCGAGGACGTGGGCCTAAGCTGCAACCGCCCCGCTGCCCAAGTAAGTAATCCCATGGCTGAACACATTGTCCTTTTATTTATCATGACATCATTATGAAGAATCGCTCTTTGACCAGGACTGGATAACAAAGGCGAAGATGATCCGGTGTTCGTCCCCCCTTCTTGAGGGCTTGGACAATCCGGTGCTGGAAAAGATGCTCCAGCCAACACCTTGTCTAGTGCCCTCAAAGGAAGATGAAGGGGGGAATAAAGAGGGCGAAAGCGGGCCTCCTTCGCTACCTATTCCAACCGAGGGAATGAGTGCCTCCGCGAGGGAGGATAACACAGGGGAAGAATCTCACATTCTCTCTCCCCGAGGAAGGAAGAGGACTACCTCTGAAGATCCAGAAACTAAGGTTTCCAAACGGGAGAAGAAATCTCAGCCAGAGGGTCCTGCCTCGGAGGGTATTCTTGCCGCACAATGTCCGCGCGGGGATCAGCCCTCTACCGAGCTGTAAGTAATCAAAAAGTACTTAATAGTGAAGATATCCTACCTTTCTTCCGAAGACAATAACCGATGCTTATAAATTGTAGTCCGGATTGCAGCCCTTCTCTACAGAGTTCATCTTCGGGGGATCTTCTTTCGGAGATGATGGAGAGCGAAACGCCTCCCTCGGACTCCCCAGCTCAAGAAGCGGGCGACCTTGAAGTGTCGTCGCGAAGGGTACTAGGGCCAGAGGATAACCCTTTGGCTGCCCGGAATCCCCAGTATTCAGCTCCTAAGGAGAGCGACAGCAAGGGTCCGTATAGTGTGTGGTCGGAAGCGCTGAAGGATCTTCTGAGGCAAGCTGCCATCTCGGAAGCGCATCGTACGCTAATGGGTATGGTAATTGAAACGATTTCATCCGCTGAAAGCGAGTTGCATGAAGCTTTTATGAGTCTGCTGAAAGGCTTCGAGGTACGTGAAATAATGTATGCTTTTAACAGTACCGCATACGTTAGGTATGCCCATGCAGATAGTAGCCCCTGAGACTCTGGTTGTCGTTGAGAACGGCGGCAAAGAGAGGATCATAGTCCCAGGTAATAACCAGACTACTTTTATGTGCAGGTGGTTGAAGCTCCGGTGGCTAGCCAGACTGATGGGTTTGTCGAACTAAGGCGACAACTGGATGCGGCAGATGCCGACATCGTGCTTGTCAACAAGCGGCCTGACGAGGCACAGGGTGAGTGATTTTTCTGGTGATCGTCACATAATAAGGGCAGCATGATGCCAGTATCTTTAATATGTTGTGACTGTAGATGGAGCTGCCATCGTGGAGACCCTTCGGGCGGAGCTTGCCCGAGCCAAGGAGCAAGCAAGGAGTAGCAATGCGGCCGCTTTAAAGGCGGCCGAAGAGTTAAGGGCCGAACAGGCCGTGCATTGCGAGAGCAAGGAAAAAATAGCCAAGATGGCTGTAGAGTTAAAAGATGCTGCTGACCGTTACCAGCTTCTTGAAGAAGAAAACAGGGCGAAGGCGACGGATCTGGAGAAGGCCCAGGTGGCTGCCAAGGAAGCCCGCTCCAAAATTAGAGCGATGAAGGAGGAGCTGAATCAAGATGCAGATATCGTGTCTAGGAAGCCCTTCTTGTTGCGTACATGAATTTGGCTGCAAGTGCTGCTGATGCAGCTGAGTACTTCAAGGATCAGAAAGGTCCCGAAGTGGAAAAGCTGTTCTGGTAACAGTTTCACGTTCCAGTCCGTCCGCTGCTGCTGAATGAGCGATTGACTGGTTGGGCCAAGCTCCATAGGTTGTCTGGACTTGCCATGAGGTCCATTGTGGATCATCTGTGGCCGGGAGGGCCAAGGCCGAATAGCTACATTAGCTTAGTTCAACAATTCCTTGATGCTGTGCCACACATCGATGCTGTAAAGAGATTGGCGTGCATAGAAGGTGCGCGGATGGCCCTTGCCCGTGTCAAAACATACTAGGCGGAGATGGAGGCCACCACTGTTGCGGCATAGGGTTCGGCCATATGCCGAGCGGCTGCCGAGCACTACTTTGAAGAAGTCCTTGAAGGCACTCGTTCGATAGAGGCTCAGTGCTCGAAGAATATTATTTTCCAGTGACATGTAGTCCCATTGTACAAACAATGTTTTTCTGAATTAATCAAGGTTGTATTTATACTTTTGCCCGAAAGTACTATGACGCCTCCTGTGCGGCCGTTTATGTATATATGTATATAACCTGAAAGTTTGCAGTCATCGGCTTCCGCCCCCATGCATATAATGCGGGGGTGTTCGCAAAAGATGCATATCCACACTTGATCCAACGTCTTGGTCCATTAAGGAGGTGATAGCGTAGCGAACGAGGCAATCGGACTATATTGCTTTAACACTTTCACTTAGCCATAGGAGTTTGAGAGTGGGGCTACTATATAGCTCCTGGTACTTCTGCGCTCATCCGAATACGGGGCGTGTACGTACATGACCAGGAATCGGCCCTGTCGGAGTAAATAACCATGGGTAGCCTAGCCGGCTCCCCCTGGCCCTTCTGAAAAAATTACGAGCCGATTCGGCCCTCAAGAATCCAAGACACAGGGCCGCCTTCCCCTTGCCGGCTGTCTCCAGGCCGGCTATCGGAAGGCGGCCCGACTTCAGCCCTCATGAAGAAAAGCCGCGGGAGGGCCGGCTCCGAGAAGCCGGCCGCGAGAAGGCCGACTCCAAGAAGCCGGCTCCCATAAAGCGGTCAAGATCGTACCCTCGAAGTCTGCATCCACATAACGGCGATGTGACGGGGCGTGGCTACAGTGAAGCCTGCCACCCCCGAATCCCGGAGCACGCCTGGCACAGTGTGCCGTACGGGTGGCCATGACCCGTCCGGCGCAGCACTGTTGCCACGTTGACCCTGATGTCATCCACGACGGGCTACCAGTACGGCCCACGGGCGGTGGGCCCCTTCGGGCAGAGAGACACCCGAAGGCGGCCAGACCTCCCCCAGTCAGCCCAAGATAGAGCCGGCTCCCCACAGCCGGCTTGCCACCTCCCTCGAAGAAGACGCCCCATTAAGGAGACAAGACGCGGTGGGGCTACAGTGATCGCCCACCGGGCGGCGGCACTGTAGCCACGCCGACTTCGGCGAAGCCCTCGCCACCAAGATTGAGCAACAGTAACCAGCCGCCGACAAGGCCCTGACAGCGGGGCCTGCCTGTCGACCAAGGAGCTGGCAGCCGGCGGGACCCACTAGCCGGCGGGCCCCAGCAGCCGGCACAGAAGCCGGAGAGCATAGACACAGACGGCTGGGCCCCGCGCCCAGCCGGATTACCATTGTACCCCCGGGGGGTAGGCCTATATAAACCCCCCGGGGCATCCATGCAAAGGGAGATCAATCCCTGCTAGTCTCAGACACCACATAGGGAGGAGAAGAGAGCAAGCCGTGCCCTTCTTCCTCCTCTCGCCAAACAGCTCAAGGAGCACCGTGTAGGTACTTGTTCATCTAGTGACCATGCGGAGACCCCACAGAGCAGCAGTAGGGGTGTTATCTCCACGGAGAGCCCCGAAGCTGGGTAAGATTCGCCGGCGTGCATCTCTTCGCCTCATCCCGTTTCCAGGCACCGGCGACGTCTTACTGGCTCCCACAATGATAAGCCACCCGTTGGCATATGTCGCACCTACCACCCGACATTTGGCGCCCACCGTGGGGCGAGGTGCACTGCCGTCCGGAGAACTGTTCTGGACAGGAACCCTCTTCCTCCCCCGCGAGCGTAGCCAGCCCGGCACGCCCGATGGCGCTTGCCACGACGCGCTACAAGGCGTCACCAACATCTGTGCGGCGAGCAGCCTCGCCGATCTCCTTGACAAGACTCTCATATCTGACGAGCTCGCCTCCGACGCGGGCAACGACCACCTTGTCAACCTCCTCGGCCAGCTCCACGTCTCCGGCGAGCCTGTCGTGGACTTGGAGTCGGTTGGCTCCACCGATCCGATGCCTGTCGACTCCGACACGGCCTCACTCGACACGTTCCCCACCAACGTCGCGATCTACAACGACCCGCTTCCCCGGGCTGATGGCTGCGACGCTATCACCACCGAGGTGATGGTCATCGGCCACGGCGGCGCTTCTGACGAGAGCGCCCACGACGCCCCACATGCGGCGGTCCACGACTTGTCCATCCCCCTCCCGGCCGATGCCGACGCTGAAGAACTGGAAGCTCGCCGCCTTGCCCTCCTCGCAGAGGGCCGGAAGTTGGTTTCCATGAGATGCCTCGCTGAGGCCCACCGATGCGAGGCCGACCGCGCCGCCTTTGGCACACCACCCCCAGGCGGGCCTAGCCGGGCCAGCGTTGTCAGACAGCACCGCGATGTCGTCGCCGATACGCTAGGAGTCGACCGCCCTGTCTACGCTACTCCACTCGAGAACCTGCGCGCCGCCCAGGTGGCCGTAGACGAGCTAGATGGACTAGGGACCGAAGAACTCCCCCACATGACCCGACGTATCCAGCAGCTGATCGATGCAGCCGCACAGCGGCACGAAGCCGACGCCCACGCGCGGCGCGAGAAAGAACCGGCTGCCAGCCGAAGCCGAACCCGAATCTCCATCGAGCGAGACGCAGAAGGCCACCCCCGGGCCGTGGAGTGGCGGGGAAACCCGCCTCCGCCCCGGCCCTGTGGAGAGAGATATCCCACCCCGCCGCCTGTTGCGCATCCGACTCTCAGCGGCCGGCTAGGTCGCCGCGAAGGAGTCGGCGAGAACGACGCCCACCATCGGATCGACCGCCTAGCGCGATCCCTGGAGCTAGAAGAAGAAGAGGATGTCGGCCCGCCTTGCTTCGGCCCCCGCATCCGCGACGAGCATTTCCCCAAAGGATTCTCGCTCCCAAGAGACACGCCCAAGTACAATGGCTCTGTGAAGCCGGAAGATTGGTTGATCGACTACTCCACGGTGGTTAGCATAGCCAACGGCGCGTTGCCGTGAAGTACGTGCCCCTCATGCTGCAGGGCACGGCGCGGACCTGGCTCAACAGCCTCAAGCCATACAACATCAACAGCTGGCTAGACTTCACAGAAGCCTTCGTCTGCAACTTCACCAGCACCTACAAGCGGGCTCCCAAGCCCAGACAGCTCTCCTTGTGCGTACAAGGCCCCGCCGAGTCCACTCGCGACTACCTCACGCATTGGGCCGAGCTCCGCAACTCTTGCGAAGGGGTGCACGAGGTGCAAACCATAGAATACTTCACAGCCGGTTGCCGAGAAGGCACCCTCCTCAAGCACAAGCTCCTCTGCGATGAGCCGACTACCCTCGACGAGCTTCTGATCATAGCGGACAAGTACGCCACCGCCGACTCCTCGATGAAGACCAAACTCCGGGTAGACGCGTCCGGAAAGGTACTCAACCTGGCGCCCAAGACGCCGGCTAGGGACTCCGGCCGATGCCCCCACCACAACGACCACAAGCGCAAGGGCCCGGTGCCGCCCTCCACCAGTCGGCAGGTGGCCACAGTCGAAGACGAGCAGCCTGAAGCGCGGCCCGCACCCAAGAAGCAGAGGGGCGGCAAGCCGGCTTGGCAGCCGGCCTTCTCCTATCAGCAGACTCTCAATGCCCCGTGCAAGTTCCACAGCGGCGCGAAGCCGTCCAACCACACGACCCGGAAGTGCCACTAGCTCACCTGAATCTCTAAAGGCGAAGGGCTCGCACCGCCTCCGCCTGCTGGTCCGCCGCCTCTGGCTCCGCAGCTGTCGGCCGCTCAGCCCGCAGTCGGAGCCGTGCACGATGAGTTCCCCGAGGAGCATGCCGCCTATATCATCTTTACAAGTCAGCCCGAAGACCGGCGCAGCAAACGCCGAGAGCACCAAGAAGTCAGCATGGTTGCTGCCAACCCCACCGAGCACATGCATTGGTCAGAAAAACCTATCAGCTGGAGCCAGACCGACCACCCAGAGGTGATGCCGTCTCCCGGATCTTATGCGTTGGTTTTGGATGCCACCCTTGCAACGGATAGACGCGCTACCCGATTCTCCCGCGTGCTGATAGACGGCGGGAGCAGCATCAACATCCTGTACCGTGACACCATGGAGAAGCTGAATGTCAAGATGAAGCAACTCATGCCTACTCGGACTGTGTTCCATGGCATCGTACCCGGCCTGTCCTGCGCCCCCATTGGCAAGATCAAGATTGATGTACTTTTTGGGGACAAGGAGCATTTCCGCCGGGAAGCGATCTGGTTTGAAGTGGTGGACCTGGAGAGCCCTTACCATGCATTGCTTGGCCGACCTGCCTTGGCCAAGTTCATGGCAGTTCCCCACTATGCATACCTCAAGATGAAGATACCGAGCACCAAAGGCGTCATCACCGTAGCCGGCGATTACAAGAAGTCCTCTGAGTGCGCAGCAGCCAGCAGCCGGCTGGCCGAGTCCCTTGTGATTGCCGAAGAAAAGAAGATGTTGGACCGAGTCGTGGCCATGGCCGGCGAGCAGTCGGCCTTGTCCCCCGATCCCAAGGAGCATGATGCTCAAGGATCTTTCCAGCCGGCCAAGGAGACGAAGAAGATACCTCTTGACCCCGAGCACCCAGAGAGGTTTGCCGTCATCGGGGCAAACCTAAACAGCAAATAGGAAGGCGAGCTCGCCGATTTCCTCCGTGAGAATCGGGACATCTTTGCATGGTCCCCCAAGGACATGCCGGGCGTTCCGAAGGAATTCGCCGAGCACAAACTACACGTCCGAGAAGACGCAAAGCCAGTCAAACAACCCCTCCGCCGACTGTCGGAGGAGAAACGCAGGATTGTGGGAGAGGAGATAGCCCGGCTTCTGGCAGCCGGCTTCATTATGGAAGTTTTCTTTCCAGAGTGGCTCGCCAACCCGGTCCTCGTGCTAAAGAAGAACAACAAGTGGCGCATGTGTATAGACTACACGAGCCTCAACAAGGCCTGCCCCAAAGATCCCTTTGCCCTGCCAAGGATTGACCAAGTGATAGACTCCACGGCCGGATGCGAGCTGTTGAGTTTCTTGGATGCTTACTCAGGGTATCACCAGATAAAGTTAGATCCGGCAGACCGCCTGAAGACCGCCTTCATCACGCCATTCGGAGCCTTCTGCTACCTGACTATGACATTCGGCTTGAGAAATGCCGGTGCCACTTTTCAGCGTTGCATGCAGAAGTGCCTCCTCAAGCAACTCGGCAGAAATGCCCACGTCTACGTAGACGACATTGTGGTGAAGACGGAGAAGCGCGGCACCTTGCTGGAAGACCTCAAGGAAACATTTGAGAACCTACGCCGGTTCCAAATCAAGCTTAACCCCGAGAAATGCGTGTTCGGAGTGCCAGCCGGCCAGCTCCTAGGCTTCCTGGTCTCCGAACGCGGCATCGAATGCAACCCAGTAAAGATCAAGGCCATTGAGAGAATGGCGATTCCCACCAAACTTCGAGACGTCCAGAAGTTTACCGGATGCTTGGCCTCCCTGAACCGCTTCATCAGCCGGCTCGGAGAGAAAGCTCTTCCCCTCTACCGCCTCATGAAGAAGACCAACCACTTCGAGTGGAATGACCAAGCCGATCAAGCTTTTCACGAGCTGAAGAAGATGCTGGCCACGCCGCCTGTCCTGGCGGCGCCGACTGAGAAAGAGCCCATGCTCCTCTACATTGCCGCAACCAGCCGGGTGGTCAGCACCGTCATCGTAGTCCAACGCCCAAAAGAAGGTTGAGCCCAGCCGGTCCAGAGGCCGGTGTACTATTTGAGCGAGGTGTTGTCTACCTAGAAGCAGAACTACCCGCACTACCAGAAGATGTGCTACGGCGTGTACTTCGCCGCCAAGAAGCTGAAGCCCTACTTCCAAGAGCATCCCATCACGGTTGTATGCACCGCCCCGCTGGCCGAGATCATAGGCAGCCGGGATGCATCCGGCCGGGTGGCGAAATGGGCCATCGAGCTTGCCCCCTATACGATCTTCTACCAGCCTCGCACCGCCATCAAGTCCCAAGCATTGGCCGACTGCCTCGTCGACTGGGCCAAGACCAAGTACCTACCGCCGGCTCCCGACTCCACTCATTGGCGCATGCACTTAGATGGGTCCAAGATGCGCACCGGCTTGGGAGCCGGCGTCATCCTCACCTCTCCCAAAGGCGACAAGCTCAGATACACGCTGCAAATTCACTTTGCCGCCTCCAACAACGTGGCCGAGTACGAGGCGCTCATACACGGGCTCCGGCTTGCCAAAGAACTCGGCATTCGCCGGATCCTATGTTATGGCGACTCGGACTTGGTGGTCCGGCAATCATCCGGCAACTGGGATGCCAAGGACGCAAATATGGCAAGCTACCGCTTGCTCGTTCGGCAGATCAGTGGGTATTTTGAAGGATGCGAGTTCCTCCACGTACCACGAGCCGACAACGAGCCAGCTGATGCCCTGGCTCGAATAGGCTCCACTCGGCAAGCAATACCAACCGGTGTCTCTCTACAACGCCTCCTCAAGCCGTCTATCAAGCCGTCTCCAGAGTCCGATTCCATCTTCGTGCCGCCTGACCCCGACGCAGCCGGCTCGAAGAACCAAGCAGGTGACCTGGGGACTTCGATAGTCGGCCAGGGGGTATCAGCAGGCGGCTCGGGGACTTCCGTAGTTACGCCCGACCCGGGGACTGCCTCACCCGGCTCGGGGACTGCGGTAGTCGGCCCGGAGACTACACCAACACAACAGGCGGCGGCCGACTCCAGCATTTCACCGCCCAGCCCGCCCGCCCTGGTCGCAGTAGCCGTTTTGGCAATAGAAGAAGTCGCAGCTCCGTCATGGGCTCAATCCATCCTCAACTTCCTAATAAACCAAGATCTGCCGGCTGACGAAGTAGAGGCAAGACAAGTCCAACGCCGAGCCGGAGCATACACAATCATCAACAGAGAACTCGTCAAGCGCAGTGTCACTGGAGTCCTCCAGCGATGCGTCGAGCAAGATAAGGGCATTGCAATCCTCAGAGACATCCACCAAGGAGAATGCGGCCACCATGCGGCCTCAAGATCACTCGTCGCCAAAGCCTTCCGCCATGGTTTCTTTTGGCCGACTGCTTTGGATGACGCCAAGGAGTTAGTTAAACATTGCAAAGGGTGCCAACTCTTCAGCTCCAAGCAACACATGCCGGCTTCAGCACTCAAGACCATTCCCCTCACTTGGCCCTTCACCGTTTGGGGACTAGACATGGTGGGCCCATTCAAGCTGGCGTGCGGCGGCATGACACATCTGCTTGTCGCCGTGGACAAATTCACCAAATGGATTGAGGCAAAGCCGATCAAGAAGCTGAATGGGCCGACTGCTGTGACATTTATCGCAGATATAACAACTCGGTATGGCGTGCCACACAGCATCATCACCGACAATGGCACGAATTTCGCCAAGGGAGCCTTGGCACGTTTCTGCGTGACGCAAGGCATCCGGTTGGACCTAGCATCCGTCGCCCACCCGCAGTCAAACGGCCAGGTCGAGCGAGCCAACGGCCTCATCCTTTCCGGCATCAAGCCCCGACTGATCGTACCACTGGAGCGTTCAGCCGGCTATTGGCTCGATGAGGTGCCGGGTGTCCTCTGGAGTCTGCGCACTACACCAAACAAGTCAACCGGCTTCACTCCTTTCTTCCTCGTATATGGTGCCGAGGCGGTCATCCCAACTGACACCGAGTTCGACTCGCCTCGGGTAACCATGTACACGGAAGCCGAGGCCAAGGAAGCACGAGAAGACGGCGTCGACCTGCTGGAAGAAGGCCGGCTGTTAGCCCTCAGCCGGTCCGCCATCTATCAGCAGGGCCTGCGCCGCTACCACAGCCGGAAGGTCAAGCCAAGATCCTTCCAAGAGGGCGATCTTGTGCTCCGGCTGATCCAGCGAACAGCCGGCCAGCACAAGCTCTCGGCCCCTTGGGAGGGCCCCTTCGTCATCAGCAGAGCCTTAGGCAACGACTCCTACTACCTGATCGACGCGCAGAAGCCGAAGGCACGAAAGAGAGACGACTCCGGCAAGGAGTCGGAACGACCATGGAACGCCAACCTCCTCCGAAGGTTTTACAGTTGAAATGCAGTATGTATCACGCTAACTTTTGTACTAAGTACGAGACAATAGGCCCCCCGAGGAGAGCTCGGGGACTGCCATCTTTTGTCTATGAATGAAAAGTATCATGCTTATGGCCTTGTCATTGCATTCACTTTTTTCCGTCCGGCACCGGGTTCGACTAGTCGGCCCGGGGACTGGCCGCCTGGAGTTATATTAGAAGTCCTACCCGCAGTCAGACAAGTAGTGTGCCGGCTCCCAAGCCTTCTCTTGCCAAAAGTCGCAGTTCGAAGAACCGGCTGTCCGGCTGGCAAGAGTTAAGGGCAGGAACGGGTGCCCACACGAAAAACGGCTAGGGACTAACGGACTAATATAACAAAAGCCGGTTTTTCTCCCACCGCCGACCGGCTACCAGAGTAGCCGGCCGGCCGGCTTCCATTCACCTCGCTCCAATCTAAGAAAGCTCGAGTACTTGCCTTCCCAGAAGGGGAAGGCGGCAAAGGAAACAGCCTAAGGATAAAAAGCATACATGAATGGAAACCAAACACGCAATAATATTTACATAAAAGACCTTCAAAAGGCCAGCTTTCAACATAGTTTGAATACACCCCCAGCGGGTGGAACTGCGCAAGTTTAATAAAGTTGTTCAAAAGGCAACAAGCAGGAAAAAACAAGGATGGCAGACTAAGCCAAGGGAGCGACTGGCGAGTCGGGCAGGTCGGTGGAGACGGCAGTGCCGGCTGGAGGAGTGGCCGGCTGGCGAACCTCGGCATGATCACCGCCTCCCGCAGAAGGTGCGCTAGCACGCGCCTTGTTGCCGGAGGCACGATCAGGCTGAGGTTGGCTGCCTGCTTCACTAGTTGGCTCAACGTCTTCGTCGTCCTCTCCTTCGTTGTCTTCGCCTTCGTCACTACACGCGATCTCCTCTGCCGAGTCTTCACCCGCTGCTGGGTCCAGCCCGAACCACTCCTCCGGCTGGGCAACGCCGTTGTCATTGATCTCAGGAGCGAAGACGCTGATGTCAGTACACTCGGCGATCATCGAAGCGCGCTGAGCAATAGCCGGCCACACCTCCTCCAATTCTTCGTCGGCCACCAGCCGCCAGGTGCGCAGCTGGTCCAGGTTCAGCCCCGGATACCAGGCTCGGACGAACTCCAGCGCCCACCCAGCTCCAAGACGGGCTGCCGACGCCTTCTAGGCCTCAAAGCGGCCAACCGCCACCTCCAGCCAGTCGGTAGTCTGACTCGGGGTGCGGGGAATCGTCTCGCTTGGCCAGAGGGCGGCCAACACCTGCGCCCCGGCACGCTGGAGGCTGCGGAGCATACGGTGAGCCGGCTGCAGCCGGGCTTGGACCGCCAAGAGCTGCTCCTCAAGCGTCCGGCTCGCGTCCGGTGCGATTTCAGCCCCTGCCTGCCAGCGTACCTTGCGATGGGCCTCAATGGATTGGGTGGCGAAGACGGAGTAGCCGGGAAAGTAGTCTGCACAGAGAACAAAAAGCAGCACAAGTCAGAACACAAATCAGGGATCAAAGGGCAAGCAGGGAGTGAAGAAGGCGGCTTACCGTCGATCAGATCCTCGATACGGCTGAAGCCTTCGCTCAGCGCCTGCTTCGCTTCAGCCCAGCCCGCTGCTTCGGTCTCGAACTCGGCCTTCAGAGCGTCCTTGTTGTCCTGCACCTTCTTCAGGGCCGCCTTGTGGGTCTCCTCCTGGTCGGCCAACTTCTTGACCAGGAGGTCACGCTCCAGGACCAAGGCGCTGTACTCGGCTTCCTTGGCGCGAAGGGCGGCCTGGGCCCCGCTGAGTTGCTCCCTCAAGTCGGCATTGGCTCCTGCAAGCATGAAGACAAAGGAAAATTAATAAGGGGAAGTCGTCAAGGAAGATCAGACCCGGCTGCTCAGTAGTCGGCCCGAATCTCGGGGACTACACCCAGTGGGTGCGCTGACGCGCCCCCACAGGAGATGAATGAGACAAACACGCACTCTGGCTGCTGGTCAGGTCCTCAGTTCTCTGGCCCAGCTCCTGAGCCTGGGAGTTGAAGGCGGTTGCGCGAAGGTTATGATACTCCTAGAAGATTATACAGGAGGCAAGGTTAAGTTAAGTTGTCAGAACCTAGTAAGTTCCAAGCCACCTGCGCAGCAGCCGGCTTGGAACTCGGGGACTACACCCAGTGGGTGCAATGACGCGCCCCCACGGAAGAAATCGAAAGAGCAAAATAACCAAGGACAGAAGACTCACCCGGATGACGGCCCGCGTCGAGAGAAACTCTTGAGTGTATCGCTGCAGCGAGGTAGCCTGAGCTTGAAGCCGGTTCCGGACCTCCTGGGCCGCCGCGTTCAGCTCGCCCGTCCCCCGCTGGGAGTCCACTCGGATGTGCTGACGCTGGCCGCCTCCAGGGCCTCCGCCGTCTGGCTGGCGCCCGCTGCTCGGTGCGGTTCCGGCGCGGAGGCGCCACCCCCTGCGCGCCGGCGCAATGCCGGCTGCACCTCGAGGTCTGCCCCTGCCGCCGGCTCACCCCTGGATTGCTGCTCTGGCGCCGCAGCTGATTGGCCGCTTTGGCCCGCTCCAGTCGGCGCCGTCTGCGACGCCCCCTCCACGAAGATCACGGGGTCCTCCCGCCTCTCCATCACCGGCGGGCCTTGGTCGACCTCCTCCGACAGGGGCACGGGAACGTCGGGGGCCACGGCGCGGAGGGGAACAACGAGCAACGGAGGCCGGTTGTGCGAGGCCTCCGCCTCCGTCTCCACGGCTGCCGCCTTCGCCCGGGCCTTGGCCGCCGCGTCGGCCTGCTCCTTCGTCCCCTGGGCGGTCCTTTGCTCCGCCACCTCCCGCTCCTCCCGCACCTCCCGCGCGTTCCGCTCCGTGGCCTCCTTAAGGTCGGCGCGGGGATCCACGCGGCGGGAGCTTGAGGACCCTCCAGTCGGCCCGACTACGGAGCCGCCAGGACCTCGCTCGAGAGAAAGTGGCGCCCTGTCCGGCAAGAAAAGAAAGGTTTAGAAGAGTTTCGGACGAAGAAGACAAAAAATATATACGCAAGACATTCGACGACTTACGCAGAGATCGCCTGCGGCTGCTTCACCGCCTGGCGGAAGCGGGCCGCCTCGCGGCCGCCTCATCCCGCTTGGTCGCCGCCGTGGAGGCCGTCGATTTTTTCGGCCGGCTGCCGAAGAAGGTCGATGTGGCCCGGCGCTTCTGCGCACCGCCGCGGGTAGGCGGCACGGCAGACGAGCCCGTGCCTTGATGATCGGGCGCCGGCTGGCGGTGCGGGGCGACTTCGACCTCGTCGTCATCCGGCCAGTCCTCGAAGCTGGCCCCGAGTCCCGCGCCTCCGGCCTCGTCGCCTTCCCCCACGATGGCGTCTTCCATGGCAGCCGCTCCCAGGTCCGGATCCCCGGCGTCGTCCACCGTGCGGTTGGGGAGGAGCTGGCGCTCTACCCCCGCGGCCCCGGCTGTCGGCGGGAGAAGAGGGTTCTGCAAAAGGCAGACCAATTGATCAAGAGTCGGCTATCATGAGGCCGGCTACAAAAAAGGAAGAAAATAAGAAAGAACTTATGGCAGGCAGAGGGTTGGCGCGAGAATACGGCTCCTTGGCGTATCGCCAATCCTCGGCGAGCTTGTAGTTGGAGATATAATTCACCATGTAAGACACCTCTGCATGAGGAATCTCCCTGGTGCTCAGCCGGCACGGGTCGAAGCGGCCTCTCATTTGGCAGATCATGTGAGGCCGGCCTTGGAGCGGAAGAACCCGCGCTCCATGAAGGCGGCCACCAAGTCGGCTCCGGTCAGGCCCTCCGACTGGATCATCACCCGAAGCCGGGAGACGGCTGCGTTCCCGGCCTGAGATAGCGACCTGGCCCGGTAGCTCCACGAAGGCTGCCTCCCAGCCGGCGGGCCGGCTACGTAAGCCGGCAGGTTGACGTAGTCGCCTTGCTGAGTGACGTTCTTCACGTAGAAATAAGACTTCTGCCAAAGCTTCACCGACTGGATCAGCGGAATGGACGGGAACGGATTGTTCTCGCTCACCCGCCTCATGGAAATGCAGGCTCCGCAGGGGGCGGGCACGCCCGCGACGACGGTGCCGAGCTTGCTTTGGAAGAACTCCCCCCAGAGCTCGAGCTTGGGGAGAACTTCAAGAAAACCCTCGCACAGGGTGACGAAGGCCGACAGCAGCATCACCGCGTTGGGCGTGAGGTGATGCGGCTGGAGGTGGTAGAACTCGAGGAAGGCTCGAAGGAATCCGCTCGCCGGGAGGCCGAAACCGCGCAGGCAGTGCGAGCGAAACATCACCCGCTCACCCTCCTCCGGTGCCGGCGAAATCTCCCTCGCCGGTGCTTGACGAACCCGCACAAGGTTCTCGCCGGGCAGACGCCGCGTCCGGCGGAGGAACTCGACGTGGTCCTCGTGGACGTTGGAGCCATCCCACGAGCTCAACAACGCCATGGGAGCAATGCAACGGGGAGCAAGACGAAGCAACGGCGAAACGGCGCGGCAAAGGATTGCTGCGGCGGGGAGGAAGACGAAGCGACAGCGGAATGGCGCGGCAAAGAGTTGCTGCGGCGAAGAGAAGAAGAAGGAGGGCGAGAAGGGGCGGAGTGAGGGAGAGCGCGCGAGCCTCTGCCGCTCCCCCTCCTCCTACTACTTATAGACCGTGCGGCGGAGCCGAGGAGGCGCGGCGTGGGGGAACGTGGGGATCAACTGCGCCCACTCCCCCACGTCCCGCGATTATTGTGCCTTGATGGCAGAATAAAACCGCCGCGGGAAGGCGAGCGGTCCATGTGGGCCGCAGAAGATCCGCGCTCGGACCAAGGCCTGCGAGTGGTGGGCCCGGGCCTGCGGCGGTGTCCCGTCGCGCGCGTGCGTTGGCAGGATTTCCTCGCCACGTGGCCCACGTTCCCGCCTACGAGAAACGGAGCTTTTCCGAAGACGGCGCGCACGAGCAAAGCCGGCCCCTCGGTATAGGAAGCAGACCTAGCTTCTCGTCCCTTTGTCAGCCTCGAAGCTCGATCAGCTTCGGCGACTACTGTCGGAGTAAATAACCATGGGTAGCCTAGCCGGCTCCCCCTGGCCCTTCTGAAAAAATTACGAGCCGATTCGGCCCTCAAGAATCCAAGACACAGGGCCGCCTTCCCCTTGCCGGCTGTCTCCAGGCCGGCTATCGGAAGGCGGCCCGACTTCAGCCCTCATGAAGAAAAGCCACGGGAGGGCCGGCTCCAAGAAGCCGGCCGCGAGAAGGCCGACTCCAAGAAGCCAGCTCCCATAAAGCGGTCAAGATCGTACCCTCGAAGTCTGCATCCACATAACAACAATGTGATGGGGCGTGGCTACAGTGAAGCCTGCCACCCCCGAATTCCGGAGCACGCCTAGCACAGTGCACCGTACGGGTGGCCATGACCCGTCCGGCGCAGCAGTGTTGCCACGTTGACCCTGATGTCATCCATGACAGGCTACCAGTACGGCCCACGGGCGGTGGGCCCCTTCGGGCAGAGAGACACCCGAAGGCGGGCAGACCTCCCCTAGTCAGCCCAAGATAGAGTCGGCTCCCCATAGCCGGCTTGCCACCTCCCTCGAAGAAGATGCCCCATTAAGGAGACAAGATGCGGTGGGGCTACAGTGATCGCCCACCGGGCGGCGGCACTATAGCCACGCCCACTTCGGCAAAGCCCTTGCCACCAAGATTGAGCAACAGTAACCAGCCGCCGACAAGGCCCTGACAGTGGGGCCTGCCTGTCGACCAAGGAGCCGGCAGCCGGCGGGACCCACTAGCCGGCAGGCCCCAGTAGCCAGCGCAGAAGTCGGAGAGCGTAGACACAGATGGCTGGGCCTCGCGCCCAGCCGGATTACCATTGTACCCCCGGGGGGTAGGCCTATATAAACCCCCCGGGGCATCCATGCGAAGGGAGATCAATCCCTGCTAGTCTCAGACACCACATAGGGAGGAGAAGAGAGCAAGTCGTGCCCTTCTTCCTCCTCTCGCCAAACAGCTCAAGGAGCACCGTGTAGCTACTTGTTCATCTAGTGACCATGCGGAGACCCCGCAGAGCAGCAGTAGGTGTGTTATCTCCATGGAGAGCCCCGAAGCTGGGTAAGATTCGCCGGCGTGCATGTCTTCGCCTCATCCCGTTTCCAGGCACCGGCGACGTCTTACTGGCTCCCACAATGATAAGCCACCCGTTGGCATATGTCGCACCTATCACCCGACAGGGCCTTCATTAATGCGGAGGAATCCCGAAGATTTCGATTAGTCATCGAGTGGTTGACCAGTCTCTCGCTATATCATGACAGTTAGTTTTTAGCTTTCTCTACTGAGGTGCTCATCCGGATGAACCAGGGCACAATCACAATAGTTCTCCCAGTGCTACCTTAGCCGACATAACGGAATGTAAGGTACCAAAATGTGGGAGCCGGGAAAACCCAGCATTTGACCAAAGACATGATTCGGAGCTGATGCATATAGGGCCAAACTCGCAACGCCGAACACTCCCTAAGGTGTTTGGTCTTTATAACATATACCGGGCTAAACAATGCCCTTTATAAGTAACCCCATGTGTCCAGGTACGTGCAAAATCCTGGCGTGGCCACATGCCAATAACGCCGGCATCCTTCTCGGTTGTGTGGAGTATCCGGAGGATGTCAGCAACAAGAGACAGTAAAAAAGGTTTACGTAGGGCCTTAATCTAAAAAGAAACCTTTGGGCAGGTCCCTGCTGCACGTCTGCGCCTGTGTCTTTGTTGTGCCGTTTCCTGGACGGGTGTAGCACGATTGCCACCTGCAAAAGGAAAGAACTTAGGTGAAAGTTGTCGTGCCAAAACTAAGAATGAATTATCAAAATTCCGGGCTGGCCCTAATTGCACGCGGGAAGCCCCTGGTATCATTTTATGATGGTTCAAAAACCAATCTCATGCATGTATGATGGAACGCCGGACTCGTCTAACCATGTCCGTGGTCTTGACGACCTACCATTTTTTCTGGTTGGTGAGGTCGTCTAGTGTGCGGCTGTTAGAGCCGCCGCGTCCTCTTCCGTACGTAAAGAACAGTTGGCATTTCCGCTAACTGTAATGATGCCTCGTGGAGCGGGCATCTTGAGCTTGAGAAAAGCATAATGCGGTATTGCATTAAAACGAGCGAAAGCCGCTCTTCCGAGTAGTGCTTGATAATCACTTCGGAATGGAGCGATGTGAAAATCTAATGTTTCGCTTCGGAATTTATCGGGAGAACCGAATACCACCTCTAGTGGTAGAGAGCCCGCACAGCGGGCCTCTTGGCCTGGTATTACTCCCTTGAAGGTAGTACTACTGTGGCTTATTTGTGTCGGGTCTATCCGCATTTTGCGGACTGTGTCCTGATATATCAGATTTAGATCACTGCCGCCGTCCATTAGGACCCTTGTGAAATGGTACCTGTTTATTATTGGGTTTAACACCAAGGCCGTCAGTACTTCGTGTCGGATATTTGTATTGTGATCCCTACGATCAAAAGTGATCGTGCAGGCCAACCAGGGGTTGAGCCTAGGGATGACGAGATTTATAGCGCGTGTGCATCGGGGTGCGTGATTGCTTCCCCCCTTTGTCACATGGATCACGTCTACTGTTTTAACCTCTCGTGGGAATTTTTTCTGTCCTCCGGCACTTTGCTGGCGATGCTCATCCTCGTCTTCCCTTGGTGTCTCTTCCCCTTTGTGTTCGGCGTTTAGCTTACCGGCCTGCTTGAAGACCCAACATTCTCTATGGGTATGATTTGCAGGTTTGTGTGGGGTGCCGTGAATCTGACAGAGTTTGTCAAGAATTTTGTTTAGGCCAGATTCTCCTTCTCTGCTACCTTTGAAAGTCTTTTTCCGCTGACCTGGTCGAGAGCCCCTGAATCCGGCATTTACCGCCATGTTATCTGGGCTACCTTCTTTATTTCGACGCTTGTTTTTGGTGCGTCGTGGTTTACCATTGCCATCCCTGACTTTGGATGTGCTTGGTGCACTGGTGCTGCTCCGGGCCAACCAGTTGTCCTCTTCCGCACAAAAGCGGGTCATGAGGCTTGTTAGGGATGCCATTGTTCTCGGTTTTTCTTGACCGAGGTGTCTGGCGACCATTCGTCTCGGACGCTGTGTTTGAAAGCTGCTAAGGCTTCGGCGTCCGGACAGTCGTCAATTTGGTTCTACTTAGTGAGGAACCTGTTCCAAAGCTTTCGGGCGGACTCTCCAGACTGTTGGATTATATGACTTAAATCGTTTGCATCCGGAGGCCGGACATAAGTCCCTTGAAAATTGGCCCAGAAAGCGTCCTCGAGCTCCTCCCAACTTCCAATTGAGTTTTCAGGGAGGCTTTTCAGCCAGTGCCTAGCTGGCCCTTCAAGCTTGAGGGGCAAATATTTAATGGCATGGAGATCATCTCCATGAGCCATATGGATGTGGAGGATGAAGTCCTCTATCCAGACTCCAGGGTCTGTGGTTCCGTCATACGCTTCTATGTTCACCGGTTTGAATCCCTCTGGGAATTCGTGATCCAACACCTCATCAGTGAAACATAAGGGTGTGCAGCACCCTGTATTGGGATGCGCCATGGTATTCGGACAGTTGTAGTATTCGGTGTTGGCTGTGTATCGTAACACGCTTCCTAGATCCATAGATAGATCTGGTCGCGCCGGATTTCTGACGCAAGTTCTCACGTAGATCGTGTGTTCACTTATGCGTGACGTTGTTAGCCGCTCTATCGTGTTCACATGGTGGTTAATCCGGCTGGTTGGCTATATCACTTTTTGGCTATATGGGCTCTAAGGCCTCATCGTCGAATTCCGGTAATAGCTTGCGCTTTGGATAGCTATTTGGATGGTAACTTCCACCATACTTTGTTACTTTGTTCCACTTGCTGTTGAGCGTATTTTGTGCGACCTTGAGCCTTTGCTTATGTTTCTTCAGGCTTCTCGCTATGGCAATAAGCCTATTGTGGAGGTTCTCTTGCTCCAAGTGTGTTTCCGGGATGATGGGTGCATCTTCGTCTGGACTGTTTTCTTCCCTAGACGGGGATCGATGAGGCGTATCTTTGGCGTCATCGTGTTCGGACGTCGGATCTGTATTATGTGTGCAGTTTGCATCTTGATCGCATTCTTCCACCGGGGTGGTGCAGTTGTTGTTTCTTCCCGAGTCACGTGGACTATTATTATCGCTGTTTTTTGCTGTGGCGGGACTTAGAGCGGCGCCGCTGACATCGGCACTTGGGTTGCCTCTTGGAGGGGTCATCCACCGCTTTCTCATCGCCATTGGCTTCTTTGGGGGTGTCCACCATGTATACGTCATGTGATGAAGTATCGGTCCAGCGCCCTATGGGCGGTGGTTTCGGCTCGTCTCCTGCATCATCGTCCATACCGTTGATGTCTTCGGAGTCAAAGTCGAGCATGTCGGTTAAGTCGTCGACAGTGGCTACTAAGTGGGTGGTGGGTGAGCAGCGAATTTCTTCGTCGTCCACATCCCATTCTAGCCGGACATAGTTCGGCCAGGGTTCTCCTGACAGGGAGAGAGACCTTAATGAATTTAGCACATCTCCGAAAGGTGAGTGCTGAAAGATATCCGCGGAGGTGAACTCCATGATCGGTGCCCCGTCGGTTTTGCCAGGCACAGATGTAGGCGGCTCGGAGTCCGTGGCCGGGGATAAATCCAGTGGTTCGGTGACACGGCTCTCGTACGGGTTGAAGTCAGCATCCGGCTCTATCGCCACTGAGAGTGTGGCCTCCATGGCGGGGTCCATCCCTCCGCTCTCGGATGGCGCGACTTGCTCCAGATTAAAGGCCAGAGTAGCTGCGGATGCAATATCTCGAACACTGTCCGACGACAGAGTTACATCTAACTCGTCGCGGCTGCGCGGCGCATTCCGCATGGGCTCGAATCCGTCGAAGATCAAGTCTCCGCGGATATCGGCCATGTAGTTCAAGTTTCCAAATCTGACCTGATGGCCAGGGGCGTAGCTCTCAATCTGCTCCAGATGGCCAAGCGAATTGGCCCGCAGTGCAAAGCCGCCGAATATTAAGATCTGTCCAGGGAGGAAAGCCTCACCCTAGACCGCATTGCTAGTGATGATCGAAGGAGCCATCAAGCCTTATGGGGACGACACAGTGGAACTCTCAATGAAAGCACCGATGTCGGTGTCAAAACCGGCGGATCTCGGGTAGGGGGTCCCGAACTGTGCGTCTAAGGCGGATGGTAACAGCAGGCAGGGGACACGATGTTTACCCAGGTTCGGGCCCTCCTGATGGAGGTAAAACCCTATGTCATGCTTGATTGTTCTTGATGATATGAGTGTTACAAGATTGATCTACCACGAGATCAGAGAGGCTAAACCGTAGAAGCTAGCCTATGGTATGATTGTATGTTGTCCTACAGACTAAAACCCTCCGGTTTATATAGACACCGGAGGGGGATAGGGTTACACAAGGTCGGTTACAAAGGAGGAGATATACATATCCGTATTGCCTAGCTTGCCTTCCACGCCAAGTAGAGTCCCATCCGGACACGGGACGAAGTCTTCAATCTTGTATCTTCATAGTCCAACAGTCTGGCCAAAGGATATAGTCCGGCTGTCCGGAGACCCCCTAATCCAGGACTCCCTCACGGAGGCCAAGAAATACGGTGATAGCGTGATTGTGTGAGGTGGGCTTATACGTTGTAGTATGATGTCGGCATAGGGCTTGTCGTGTTTCCTACTCCTCCGGTCTAAATGTGGACAAGATTTGGTCGAGTTCTTCCTCCTTTTGCCGACACGTGGGACATCCAGCATCCAGGTCGTGTCATGCAAGAAAATGGAGTGGTAGTTGAAGCCACGTGATGTGCATCTTGGGTTAAACTGTAAATAGAATCTTACTACTCGTGAGTAACTCCAAAAGCGGCCACCAAAGATCTTTATTGGATTCACGCGACGGGCTCTGCGCGTGTGCTGGCTGGCTGAGAAGAGAGATAGAGGAGGGCTGAGCACGGACTCTAGGAAATTTGTTCTACGTAACCAGAACCTCGATATAAGCTCGATATAGTGGGGTGCCATGGGCCATAACTAGCATTCACGTCTAGCAGTACGGCACACGCCACCCACACGAGTCCCATCCGACACCAATTTTCTTGGAGTCCATGCTACAGCCATCTCTTCTCCTCCTATTTTCTCAGCCATCGCGCGGTGGGAGGGGTGCGGGTTTGCCGATAGTCAGTTTGCTCAAGTGCGGTCCCACTTGTAAGTGAAAATGCAACACAGCACGCATTCCCCCTTGAGCGGCATGACGAACCAACTGTGTGGGGTGCTACGTACACGAACATGGCAGGCTTTTCCTTTTGAACTTGTAACTTGTAAAATTTGGTTCTTACGATTGGAGTGATCACTCTTGCCCTTGGTTAGGGTCCGTAGGTGCGTAGGATTTCGTAGATTGGACTTGCGGGGAGCCTTTAGGCTGGTCATAGTGGGGAGTATCGTATACTAGTATCATGCATATGATACTAGTGTATGATACTACATTCATAGTGCATAGTAACATAGATTAGTATCATAGGTGGTCTCATTTATTTCCATGCATGACACATAGTAGCATAACATTTATGATGTTATGATATCTACCTATGTTACTATAACCATCTCTCTCTTCTTTAATTGACTGCCACATAAGCATGTTTGTGAGTCCCAAGTGCATGTTACTACTTATGTTACCCCCACTATGGCTAGCCTTATATGAGAAGTGCAGACTGCGTTGCATTCACGTGTGTGTTGGCCATCTACTCCTTGGCCCTCTACTGCACCTGCCTTTGGTTGTATGACAGGTGGGCCAGCCACCTATTGGGCCCACGAGTCATTCACCCAAACGCAGGTGCAGTAAGTCAATGAAGTTGCGTCCCCCTCCGTCCCAAAACACTTAGGCACGATACATTAACTCCCTCCTCGTTTCTTATTTCATGACATATCAACCAATGAGATATGTGGGCCGTGCATGCTTTCAATGACTTGAGACTACCAAACATGACATGCAGTGCTTAGTTCATTGCATGTAATCCTATTAATTAGCAAAAAGAAATTAAGTTCTCTCGCTTTCCCCTTCGTCTTGGTTACGGTGCACAACCTAAGAGCATGGTTAATACTTAATAGTATAGCCAGCTGCTGGCTATATGATGTTGCCATGTCATAGTAGAGCCATCACTTGTAGGCACTCATACAATAAGGTTAGCTATAACACTGGCTATAAGAGTACTACTTTTTCTCATCTTCTCTCTCTCTCTTTCTCTCTTTCTCAATATTTATTGTATATCGGCCTAGGAATCCGCATATAGCTAGGCTCTTGCATGAGAGCCCACTAATCTTTTTCACTTGCTCTAAGATGACTTATACACCTAGACGGAGGGAGTAGTCTCAAGTCATTGGATGCATATGCACCCCACGTCTCATATTGGGTGATATCTTTTTTCGTGGCAAAAAACAGGGAAAGAGGTGGGTAGTTAATGCACTGTGCCTAAAAGTTTTGGGATTACTATTTGGTTTTCATAACGTGACTTATGCACTAGTACGGAGGGAGTACAATAGTAGTCTTTGATAGCAATTTTTTGTTGGTAGCTTACAAAGTTGAGCGCTCGGTGAGTACAATAGTTGTCTGATTGATGAGACTTCAAATTTGAGCCATCTACCGGAAGGAATAAAACAATACACCATGTATTTATTTACAGAGGGAGTAGTACATTTTTTGTGACATGCATTACTAGATATTGCTAGTCAAATATTAAATCCAGATGGACGTGGTAGTACTACTAAATCCAAACGATGGTGCTAGTACTAGTAGTAGTACTACCAATGTAGTAGCATTGTACTACCTGTTTGTCAAATTATTACGTGCTGCTCGTCGCAGTGAAGTGACAAGACCCTGCACCGGAGATGACACCCGAGTATAGGCGTCGTGTTCGACATAACACATAAGTCAGCCTCATCGTCTGCAGTCACTATCATCATGGCTATAGAGCTGGCCTGCTTACAACTAGTCGTGTTCGACATAATTTCCCGTGCGTAGATGCCCGTGCATTGCACGAAACACCAAGATTGGGGGTGGACAGCACCAGAAGCGGCCATCGCGCCAGATTTTTCCATGCCTTCTAGATGTGGTGGGAGGAGATAAGGCTGATTGTGAGAGACAAGGAGTTGTTTGTAAATAGGGAACAAGTGTGGGCATCTTTTTGCAAAACTGGAGAAGTTTGGTTTGTATGCGTCAGATCTAGATCCGACGGCTATTGGTGAAAGATGGTAGGCACAACATCATCACCAACTCAGGACCTCTTTGATTTGCAGGATTTTGAAAATGCAGGAATAGGACACGGCAATATTACAAGTTTCAAACTGATATTACAAATGTTAGGAGTAATGCTGCACCTACGAAGAGGGAATCTAGGAAGTTTACGTAAGAACTTCCGTTACTTTAGGTGTATGCAGCATTATCATACAAACTAAAATCCACCGCCCTGACAAGTCACTAATGGGAAAATAAATTTTCGAGTCTCTGGCTGTATATGAGCCCATGAGAGATAGCAGAGAGAGAGAGCTACTCCCTCCGTTCGATAATGTAGTGCCAATATTTTTTTAAGTCAAAATTTTGAAACTTTGACCACGTTTATAAAGAAATTACTTATATCTCCAATACCAAAGATAAATGATAGTATGAAGTAAGTACATGTTGTGATGAATCTAATGATCGTTCCAGATGTAAATGTTTTTCTCCACATATACCTGGTCAAACTTTTATGAGGTTTGACTTTTCAAAACATCCATATGCTTATGGACGTGAGAGAGTCCCTAACTAGAGAGAGAGAGAGAGAGTGAAATAGAAAGAGTGAGTGAAAAAAGTGTGTGTGCGTGTTTGAAAGAGACATGGACAACACACGATAAAAGTAGAGAAAAGGCGTGTGTGTCTTATGCAAACATATCACACATGCATCTTCGACAATGGAAGCAAGGTGAGGAGATAGTGTGTGGTTGTGTGCAACCGAGAGAGAAAGACCCCTAGCACGTGGCCAAGAGGGGTCTGACAAACAAGGGAGAGAGGTCGAGAGAGACGTACGGAGAAAATGCAGACATGGGGAGGAGAGAGTGTATGTTTGTCATAGAGAGATCCCCTGGAGATCGTGATGAGACTACAAGGGTGGGAGATTGAGTAACAAGGTGTGTGCGCAATAGAAGATACCCCGAGAGATATCGAGATAGACGTATGGATGGAAGGAGACAATACGTGTGTTCCAGATGGCTAGTGAGAGATAATCATACTTAGGGGGGAGTGCATGCGCCTATGATGGAGTGAGGGATTATGGTACTTAGGGGTGCGTGTCACATAGAGAGAGAACAAGGGAGCAGAGTGTTGGATGGGTCTATATTTAGCGCGAGCGAGACATGTGTATGTGTGAACTAGGGAGATACAAAGTTTGAGAGATATAGAGGAGCCCCGATAAGGCTGAGTGGTGCGTCAGATAGCTGAGAGGGGGAAAGAGATATTCCATCCACTCGATAATGCAGTGCATGTAAATTTTTTAGAAGTCGAACTTTGGAAACTTTGATCAGGTTTACGCAAATGTTATTTATATCTACAATACCAAAGATACATCATACGAAACTACATCTCATGATGAGTCTAATGGTATATGTTTTCCTTTCTAGATGTAAATGTTTTTCTCCACGTACATGGTCCAACTTTGTGATGTTTGACTTTTCAATAAATCTATATGCTATGGACCGAAGAGAGTGCCTAAGTCGAGAGAGATCAAGTGCGTGTGAAGGAGAATGAGTGAGTGTGCAAAAAGAGTATGTGTGTGAAAGAGAAAGGGGCAACAAACGATAAATTAGAGAGTGTGTGTGTTTTTTCGTCTCTTATGCAAACATATCACACATGCATCTCCGAGATAGAAAAGCGAGGTGAGGAGATACACGAAGATAGCTAGTGTGTGATTGTTTGCAACGGAGAGAGACACCCCTAGAGCACATGTCCAATAGAGGTCTGGCCAACAAGGAACAAAGGTCGAGAGGGACACATGGAGAACATGGATGCATGGGGAGGGAGAGAGGGTGTGTTGTGATAGAGAGATCCCCTCGAGATCGTGAGGGGACTATATGGGTGGGAGATCGAGGGAGGTGCGTGCGCGATAGAAAGATGCCCCAAGAGAAATCGAGATAGGCCATGCACATGTTTGTGATGGAGACTAAGATTAGCTAGTAATACACATAAAGGGGGGACTATGTGTGCCTACATTTGAGTGAGAGACCATATACTTGGCTAGGCATGAAATTGTGTGTGTGCGTGTGAGATGGAGAGAGAACGAGGGAGAGAGAGATAGAGTTTTAGATGGGTCTATCGAGTGCGAGTGAGATATGCATGTGTATGTGTGACCCAGGTAGATGGAGAGTTTGAGAGAGAGAGGGAAGAGCTCCGAGATGATAGAGTGGTGCGTGAGAGATTTACGGGCAACGAGCCAAGGAATTTGTGTGTGTATGATGAGTGCACCCAAGATATTTAGCTTGGACTAGAGAATCATACATAGTGTGTGAGAGAGACCTATAGATGGAGTATATATGCATCCAAACTAGAAAGACCCCCCCCCCACACACACACAAAGAGAGAGAGAGAGAGACGGAGAGAGAGGGATAGGGACCAAAAAGGTTTGTGTGTTGGATGTGTGCGACAGAATTGAAGATTGTTGTCAAGACAGACAGAGAGAGAGAGAGAGAGCAGGAGTCCGGAAGAGGGGGAGGTCGCGTTTTATGCACCAAATACTGATATAAACTATGTTTCGATATATACTTGCATTAAAATATTTAAATTGGAGAACATGTTGTCTGCAATCCACACATGAATGGAGATATGCGTATATCAAACAAGTTCATTAATTTGACTTTCAACATGTTCATGGAGTACAACAATACTTTACAACCTGCTACTCGATTGAGGTGTTCAATTTTGGATTAGTTCACTATTTTGACCTGGTGAACGAGCTATTTCATTGGATCGAGATATTTCATTTTGGGTTTGATTCCCATTTTTGAGTGGGTCAACTATTTGTCATATAGTAAATCACTAGCAACGAGCATGTAAAAACACATTACTCCTGAGCATCATCTCTCCATCTAAAAAAGAAGTGGCAAGCTATTATTTCAAAATTTGATTTGAATCGACTTGGTAAGGTAGACGTGGATGCTCGTTCTCCCAAAATTTGAACGAACCATTAAACACCCTCTGCTCGGTGGAATTCTCCCGAGCAAATAAATGGGAGACGCGAAATTACCGGCCTATGTGGGACACGCATCAATTGGCCCATTGTACATCGAGGGTAGGTTCGTAACTTCATCCAAGTGTGCCTTTTCCTCGGCTGAAATGACATGTGCCAAATAATTCATAAACCATGGTCGGCAAAACACCCTCTCCTCTCCCGAAATAGCTCGCGCCCACTGTTTCAAAACACGCTCTCCTCGCCCGAAATCGCTCACGCCCACTATATTTGAAAACACGCCCTCCTCGCCCGAAATCGCTCGCACCCACTATATTTCAAAACACGCCCTCCTCGCCCGAAATCACTCGCGCCCACTATTTGGGAGAAGCGAAGTTACTCTACTATCCCAGACCCTCAGTACACAGACCCAAGCCAAGAAGCCTAAAGGCAGGGGTAGAACTGTAACCCCCCACCACCACCACCACCACCACATTTCAGCAAATGTGTCCATAAGACATGGTTGCCCCTCCCAATTCCCCATTCATACCTCATGGGTGCCAAATCACCTTCTCCCCGGAAGCTCCCTTCTCCCGAGCCGTGAAACCTCAGCCCCTCCCCCATGGCGCCCCCCACCGCACCAAATTCACAGCCGCCCTCCTCTCTAATCCTAGAGACGCTGCCCATTTGCCGTTGTGCACTGGGTCGTGTGCCTCTTACTCCGTGCTGCCGGAGCTGCCTTGACGACGGCTGTGTGAATCGTACTGAAGCCAATTCACCCCCGCCGTTGTTCATGGCGCTGGAGCGGCTCCAACTTTGGACCCATCCAGAGCCCCAGCACTGCTTCCCCGTAGCCGTCGACCATCGCGACATCTCTGCTTCCCTACTACCAGTAGCCACCGCAACCGCGCCGGCCTAACCGACTAGGCAGCTGGAGCTTCCTACTTCATCGGACCGCCAGATAGGTCGCACCCTCATCTCAAACCACTTTATTTAGGCGTCAGTTGTCTGAATTTTTATTCTGGGCCAATCGATTCCCAATGGGAAGCGACACTCCTCGAGCCGGCAGAGCTCCTAGGCTGTCAGTTGGCTGGTGTCTAACGTAAGGGTGCGGGGGCGCAAGTTCGCCGCGGAAGCAGTGCTTAGATGGCTATCATAGAGTTGCGTGGGTTAAAGGTACTGCCGCAGCCGTATCTGGATGACGGCGAGTCTTTGTGGATTGGCCCGGGGGCGGCGCAACCACGGTAGTGCGGTGGGGCTAGGAGCAGGGTTTTGGTCGGGGCCACGAACGGCGGAGGCAGGCTGCTCTGCCAGTGGTCGCTGGCTCTTCGGGGAAGATTCCGAACAGTGTTAGCCAGGAGGCACAAGACGTCCATCAAGCCATCCGGCATAGAGCGGACAGTACCAAAATAAAATAAAATCATGCGACCCCAATTTAGTCTTCAGTCAACAGACGTGTGACCACTCTCGTACCTTGCTGTTGATCTCTTAGGGTATTTCTTCAGATCAGAGAGATGTGTCATTCTTAACATAATGTGTTTTCTGCGTCTTCATCCACACCGTGTTCTGACTCACCGCAGCTGCTCCAACAAGGGAAGCATACACCAGAAGGGAGATATAGTCCCCACTCAATAGTTCCCTGCATCGAATGCGCGTGCCTGACATGGACAGCCACAACAACTGCAGGGCCATCGACAAGTCAGCACATGATGCTCACTATTATGGATGGCGGCCAGATAGGTTGTACCATCATCTTACTTGTGTGCAACATTTATGGCTTTGTTATTCATCTAAACATGGAAAATAGATTATCACATTTCATTGTATATTCATGCTGATCTCTTATGAGTCTTGTTCAGGAGTTAACGTTGTTCCATAATTATCATCCATCAGCCAATGCTATCCCACAGGCTGGTGATTATAGTATTATACCACTTCTAGTATAACCTATGTTGTTCCTTAATACTTCTGTGTGCCATCTAGTTAATCTTGAGTACAAACGATACATATTATGTATCTTTCATCGGTGTTCTCCCTTTAGTTTCTAAGACCTGTTGCTGCTAGTTAACCCCAGCCTACTATTTATCTCATTTGCTACAGGAACTCATTACATAAATCTAACTACTAGTTGTCTTCCATGCATGTCAGATATAATTGCACACACTGATTTATCCACAAGAACCTCACAAAGAAATGTAATGGCCAACAACCTTGACGTCAATGATACCCAATATGATGGTACATGTAGAGGCAGTTCTTCACAAGACTTGTAGAAAGATGATGAATCCTATTCACCCCATAAGGTCCTTGCTCTAACTTGGCCCTTGATATGGGTACAACATGCATATAATGTCCTGGAGTGCATCTACTCTGTTGCAATGCCTTGTACTTAGCGTGCTAATCATGCATGTAAATATGGCATGTGTTCCTGTTTTTCAGTACCTATTACATTCATGATAACATGTTTTCAAATTCAAGTACTGTCATTCTACTCTATCGCAATGCCATCTGCTTAGTTTGGACATCATGCTTCTCAATATCTTATGCATTGTTATTCATCAGTATGTACTTCATCTGTCTACCATACCATGTTTTTCTTACATTGAAGTGTTGTTCTAGTGGTGTCTTGCAATGCCATCTTAGTTTCCCAATCATACATGCATACGTTTCCTTAGTATTTTTCTGTATGTATTCCACTAGCATATAGTTTTACATTCAAGTAGTGTTTTTTACAATGTTGTCTTGTCGTATCGCTAGCTCTTACATCATACTCCCTCCGTCCAGATTACATGTCGCAGAAATGGATAAAACTGGATGTATCTAGAACTGAAATACGCCTAGACCCATCCATTTATTTCCGGATGTTGGGAATACATGTCAATATGTCATGCCTTTCCATTCTTCAGTACCTATTCCATCTCTGTTGTAGCATGTTTGATAATTGAAGCACCATTCTTCTATATAAGGCATGCAAGGGGAAGATGTCTATGTTAGAATCTGAAGGGTTACAAACCAGGTCTTTGCAAAAGATCCAAAAGCCAGGAGATAATAAACCAAATCTAGTTTTCATAGATACTGCTCCAGAACAGAGAACCCCAACTCCCACTGATAATAAGAAGATTCCAGTGGCCAAAGAACTAGTCCGCTCTAGTCCAGCAAAAATATGTCAACTCCATTCTAAGAAGCGTGTGCGTATCCTCGCATCATGAAATTTTATAGCATTCTGATCATATTTTCTACATTTTTCTTACCAATCTCTCTTTTAGAAAATAAGCTTAAAGGATAGAAGACTTTCTGTACTAGGATCGTATTCGAGGAAAGTATCTTGCCGGAATTCTCTGTGCTCCAATGCTAATGTAAGTTCTTGTTGTATATCACTATATTTTTACATCAGCATGTATTTTGTTAATCGGTGTGAACACCTTTATCTGATCGAAATTCAGTTGTAGCAAAATGTTAAAGGCAAGAATATTGATTTTTGTAAGGAAAAATGCCTGGTAGTTTTGCATACTGAGCTGCATGAGTGTACTATCTCATATCATGCACATTACTGAATTGTAGTGCTGCTCTGGTTGCCCATTAATTCATTTTGTCAATGTTGCTTTCGTATTACCTTACTTGGCTGATGATAGATGTGCCATATTGTGTTAATTTGGTGTGGGCTAGTTGTCCAAATGTTCTTGTGTCAATGTTGCTTTCCTATTATCTGACCTGGCCAAGGATAGCAATGCTAGTGTGTTAATTTGGTGCAGGCTGCTGAAGATAAGAAGACAAACTTTGAAAGCAGCAAGGCAACCCCATTGTTCCTTTCCAATAAATCTAGGCCAGGTAATATGGCAATAACTCATGATTAATCTGTTTTGTTCCCCTCCTAATTTATGTTATGATGCAGTGGTCGAGACACTCTCCACTATCAATAATACAAGCCTGCCAAAATTGCCATCTAAATCTGTTCAGTTTCTCTGTCTAGAATGCAACGGAAAAAATGTATGTTTGTGAACCAATAAATGGCTGAAGCAATGATGGAAATGGTGGAGGAATTAGAGGTGCACATTCGTGCGCAACAACAACTGATCAATGTTTTCAGAGATAGTGTAGCAAAGCAGCAAGAACTTGCCCACATGCTTATGGGCGTCATCTGCGCTGAGTTGCAGATTGTGACATCGCAGATCGTTAGGTTTTGTTCATTTATTTGCACTGGCATCAATCTTTGATTGCCCAATGGATGTAGTTTCCTGTAATATATGCTGGATGTGCAACATTTTTCCCTGTATGCCATACCTTTGCTTGATTGGTTTGGGTCATGTGCATAATTGCTCATCGTAATGGGCTCAAATTATCTAATTGGGCCTAAAGACATGTACGAACTTTAGTGGGCCCATTAAGTTAATGGGCCATTACCAGGCCGAAAGTTAATGGTCGGCCCTCTTACCTCTCGGGTCGTTAACAGGCCGACATCGAAGCGGGCGACAGGTGGGCCCATTGGATTTCACGGGCCGTTAACAGGCCGTTACTAAGGTTGGGCTACATATGGCCCAACTATATTGTGGGTCTTTAGCAGGCAGAAAGAGACAGCGGGCTCGTACTGGACCATGAAGAGCATGGGCTACTAAGAGGCCGAAAGTCAGGTCGTACAGTAAATGGCCCAACTGTGTTGGGCCTTTAGCGGGCCGAAAGAGAAACCGGTCTGGTATTGGACCATGAAGAGCATGGGCCGTTAAAAGGCCAAAACTCAGGTCTGACTACAAATGGCCCAACTCATTTATGGGTCGTCAACAGGCTGAAAGACACACCGGGCTGGGAATTGGCCCAAAACGTAAATGGCTCGCTAAAAGACCAAAACTAAGGTCCGACTACAAATGGCCCAACTCATTTATGGGTCGTAAATGGGCTGAAAGACACACCGGGCCGGACATTGGCCCAACACTTAAATGGATCGCTAAAAGGACAAAAGATGTACATCCTGAAAATTGGCCCATCCCTTGAATGGGTCGTTAACAGGCCGAAATCACATCGGGCCAATATCGAGCCCAAATATATATCGGGCTATTAATGGGCTCGAACTGACGATGGGTTGCAATGGTGTCAAATCTTTAACGGGCCGTTGACGGGCCGAATTGGCACATCTTGTATGGGTCGTGGGCTTAAATGGACCTGACACAAGTAGGCCTTATATGGGCCGGCCTGCTAATTTATTACTGGGGCGGCCTTTTTCACCGGAATGGGCCACTGTTGGGCCATGCTACGCGTCGACCTATCATAGGCGCCTCCTGTCCAATGAGTGGATGACATCTGTCCCAACGGTGAGCCAACACATGTTTCCTCCAGCCAATGAGAATCTTACACGTGGAAAATCCCCAATTGTCTGGGCTGTTAACGGGTTATCGGATCCGAAACCGGACCCGGTAGCTTAACGCGACCTGTTACGGTGGATGCCACATGTCGATCACCCTTGACGAAAGCACTTCTATTACGTGCCATTTATCGTCTTGGAAGTGGACACTTCTGTGATGATACTTTTGGTAATGTCATGGAACACTTCTACGACAACACAGCTATGACTATCTTGATTCTATCATAAAATTGTCATGGATGTACATGCATGATAGAGAACGTGACCTACTATGACAAACACGTATCATCACGGAAGTGTCTTTTTTTGTAAGTGATTACATTTGAAGTCAGTAGCCTAATATATTTATTTCACAATTACAATAAATGATTAATTCACTACAAACTAAGAAAACAAATGTGTACTCCCTCCGTTTTTATTTAAGTACGCGTATTAGCATTGGTCAAAGTCAAGTTCTGTAAACTCTCAGAAAGTTTATAAAAAATATTAACATATACAATAACAAATAAATACCATTAGAATCATTATTGAATATACTTTCACATCATACATATTTGTTATGGTAAATCTTTATATTTTTCTATAAACTTGGTCAAACTTTAGGAAGTTTGACTTCGTTCAAACCTAATATGCAGAGTTAATAAACTTTAGGTAGTAAATACTAGTACTACTCGCTAGTTTCTTAGCCCAATCACCCAACACGCCACACGGGGAGTTCAGTGTCACAAAATTTTGAGGTCGGCGGGAAAATCTCTCGCGACCTTGATTCAAGCAGTGCGAAGTTACCATCATAGCCTTCGGAACAGGCCTATGGATGACGCTTAGTAGGGGCTGTTTTCATAACTTCAGGTTCACCCTACCCAACCAACCCCACCCTGGCACCCCGAGTAGTACACCTGAATACTCCCCATTTTCTATCCCCACAGCAAAATAGACTTCTCCACGACACCACAGCCTTCATGCTCTTCCCCTTCTACATCGGCGCACTCGTCCACCGCGGCGCATCTGCCTTATCGACGACCTCGTACGCCGCACTAGAGATGGTCCACTGTCATCGTCGTACACGAAGCCTCTTCCCCAGCAGCATCTTCCACGGTCTCGAATCTGCTTCTTGAAAGTCGACGCCAAGCGCAGAAGCACCACCGTCATGGACAATGAACTGACTCCCGTTGCCAACCATGATGCACAGAGGCCGCCGCGGCCATCCTTCTCCTCCTTGATTGGTAATGTTTGTATTGAATCACTTTGCAGTACATGTGCAGTTCCAATTTTGTTCATACCTACCCTTGAAATTTCCAGGTTGCTATTGTTCCCGTAAAAGTAATTGGTTATAGCCTCCATTGTCCAACAGAATATCAGCATGTAATTGTGTGTCACTCCTGTATCGCGCTGTGCTTGGGTAGGTTGTTCGTATGCAACTAGTAGTGTGGCAAATGATGGAAAGTGTTTTAGAACTAGCAAGATTCCCATGCGTTGCATGGAATATCAAGATGCATTTGTATGAGTAGTTTATATTGTAGGAGAAAAGGATGAACAAGGGAAGGCCTTATTTTCAAATCTAGAGAGGGGTGTGGGTATCTTCCTGCAAAATTGCCATAGTTTCCTTCCTATTCATTGGATATAAATCAGACGGCCTATATTGCAGGATGGTAGGCACACCATCATCACCAACTCTGTTTTTTTAAGAAGAAAAAAGAGTAGAGAGTAGAGAAGTAGAGATAAATATAGAATATAAAATAAATATAACAATAGAGAAGAGAGTAGAGATAAATATTAAATATAAAATAAATATAACAGTAGAGAAGAGAGTAGAGATAGCAAGGACGTCCAGAAAGGATTGCTCGCACGGGAAAAAGCGGCCGGGCTCGCGCTAGTTTTGGCGCACGGCGTCCGGCGCGCTTTATAAATTCCAACGCCCTCTCACCGCTCTGTGCCTTGCCACCGCTCTCTCCCCGCTCTGTGCCTCGCCACCGCTCTCTCCCTGCTCTGTGCCTCGCCACAGCTCTCTCCCTGCTCTTTCTCGCCTCGCCGCCGCCGTGCCACCATGCCGCCGCTTCGCTGGGAAACTTGGGGATACTGCGGCGTCCGCGCGCGCCCCTCCAGCGGCTTCTCCGCTGAGATCCGGTTCTGCGGGATGCGCCTCGGCCTTGGCAATTTCTACACTGCCAACGAGGCCGCCCACGCGTACAACACGGCGGCGTGGCGCTTCCGGTGGCCTCATAGAACATTGAACTTCCCCAACGTGCCGATGCGGGAGCAGGCACAGGAGCCCAGGCCTCTGCTGCGGCTTATCACCGACGAGGATCATCGTGACAACCGGAGGCGGGAGCACCATCTCGGCATCACCGAGATGGACAATGAAGCCATGGCACTGTGGCGTGCTACGTCTTGAGCTTGCATTGGTTTTCCCCGAAGAGGAAGGGATGATGCAGCAGAGTAGCGTAAGTATTTCCCTCAGTTTTTGAGAACCAAGGTATCAATCCAGTAGGAGCCCACGCTCAAGTCCCTCGTACATGCACAAAGCGATAGCTACTCGCAACCAACGCGATTAGGGGTTGTCAAGCCCTTCACAGTCACTTACGAGAGTGATCTGATAGATATAATATTTTTGGTATTTTTGGTATTATGATGCAAAGTAAAGAGTAAAGGCAAAGTAAAAAAGCAAAACAAGATTAAAGTGATAGAGATAGATATGATGAGAATAGACCCGGGGGCCATAGGTTTCACTAGTGGCTTCTCTCAAGAGCATAAGTATTCTACGGTGGGTAAACAAATTACTGTTGATCAATTGACAGAATTGAGCATAGTTATGAGAATATCTAGGCATGATCATGTATATAGGCATCACGTCCGTGACAAGTAGATCGAAATGATTCTGCATCTACTACTATTACTCCACTCATCGACCGCTATCCAGCATGCATCTAGAGTATTAAGTTAAAAACAGAGTAACGCCTTAAGCAAGATGACATGATGTAGAGAGATAAATTCATGCAATATGAAATAAACCCCATCTTGTTATCCTCGATGGCAATGATACAATACGTGCCTTGCTGCCCCTTCTGTCACTGGTAAGGACACCGCAAGATCGAACCCAAAGCTAAGCACTTCTCCCATGGCAAGAACTACCAATCTAGTTGGCCAAACCAAACGGATAATTCGAAGAGACTTGCAAAGATAACCAATCATACATAAAAGAATTCAGAGAAGATTCAAATATTATTCATAGATAGACTTGATCATAAACCCACAATTCATCGGTCTCAACAAACACACCGCAAAAAGAAGATTACATCGAATAGATCTCCACAAGAGAGGGGGAGAACTTTGTATTGAGATTCAAAGAGAGAGAAGAAGCCATCTAGCTACTAACTATGGACCCGAAGGTCTGAGGTAAACTACTCACACTTCATCGGAGGGGCTAGGATGATGTAGAAGCCCTCCGTGATGACGGCCCTCTTCCGATGGAGCTCCGGAACAGGCCCCAAGATGGGATCTCGTGGATACAGAAAGTTGCGGCGGTGGAATTAGGTTTTTGGCTCCTGTTCTGATCGTTTGGGGGTACGTGTGTATATATAGGAGGAAGAAGTACGCTGGAGGAGCAACGAGGGGCCCACGAGGCAGGGGGCGCGCCCCCCACCCTCGTGACCGCCTCTTTTGTTCCTTGGAGCAGGGTCCAAGTCTCCTGGATCACGTTCGGTGAGAAAATCACGTTCCCGAAGATATTATTCCGTTTGATATTCCGTTTATCCGAAACACTGAAATAGGCAAAAATCAGCAATTCTGGGCAGGGCCCCCGGTTAATAGGTTAGTCCCAAAAATAATATAAAAGTGGAAAATAAAGCCCAATATAGTCCAAAACAGTAGATAATATAGCATGGAGCAATCAAAAATTATAGATACGTTGGAGACGTATCAGGCATCCCCAAGCTTAATTCCTGCTCGTCCTTGAGTAGGTAAATGATAAAAAGAGAATTTTTGATGTGGAGTGCTACTTGGCATAATTTCAATGCAAATCTTCTTAATTGTGGTATGAATATTCAGATTAGAAAGATTCAAGACAAAAGTTTATATTGACATAAAAATAATAATACTTCAAGCATACTAACAAAGCAATTATGTCTTCTCAAAATAACATGGCCAAAGAAAGTTATTCCTACAAAATCATATAGTCTGGCTATGCTCTATCTTCCCCACACAAAGTATTTAAATCATGCACAACCCCGATGACAAGCCAAGCAATTGTTTCATACTCTAACTTTTTCAAAACGTTTTCAATCTTCACGCAATACATGAGCGTGAGCCATGTATATAGCACTATAGGTGGAATAGAATGGTGGTTGTGGAGAAGACAAAAAGGAGGGGAAGATAGTCTCACATCAACTAGGCGTATCAACGGGCTATGGAGATGCCCATCAATAGATATCAATGTGAGTGAGTAGGGACTTGCATGCAACGGATGCACTAGAGCTATAAATGTATGAAAGCTCAACAAAAGAAACTAGTTGGTATGCATCCAACTTGCTTGCTCACGAAGACCTAGGGAAATTTGAGGAAGCCCATTATTGGAATATACAAGCCAAGTTCTATAATGTAAAATTCCCACTAGTATATGAAAGTGACAACATATGAGACTCTCTATATGAAGGACATGGTGCTACTTTGAAGCACAATATATGAGACTCGCTATATGAAGGACATGGTGCTACTTTGAAGCACAAGTGTGGAAAAAGGATAGTAGCATTGCCCCTTTTTATTTATTTTCTTTTTTTGGGCCTTCTTTTTTTCTTTGGCCTTTCTCCTTTTGTATTGGGACAATGATCTATTGAATGATGATCATCACACTTTTATTTATTTACAACTCAATGATTACAACTCGATTCAAAAACAAAGTATGACTCTATATGGATGCCTCCGGTGGTGTACCGGGATATGCAATGCATCAAGAGTGACAAGTATGAAGAAATTATGAACAGTGGCTTTGCCACAAATACTTGTGTCAACTACATGATCATCCTAAGCAATATGACAATGATGAATGTGTCATGATGAACTAGATGGTGAAAAGTTGCATGGCAATATATCTCGGAATGGCTATGGAAATGCCATAATAGGTAGGTATGGTGGCTGTTTTGAGGAAGGTATATGGTAGGTGTATGATACCGGCGAAAAGTGCGCGGTATTAGAGAGGCTAGCAAAGGTGGAAGGGTGAGAGTGCGTATAATCCATGGACTCAACATTAGTCATAAAGAACTCATATACTTATTGCAAAAATCTAGAAGTTATCAAAGCAAAGTATTACGCGCATGCTCCTAAGGGGATAGATTGGTAGGAAAAGACCATCGCTCGTCCCCGGCCGCCACTCATAAGGAAGCCAATCAATAAACAAATCATGCCCCGACTTCGTTACATAACGGTTCACCATACGTGCATGCTACGGGAATCACAAACTCTAACACAAGTATTATTTAAATTCACAACTACTCAACTAGCATGACTTTAATATTATCACCTCCATATCTCAAAACAATTATCATGCTTCAATCTTTTCTTAGTATTCAGCACACTCAAAAGAAAGTTTCACAAATCTTGAATACCAAGCATATTAATATTAAGAAAATTACCATGCTATTTAAGAGACTCTCAAAACAATTTAAGTGAAGCATGAGAGATCAATAGTTTATTTAAAACAAATCCACCATCGTGCTCTAAAAGACCTAAGTGAAGCACATAGAGAAAAATTATCTAGCTCAAAAGATATAAGTGAAGTACATAGAGCAAAACTACTTAGCTCAAAAGATATAAGTGAAGCACATAGAGCAAAACTACTTAGCTCAAAAGATATAAGTGAAGCACATAAAGTATTCTATCAAATTTTAATTCATCTATGGCTCTCTCAAAAGGTGTGTACAGCAAGGATGATTGTGGCATACTAAGACACAAAGACACAAATAATACAAGACGCTCCAAGCAAAACACATATCATGTTGGTGAATAAAAATATAGCTCCAAGTAAATTACCGATGGAAGTGGACGAAAGAGGGGATGCCTTCCGGGGCATCCCCAAGCTTTGACTTTTTGGTGTCCTTGGATTGTCTTTGGGGTGACATGGGCATCCCAAATATTAGGATCTTTCCACTCCTTGTTTCATGATCCATCAAAAGAATTTACCCAAAACTTGAAAACTTCACAACACACAACTCAAAATAGAAAACTCGTGAGCTCCGTTAGCGAAAGAAAACAAAAGACCACTTCAAGGTACTGTAATGAACTCATTCTTTATTTATATTGGTGTTAAACCTACTTTATTCCAACCTCTCTATGGATTATAAACTACTTTACTAGCCATAGATTTATCAAAATAAGCAAACAACACACGAAAATCAGAATCTGTCAAAAACAGCACAGTCTGTAGTAATCTGTAGCTAGCGCAAGATCTGGAACCCCAAAAATTCTAAAATAAATTTCTGGACGTGAGGAATTTATCTATTAATCATCTTCAAAAAGAATTAACTAAATATCACTCTTCAAATAAAAATGACAGCAGTTCTCATGAGCGCTAAAGTTTCTGTTTCTTACAGCAAGTTCAACAAGACTTTCCCCAAGTCTTCCCAACGGTTCTACTTGGCACAAACACTAATTAAACACAAAAAACACAACCAAAACAGAGGCTAAATAATTTATTTATTACTAAGCAGGAGCAACAAGCAAGGAATAAAAATAAAATTGGGTTGCCTCCCAACAAGCGCTATCGTTTAACGCCCCTAGCTAGGCATAAAAGCGAGGATAGATCTAGGTATTGCCATCTTTGGTAGGCAATCCATAAGTGGCTCTCATGATAGTTTCATATGGTAATTTTATTTTATTTCTTGGAAAGTGTTCCATGCCCTTTTTTAATGGAAATTGAAATCTAATATTCCCTTCCTTCATATCAATAATCGCACCAACCGTTCTAAGGAAAGGTCTACCAAGAATAATAGGGCAAGAAGGATTGCAATCTATATCAAGAACAATGAAATCTACGGGCACATAATTCCTATTTGCAACAATAAGAACATCATTAATCCTTCCCATAGGTTTCTTAATAGTGGAATCCGCAAGATGCAAGTTTAGAGAGCAATCATCAAAATTACGGAAATCTAGTAAATCACACAAAGTCTTGGAATAGTAGAGACACTAGCACCCAAATCACACAAAGCATAAAACTCATGATCTTTAATTTTAATTTTAATAGTTGGTTCCCACTCATCATAGAGTTTTCTAGGGATAGAAACTTTCAACTCAAGTTTTTCTTCATAAGATTGCATCAAGGCATCAACAATATGTTCGGTGAAGGCTTTATTTTGACTATAAGCATGTGGAGAATTTAGCACGGATTGCAACAAGGAAATACAATCAATTAAAGAGCAACTTTCATAATTAAATTCCTTGAAATCCAATATAGTGGGTTTAGCAACATCTAGATTTTTATTTCTTTCAATCCCACTTTCATCAATTTCATCATTAAGATCTAAACACTCCGAATTTTTAGAACGCCTTCTAGGTAAAGGAAGATAATATTCAGTTTCATCAAGATTAACATTGCAAAATAAAGATTTAATAGGAGACACATCAATAACTTTTAGATCTTCATCTTGATTTTCATAGGTATTGGAAGAACACGCTTTAATAAAGGCATCTTTGGAAGCACGCATCCTAGCGGTTCTTTCCTTGCACTCATCAATGGAAATTCTCATGGCTTTGAGATACTCATTGATATCATGCTTAGGAGGAATAGATCTAAGCTTTAAAGAATCAACCTCAAGAGAAATTCTATCAATGTTTCAACCCAAATCGTCAACTTTAAGAAATTTCTCCTCAAGCAAAGCATTAAAATTCTTTTGTGAATTCATAAACTCTTTAACACTATTCTCAAATTCGGAGGGCATCTTATTATAATTTACATAAGAGTTGTTGTAGGAATTACCATAATTATTAGAAGGATTACTAGGATGTGGCCTAGGATTAAAATTCCCTCTATAAGCGTTGTTACCAAAATTATTCCTACCAACAAAATTCACATCCATAGATTCATTGTTATTCTCAATCAAAGTAGACAAAGGCATATCATTAGGATCAGAAGAAACACTCTTAGTAGCAAATAATTTCATAAGTTCATCCATCTTTCCACTCAACACATTAATTTCTTCTATCGCATGCACTTTTTTATTAGAAGATCTTTCAGTATGCCATTGAGAATAATTAACCATATTATTATCTAGGAGTTAGTAGCATCTCCTAAAGTGATTTCCATAAAAGTGCCTCCCGCGGCCGAATCTAAAAGATTTCTAGAAGCAAAATTCAATTCGGCATAAAAATTTGTATAATCATTCACAAATTCAAACCATGAGTAGGGCAATTACGTATCATTAATTTCATTCTCTCCCAAGCTTGTGAAACATGTTCATGATCAAGTTGTTTAAAGTTCATAATATCGTTTCTAAGAGAGATGATCTTAGCGGGAGGAAAATACTTAGAGATAAAAGCATCTTTGCACTTGTTCCATGAATCAATACTATTCTTAGGCAAAGACGAAAACCAAGCTTTAGCACGATCTCTAAGAGAAAAAGGAAATAGCTTCAATTTAACGACATCATTATTGACATCTTTTTTCTTTTGCATATCACATAGATCAACGAAGCTATTCAGATGAGTAGCGGCATCTTCACTAGGAAGGCCGGCAAATTGATCTTTCATAACAAGATTCAACAAAGCAGCATTAATTTCACAAGATTCAGCATCGGTAAGAGGAGCAATTGGAGTGCTAAGGAAATCATTATTATTGGTATTGGTGAAGTCACACAATTTAGTAGTATCTTGAGCCATCACGACAAACAAGCAATCTAACACACGAGCAAACAAAAAGCAAGCGGGCAAAAAGAGGCAAATAGAGAGGGAGGATAGGGAGAGAGAGGGCGAATAAAACGACAAGGGTGAATTTGGGGGAGAGGAAAACGAGAGGCAAATGGCAAATAATGTAATGCGAGAGATAGGGATTGTGATGGGTACTTGGTATGTTGACTTTTTGCGTAGATTCCCCGGCAACGGCGCCAGAAATCCTTCTTGCTACGTCTTGAGCTTGCGTTGGTTTTCCCTGAAGAGGAAGGGATGATGCAGCAGAGTAGCGTAAGTATTTCCCTCAGTTTTTGAGAACCAAGGTATCAATCCAGTAGGAGCCCACGCTCAAGTCCCTCGTACCTGCACAAAGCGATAGCTACTCGCAACCAACGCGATTAGGGGTTATCAAGCCCTTCACGGTCACTTACGAGAGTGAGATCTGATAGATATAATATTTTTGGTATTTTTGGTATAAAGATGCAAAGTAAAATGTAAAGGCAAAGTAAAAAAGCAAAACAATATTAAAGTGATAGAGATTGATATGATAAGAATAGACCCGGGGGCCATAGGTTTCACTAGTGGCTTCTCTCAAGAGCATAAGTATTTTACGGTGGGTGAACAAATTACTGTTGAGCAATTGACAGAATTGAGCATAGTTATGAGAATATCTAGGCATGATCATGTATATAGGCATCACGTCCGTGACAAGTAGATCGAAACGATTCTGCATCTACTACTATTACTCCACTCATAGACCGCTATCCAGCATGCATCTAGAGTATTAAGTTTAAAACAGAGTAACGCCTTAAGCAAGATGACATGATGTAGAGAGATAAATTTATGCAATATGAAATAAACCCCATCTTGTTATCCTCGATGGGAACGATACAATACGTGCCTTGCTGCCCCTTCTGTCACTGGGTAAGGACACCGCAAGATCGAACCCAAAGCTAAGCACTTCTCCCATGGCAAGAACTACCAATCTAGTTGGCCAAACCAAATGGATAATTCGAAGAGACTTGCAAAGATAACCAATCATACATAAAAGAATTCAGAGAAGATTCAAATATTATTCATAGATAGAGTTGATCATAAACCCACAATTCATCGGCTCAACAAACACACCACAAAAAGAAGATTACATCGAGTAGATCTCCATAAGAGAGGGGGAGAACTTTGTATTGAGATTTAAGAGAGAGAAGAAGCCATATAGCTACTAACTATGGACCCGAAGGTCTGAGGTAAACTACTCACACTTCATCGGAGGGGCTAGGATGATGTAGAAGCCCTCCGTGATGACGGCCTCTTCCGGCGAAGCTCCGGAACAGGCCCCAAGATGGGATCTCGTGGATACAGAAAGTTGCGGCGGTGGAATTAGGTTTTTCGCTCATGTTCTGATCATTTGGGGGTACGTGTGTATATATAGGAGGAAGAAGTACGCCGGAGGTGCAACGAGGGGCCCACGAGGTAGGGGGCGCGCCCTAGGGGGGGGGCGTGCCCCCACCCTCATGACCGCCTCTTTTGTTCCTTGGAGCAGGGTCCAAGTCTCCTGGATCACGTTCAGTGAGAAAATCACGTTCCCGAAGATTTTATTCCGTTTGGACTCCGTTTGATATTCCGTTTATCCGAAACACTGAAATGGGCAAAAAAACAGCAATTCTGGGCTGGGCCTCCGGTTAATAGGTTAGTCCCAAAAATAATAAAAGTGGAAAATAAAGCCTAATATAGTCCAAAACAGTAGATAATATAGCATGTAGCAATCAAAAATTATAGATACGTTGGAGACGTATCATGGCGCCAACGCTTCCCGCGGGACATCATCAACGAGTGCGAGTGAGGAGTCCTGGATTACGGGGTCCTCGGGTGTCCAGGCTATGCAACATGGGTTGAACTAATGGGCCGTGAAGATACAAGATAGAATACTTTACCACGTGTCCAGATGGGACTCTCCTTTGCGTGGAAGGCAAGCTTGGCGTGCGGATATGAATATTCCTTTCTCTGTAAACTGGCTCTATACAACCCTAGCCCCCTCCGGAGTGTATATAAACCAGAGGGTTTAGTTGAGAGGCAATCATAATCATATAGGCTAGACATCCAGGGTTTAGCCATCACGATCTCGTGGTAGATCAACTCTTGTAACCCCTATACTCATCAAAGTCAATCAAGCAGGACATAGGGTATTAGCTCCATCAAGAGGGCTCGAACCTGGGTAAACATCGTGTCCCAGTCTCCTGTTACCATCGATCCTTAGACGCACACTTCGGGACCACCTACCCAAGATCTGCCGGTTTTCACACCGACATTGGTGCTTTCATTGAGAGTTCCTCTATAGCGTCAACTGAAGGACCGATGGCTCGCCTTGTCAGCAATGATTGTATCACTTCCGAAGGAGACCTAATTCTAGGGCAAACCCTCTGGCTCGGCGACTTCACTGTGGGTGCCCGTCCGGTCATTAAGCCAAAGGCAACCCCCCAAGTCACCGAAAATCCCCTTTGTATCAGCCCCGAATATTCCGAGAAGACGGACCCGGCAGATCTATTGTCTTTGAACGAACTGCTAGATCGCATCGCCGCCCTAGGAGTCTCAACTGACTATGATCAGATTGGGCTTAAACCTGATCAGAGAGAAATTAAATCTCCGCCGGTCACCCATTAGGTAGCGGTTGTGGAGGAACAGGCTGACAATAACTCCTCTCCTGCATTGAGAACCAACTATGTTCGTATTTCCGAACCCGGAGAACCGGATACCCACCCTCGAGAGGACAGTCCATGTCCCCCGAACAGAAAATCGGGCGTTAAGCCTGAGAATTCCCAGACACTCCGGATCCTGGGCTGGTAACCTCGGAAATTCTTCAAGCTCCGGACTACATGGTGGGTCAAGGTGCGAATTTGAGCCCGCCCACCCCCCACTAGCAATATTCTCCAATAAACTCCGGCTCTTCGGACATATGCGACCTAATGTATGTGCGGTAGCAGCCTCGGGAAACAGTCCATCAGTTTTGGGATAGATTCCTCCTTGTTAAAAACAAGATAAAGGACTGCCGCGACGATGACGCAATTGCAGTATTCCGCAACAACTATACGGATGAGGGAATCCTTAATTCCCTCAATCGTCATCATGTCCTGCACTTCGCAGATTTGGCATGCATAGTAAAAAAGTACTGCGCAATGGAAAGCACCTGGAAAACTCAGACAGACTGCTGGGAATCGCGGGCCTTTAAGCCATCTCCAGGACGAGCAAAAACGGTGCACCCTCATAGGGCACCTAATCATCATCTCGTGGACAAGAAATTGAAGCCCTTTACGGGACACAGAACAATCTTTGAAGAATGGCTCGACGGGCCTTGTCAAATACATACGAAGCCGAATACCGAACCAACGTTCTGCCTACGGGCATGTTGGATACTCCGGCAGGTGGCCAAGAGCAGTGAGGGTATGCTCACTGATACTACAACAGAAAAGTACTCTAAGGAACATGATCCCGAAGTACTCACAGTCTTTGAGACCTTCTCATCAAATAATCAGCGCAACGGGCGCTGCGTGACCTTGCCGAAGTCTGCCATGTAGCAGCAATAAACACTTGGAATGATACGACAATTACTTTCAATGCCGATGACGAACCAAGATCCCGCTTAGTCCGGGCACCAGCCGCTCTGGTCCTCAACCCAATTGTGGACAGTTTTTGGCTCACTAGAGTGCTAATGGACGGTGGCAGCGGACTGAACCTCATCTACGAGGACACGCTCAATAAAATGAAAATGGACAGGAGTCACATTGAGCAGAGCAATACATCCTTTAGGGGAATCATTCCCAGCAGAGAAGCAAGATGCTCGGGGAAAATTAAGCTAGATGTGGTATTCGGAACACCAGAAAACTATAGGTCTGAAGAGAAAATCTTCCAGGTGGCTCCTTTTCACGGCGGATATCATGCCATGTTAGGGGGAGATGCATTCACACGCTTTCAAGCTATACCTCATTACGGGTATATGAAGCTCAAAATGTCCGGGCCCAATGGTGTTATCACTATCTCAAGTGATCTGGACATAGCACTCCGTGCCGAAAATAAAGTCGCATCCCTGGCCCTTGAGGCATTGTCCGAAGCCCTAGCGGCCAAGGAACCCACCGCACTGCGTTCCATAGTGGATAGGGACGACGTAATTCTTGACAAAAGGCCCAAATCCACCTCTTTCAAGCCAGCTGACGAGATAGTTAAATTTAAAGTCCACCCGGTGGATCCCAAGAAAACAGCTTCCATTGGGGCACAGCTGGACCCGACGGTCAATGCTGCATTACACGTGTTCTTGCGTGAGAATTGGGACATCTTCGCCTGGCACCCCTCAGATATGCCAGGAATCCCATGCACCATGGCCGAACATAGTGTCAATATACTCAAGGGATAGAAGTCGTTCAAGCAAATGCTCTGGCAATTTTCCGAACCCAAACGACAGGCTATGGCGGAGGAGCTGGCCAAACTACTCGAAGCTGGGTTTATCAAAGAGATCAAACAATCGGAGTGGCTAGCAAATCTGGTCATGGTACCAAAGAAGAATAAATCCTGGTGCCTATGTGTTGATTTCAAAGACCTTAACAAGGCCTGCCCTAAGGACCCCTTCCCACTACCTCGCATCGACCAGATTATTGAAGCAACCGTGGAACACGATTCACTTTGTTTCCTCGACGCATACTCCGGATACCATCAAATTGAGATGAAGGAATCCGACCAAGCCGCAACGGCATTCATCACCCCGTATGGGCCTTTCTTCTTCAACACTATGCCTTTCAGGCTCAAAAACGCCAGCGCCACTTACCAACACATGATTCAAACGTTCCTGGAAAATCAAATCGGCAAGACTGTGGAGGCACATGTAGATGACGTAGTCATCAAAACCAAGCATGTTGAATCATTGGTGGATGACTTGCGCCTCACATTCGACAACCTCCGAACATATGACATAAGGCTCAATCCGGAAAAGTGTGTTTTCGGCGTTCCCGCCAGAAAATTACTCGGGTTTATTGTCTCCAATAGGGGAATCGAAGCAAACCTAGACAAATTCGAGCCTTGTCACAATTGGCAACACCAACCGACCTCAAGCAGGTCCAAAAATTAGTCGGGTGTGTGGCAGCCTTGAGCCGCTTTATCTCCAGATTAGGAGAAAAGATGTTGCCACTGTATCGCCTGCTCCGACACACGGACCACTTTGTCCGGGCGGATGCTGCAACAGCCGGGCTGGAGGAAATAAAAACTTTGCTAGAAAGCAACCCCATCCTGGCCGCACTAAATGTCGGTGAACCAATGCTGCATTACATATTGGCAACTCACCAGGTGGTGAGTGCGCTGCTCGTCATCGAACGAGAAGAGGAAGGACATAAATTCCCACTCCAGAAACCAGTATATTACGTATCGACGGTCCTCACACCATGCAAATCCAGATGCCCACATTATCAGAAGATAGCATATGCGGTCTTTATGGCATCCCGCAAGCTACAGCACTACTTCCAAGAATGCTCAATCACGGTGGCTTCTGAAGTACCACTCAATGATATTATAAACAACCGGGATGCCACCGACAGGATTGCCAAATGGGCCACTGAGCTCCTACCATTTTAAATAACATACAAACCATGGTGAGCCATTAAATCTCAGGTGTTGGCTGACTTCGTCGCTGAATGGACTGAGGCCGAACTCCCTAAAGAGTACGGCACATATTCCAACTGGGTGATGCACTTTGACAGCTCTAAAATGTTAGCCGGACTGGGGGCTAGTGTCATCATGACATCCCCCACAGGAGACACAGTTTGTTACATGCTCCAAATATTGTATACAGACTCTAACAATGTAGCCGAATACGAGGCCCTATTGCATGGTCTCCATATGGCTGTCTCCATGGGCATACTGCCTTGAGGTGTGCGGGGATTCCAACCTTGCAATATCCCAAATAAATGGAGAATTCGACGCAAAAGATCCGAAGATGGCAGTTTGCCGCAATGCTGTACTCCAAATATCAGCTCGGTTCGAGGGTCTCGAGTTTCATCACGTGGCTCGAGAGAGTAATCAAGCCGCGGACATCCTTGATCGCATGGGCGCTAAACGCATCCCCATCCCACCTAACACCTTTGTGGATGAGAATGGGAGCACCGACCCGGAGCCGATCATACCCCCTAATTTTGAACACAGTCCCGATATCATCGGGGGCTCAGGCACCGAAATAACACCATCGGCCCACGAAATTATGGCTGTAATTGCCCCATGGACCGAGCCTTTCCTTGCATACCTCACTAGGAACGAGCTCCCTAAGGATCAGACTGAGGCCCGTCGCATCGTTCGACGTTCGAAAGCCTACAAAGTTCATGAAGGATAACTATACAAGAAAAGTACTACCGGGGTCCTTCAATGATGTATATCCGAAGATGAGGGACGATAGCTCTTGGCTGAAATACACGCTGATCTTGGCGGCCATCATGCCGCAGCCCGGGCCCTTGTAAGTAAAGCCTTCCACATGGGTTTCTTTTGGCCCACAGCCCGGGCAGATGCACAAGACCTCGTGCAGCGCTGTGTTGGATGCCACCTTTTCGCTAACCAAAGCCATATGATGCCTACTGCCCTCCGAACAATCCCCATTACTTGGCCCTTTGCGGTCTGGGGGCCCAATATGGTCGGACTTCTTAAAGGGGGAAGCCAGAAGAAGAAATACTTGTTGGTAATGGTCGACAAGTTCACTAAGTGGATAGAAGCCAAACCAGTTAAAATGGCTGAAGCCAGACCGGTGATAGACTTCATATCCAGCATCGTACACCGTTATGGTGTCCCGCACAGTATTATTACTGACAATGGCTCTAACTTTACGCAGTGTGTTCAGAAGAATCATTATGGTTTCATAAAAAGCAGAACAATTCAGGATTGTATTGGGTGGACTTTTGAGTATTTACACCAGTGTCACCAGTCCAAGAGACCAATTGTCATTCTAAGTTGGATTTTGAGAAGGATTTTGATTCCCTTGAGCATGAGGCAATAGTGCAAATATTGAGATATAAGGGCTTTAATGAGAAGTGGATTCTTTGGATGAAGCAGCTTTTGACCACAGGTACCTCATCTGTTCTACTTAATGGAGTTCCTGGTAGGAAATTCAAATGTAAAAAGGGTGTCAGACAGGGTGATCCAGTCTCTCCCCTCCTTTTTGTCCTACCTGCTGGTCTCCTACAGACTGTAATCAATTACATGTTCAGAAGGGGCATTCTTCACCTACCTATACCTTGTCATGATCAGGATTACCCTGTGATTCAATATGCTGATGACACTTTGATTATTTTGCCTGCTGACAAGGACCAACTTATAGCTCTGAAAGACATGCTCAAGGTTTTCTCTGTGTCCACTGGTCTTGATGTGAATTACCACAAATCCTTTATTATTCCCATCAATGTGGACAATGTTGTCATGATTGAATTAGCTGCTGCTTTTGGATGCCAGATTGGGAAAATGCCATTTACATACGTGGGGCTGCCAGTAGGAACTACAAGGCCCAAAATGGTGGATTTTATGCCATTGGTGGACTGTATGGAGAGGAGAATGACAGCTAGCTCCTCTTTTTTAAATCAGGGGGAAAGACTTCAGTTTCTGAACTCTGCCTTGTCTTCTATGCCCATTGTCTTCCTTGGCAGCTTGGTTGTTCCTGGTGGAATTCTTAAACAATTGGAGAGAATCCAGAGACCATGCCTCTGGAGGAAGAATAGGGGGGAGCTTGCCCCTTCTCTTGCTGCTTGGGACCTTATTTGCAGACCAAAAAACAAGGGAGGCCATGGTGTTCTAAATCTGGGTGTTCAGAATGTTGCACTCCTACTCAAACATGCAAATAACTTTCTTAATAAAAAGGATCTCCCTTTGGTGTCTTTAATTTGGGATTCTTACTATCATGACAGAGTTCCCCAAGGAACTTCCGACTGTGGCTCTTTCTGGTGGAAGGATATATGCAAGGCCATGCAAAACTTTAGGGAGTGTGCTTGGGTTAAGATTAATGAAGGGACACTGCCCTTATGTGGTCAGACAACTGGCAGCTTGATGATCAGGTGTCTAGCCTTCAATTCAGATTTCCCAGGCTCTTTTCCTATGTTAAGGACCCCTTGATCACTGTTAAAGAGTTCTTGGACTCTCAGGACATGTTCCAGCACTTTCATCTTCCTTTGTCCACCCAGGCTTTCAATGACATGACCACTCTCCAGTTTCTGTTGGATGGCCAGAATGGAGCTCCTGGGTCCAAGGATGTTTGGTTCTGGAGGGGCACTGCCAAGGGATACTCACCAAAGTTGTTTTACTCACATACTTTTGTGTCTGAGTCTTTCAACCCTTTGACAGCTTGGATCTGGAAGTCCTCCTGTATAATGAAAATAAAAGTATTTGCTTGGCTGCTTATTATGGACAGGTTGAACACCAAGAACATGGTGTTCTTTGTACTTTGCAGACTAGGGAAACAAGAGATCATCTCTTCTTTAACTGCAATTTGTGTCAGATTTTGGAACTACCTGCAAATTGATTGGTCATCTGGTGACTCTATGATTGATTTGGTTATCAATGCTAGCAGGAGCTTCAGGAAGCCATTCTTCACTAAAGTGGTGTTCATTGCTTGCTGGAATATCTGGATTGTCAGGAATGCTAAGGTCTTCAGGCATGAGAGAGCTGGATTCAATAAATGGAGAAGTGCATTCATCCATGATATTACCTTAATGCAATATAGGGTGAAAGCTGCCTATAAGGATGATCTTCTTAGATGGATTTCATTTCTGCCACCTTGAGGTCTTTCTTTTGTAATTTTATCTTGGTTCTCTTCCTTCTTAACTTAGCTTAGTTTGATTACCTCTTGTAATCCCCCTTTGTACTTGTACTTGCTCTCTCTTTTTCAATAAAGTTTTGATATGCTGTGGGGGTTTCCCCTATAGTTCCCAGTCAAAAAAACGGCTCTAACTTTACAGCCGACAAGGTGAAAACTTGGTGCGCCAACTTGGGCATGAAGCTTGATTACGCCTCCGTATACCACCGTCGGAAAAACGGTCAGGTCGAACGGGTAAACGACATGATAAGGAGCGGCATCAAACCCTGACTAGTGCGATCTCTCCAAGAATCATACAAACACTGGGTCGAGGAACTCGATTCCGTACTCTGGGGGCTGCGGACCATGCCCAATCGCACGACCGGATATACCCCCTTTTTCATGGTGTACGGTGCAGAGGCAGTCTTGCCTTGCAACATTATTCATGACTCACCTCGAGTGCGCATGTATGAAGAGAGAGAAGCTGAGCTCGATCAGCAGGACGACCTGGATGGCCTGGAGGAGGAGCGCGATTCGCGAATGCCCGTTCCGCATTCCATCAACAGCAGGCCCGGCGATACCAAAGTAGAGAAGTACGGGAAAAGACCTACAATGTCGGTGAACTAGTTTTACGCCTACCAGAAAACAAAAAGGCAAGCTCAAGCCCAAATGGGAGGGTCCCTTCATTATAGATGAAGATCTCACTGGAGGAGCATATCGTCTTCGCAATGCTTCGGATAATCGCTTGGATCCAAACCCATGGAACGCCGCAAGGCTCCGACGATTCTACGCCGAAGTCCGCACATATACCTTTTTTCTCATTCTGTCTTCCCTCCTTTTTACAGATTTTCCCTTTTTTGCCTCATTTCTATACGACTTCGAGTTCATGTTCGGATAAACCGTACACCTGAAGGGTAGACATCCTCAAATGCACTTACCCCACAATACCTGGGGGCTTCTTTTCACAAGAATCTTATTCTTGTTATTATTCTTCGAACATCGAGATCACCATATATATATATATATATGTCATCTATCCATATATGTCTTTTCTTCACCATTATATGCACCTTTATGACTTAAGTTTTTGCCAAGCTGGGTTGCCTGGCTCCCGTACTTATGCCCTACGTTCCCGTTTGTTTGGCTAGGGCATAAAGGGAGCACCTCTGCGATTGTTATAGCTGGGTCGTCCGGACATGTACCTCAGACGGATCAAGTCGAAAGCTAGCGTCCTTAAGGGAATGATTGGTCGGTGAGTGAAAGGGAACTGCCCTCGTGGCACTATAAAACCCTAGAGTATAAACGCGTACTGTGATTTTTCAGCATCACAGCTTCGGTATGCACAAAGAACTACATACTAGCCCAGGGAAAGGAACCCTTAACGGAACTATTCCCTCTGGAAGATGTTTCTTACAATCAAATGTAATATAACATAACTCCTCAAATACAACTTGTCTATTCAAGCAATGATGACCGTACTGCCCGGTTTCCGGACATACTTTGGTGTTTACCTATGGCATAGTATTCGGAAACACTCCTAACCTCGGGGTTTTGAAGGTCTAAGAAGAAAGTCTGCCATGACAATCTTTTTACAAATTCGGCTGGAGACAAGTTTGTTGAAAAAAGTACATTGCTACTTAGACTCAAAAACTTCTTCCCTCTAGACCCTCTAACAGGCTGTCTAGTTTACAATCTTGTTGGGAGAACTTGGCGGCCACCTTCACTTGGTCATACACCAGGCTGACCGGAATTTCCTGTCCGTCGGATCATCGAGGTCCGACCCAGGCCATATGATTGGGATCAAGTCTGGTGTATCGTCTTTTTACCATGGCCTAGGCTTCCCGAGCACCTTCTCGGCATGCTGATATCTTCCATAGCCCAAAACGGTGCCGAGCTCCCTTGAATAAATTCACAAGGTCCTCCATACTTCCTGGTGGAGAATTGGCTGGCCATAAAGCCTTAGCAATGCTTCTCATCGCCTTCCGTGCTTGCTCATGCACCTTTGACAGCTCTTGTAGCAGGCCGCCATGAAATCCGAACACCTCTTCTTCGGGCCGCCCAGTCAACACAACTGTAGACATAAAACTTGCCAGGATTCGCATCAGCGAACTATACGACAGTAAGTTAAAAGGCATACTGAATATGCCGCCTCTCAGCTTTTTGTTCTCCTTCAAGGCGTCTGCTAATTGGGCTCGCACATCTTTCAGCTCTTCGCCGAGCTGCGTGTTGGCGTCCTACAGCTTGTTCTTCTTGTCCCTGGTCCGTGTCACTACACGTTGACCAGTAGCCTCTTGCCTTTCGGCATGTTCTTTGTCCGCCTGCGCGGCCTTCGGTTTCCCTTCTAGCTGCGTCGCTGATCCTGCCATTGTAAAATGAAATTGTGCTCATTTGCATACACATGACTGGCACATGATTATTTTTCCAGACAGAAGGGAACATTACCAATTGGTGCCTCCTTGGACTTCTCCAGTTCGGCAGTAGCAGCAGTCAGCTGCGTCCGACACTGCTCTAGCTCCCGAGATAGCATGTTGTTCTTCTCCGTGAGTACCTGATTACACATAGATCCTTAAAATCAGTTGCTTCAACTATTTTCAAGTCTTGGGGGCTACTGGTATATGGCTATTAAATCTACACAAAATGATCTTACTCGCATATCCTTTGAAAGCTGGCGAGTGGCCCCAGCAAGCCCATCCCGAGCAGTTCGGATGTATGCGTCCGTCGAACTAAAGGCATTAAATGCCTGTTCAGTAAAGGTAGGATCGTGCATGGCGGCCCTCTGGCGTCGATGGTTCATGGCACTCTCCACCTCGGAGTTGGTGACGGATACATTGTCTAAATCGTCGGAGAGAGGACAGTCCGGCATGGCACCCATATCGACTCTAGCCCTAGAGGCAGGGTCCGGGGTCAGATTGATGGACATGTGTCCAACGAGGTCTCCGGATATAGTCCGGTGAGTGCTCTTCCTGAAATATGGGGGAGGAGAAAAACGTCACAGTTTGGTATGCTTGCCGCAGGGCGTATCAAAAGCCGTACCTTTTTAAGGAAGGTCGGAGCTTGGAAGAATAGTCGTCCGCCTTTCTTTTCGAAGATCCACCTTGTGTCGGCATACCCTTTTCAACGGACGATCCCGATGCGGCGTGGCGAGACGAGCGCCGCCCCTTTGAAGCACGAGACAGTGCAGCGGGTGAGGCACAATGGGAAGACTCCTTTGGAGGAGATGCTCCCTAGGCTCTTATGTGGGAAGACGGAAGAAGATCGAGGTAATCGGCTTCGATGGCCACTTATGTGCCATCAGAGGTCGCGTGATAAAAGACCCCCTCCTTGAGCTCCACGGATATATTCGGATCCTCCTCGAATCCGGGATCTAGGTCCCGATTATGGTCCTCCGGCTGCGGAGCGGGGTTGTAGATCCCTGTAGTAGCCTTTCTCCATTCCTGGTAAAAATGGTCGGGTTAAGATTGACTAATTACGACTCAGGAAGAATATTAAGTGAGGTGTTGGATTGAAAGCTTACCCGGCTAGGGGGTTGTACATGGAAAATCCATCTCGGCACTTGAGGCGAGTGAATTCTTCTTTCTCCCATTTGTAAAGATCAGCCAACATGGCGGCCAGGGCGGTGAAGTTATCCGGACCCTTACGCCCATAGCGGGATGTATCATCCTCCCCGTTGTAGTTCCACATGGGGAGTCCTCTGGATTGGAGTGGCTGGACACCACACGTTATGGAAATCACCATGACTTCAATTATGGAAAGTCCGGACTGGGCGAGTACCTTTATCTTGTCCAATAATTTCTTAACTTCCGCATTGTCCTCCTCCTCGAGGCTCCGGGGGCGCCAGCTGTGGCGTTTCTACGGGCTATTGGAAAATTCAGGTAGGCCACGTCGGATTGGGTCCAAAAAAATGAAGTCTTCAATATAGAACAACTCTGAGGGAAACTCCTCGGATGCCTTCTTCGGAGTGCCGGGAAGGTATCCTGTTCCGGCTATGCGCCATACTTCGGTGCCGCCAGTCGGTGTCAAAACCGGCGGATCTCGGGTAGGGGGACCCGAACTGTGCGTCTAAGGTCGATGGTAACAGGAGGTAGGGGACACGATGTTTACCCAGGTTTGGGCCCTCTTGATGGAGGTAATACCCTACGTCATGCTTGATTAATATTTATGAGTATGTGGATTACAAGAGTTTATCTACCACGAGATCGTAACGGCTAAAACCCTAGAAGTCTAGCCTGTATGATTGTGATTGCCTCTATGGACTAAACCCTCCAGTTTATATAGACACCAGAGGGGGCTAGGGTTGTACAAAGTCGGTTACCGAGAAAGGAATCTTCATATCCGAACGCCGGGCTTGCCATCGACGCCAAGGAGAGTCCCATCCGGACACGGGAGAGAGTGTTCTATCTTGTATCTTCACGGCCCATCAGTCCAGCCCATGTCCAACAGGTCGAACGCCTGAGGACCCCTTAATACAGGACTCCCTCAGTACCCCCTGAACCAGGCTTCAATGACGAGGTGTCCAGCGCAGATTGTCTTAGGCTTTGCAAAGCGGGTTCCTTCTCCGAATACCCCAAAGCACCCTACGAACACAGAAAACGTGTCCGGCTCTGCAAAAAAGGTACCACACACAACCGCAGAGTGTATAATATTTTACAAGTCCAATCTGCTGACATTTTTTGTAGCGTGACATCATGTCAGAACCCGGTCATTATTTCGAACCGTTTTTAGCTTCCCGCTTCAAGTTTCAAGATGCGGTTTTATTGGCACGTCTTGTCAAAGCAGAGATCGTGTCCCCTTGTTGCGGGATTCTCATCAATACGGGCATGGGTAATCCAACCGTGCTGCCTGCACGACCCTTGGGGAATAGGTGAGTTTTAAGGTGAGTGGGGAGGTGCTTGATATTCACTTCCTTTATAAAGGGATAAGGATTCACCTCTTTCACCCACGCCTTCCTTCTCTCTGCCCATCCCTTCTCGAGCTCTAGCACCCAAGATTCCATCCTTCCCACCTCAAAAAAGCACTCCAGCCATGTCCAGATCTAGAGCGCAGGGCAAGTGGATGGTTTCCTCCTTTAAGGAGAAGGACATCACCAAGCTCCGGGAGGCCGGGTACTTAGCCAAGGAAATCGCCCACCGGCTTCCGGCCAAGGGACAGATTGTCCCCACCCCGGAGCCCCATGAGAGGGTTGTGTTCATCCCCCACTTTGTTTGCGGGTTGGGATTTCCTCTCCACCCATTCGTCCATGGACTCATGTTCTACTACGGGCTGGATTTCCACGATCTGGACCCCAACTCCTTCCTCAATATCTCGGCATTTATTGTCGTGTGCGAGGCCTTCCTCAGTATCCCACCCCACTTCGGACTATGGTTAAAGATCTTCAATGTGAAACCGAAAGTGGTGGATGGCCAACATACAGTGTGGAGGTGCCATGGTGAGCAAGATGCCCAACGTCACATGGCCCAAGGGTACCTTTGTGGAAACTGTCAACGGGTGGCAATAGCAGTGGTTCTACGTCACAGAACCTCGTGATGCCACCTGGGCCGCGGCTCCTGAATACCAGTCTAGCACCCCGATGTGGCTGACCTCCTGGCTAGAGAAGGGCCTGGACTGGTCTTCATCGGATGAGCTGACGGCGCTTCAGACGCGCATCAGGAGCATGGTGGACAAGAACGTCAAGTTTGTCAACATGATCCAGGTGATGCTCCCTCGCGGATCCTTCCGTGCCAAAGACGGACTTGCCATTTGTGGCAGTTCGATCCGGCCAAGCACCAGACCTTGCAACAATTCTTCGACACTATGCATGAATACATCTGGAAGGTGCTCTTGAAGGCCAACGAGACATGGTCGGCGACGACCGAGGACCGTGGGCATGACCTGGCCCATCCCGCTAGTGCGGTAAGTTTTCCGTATTTCAAGGTGTGTCCTTTACTTGCATACGCAAGGAAGATGTCTAAGCTTCGCTATTTGTTTTTTCAGGGCTGGACAAAGAAGGCAGAGCGGATTCAGTGTCCGGCTCCGCTGCCCGAAGAACTAGCTATCCCGCTTCTGATGAAGATGCTGGTTCCGGCGCCCTACCAAGCGCCGGAGAAGAAGGCAAAGAAGAAGGCCAAGGAGACTAGGAGTTGTCTCCACCGTAAGGGCACTTCGGACATAACGTCCGAAGACGTCGAGACCCACTCCTCCCACAGCGATGGAGACGATGAGGAGGAGGAAAGTGATTCTTCACTAGAGGGGGAGGGAAGAAAAGGGCGGCATCCACGCATCTGGAGGTAGAGGCGTCCAAGAAGGGGAAGGCCTCCGCGACGGACAGCTCCGCTTGGGACATTGACAGCAGCTTTGAGTGGCGCCCCAGGGATAAACCCCTAGACGAATCATAAGTACTCAAAGACGCACACAAATATCCACCTTCTTTACTTCATAATTTTAACATGTTAAATCATGCACTTGTAGTCCGGCTCGCTCCGACCTTGAGCGATCCTCATCTTCGGGAAATTCGCTGGATCCAAAGGTGATGGACAGCGGGTCCCTTCCGGTGGCCTCCTCTCCCAAGACTACGGAGGATGTTGAAGTGCTGTCTCGAAGGACCCTCCCGGCTCAGGGGGAGGCATAGGAGGTCGTCACGGTGGCGCCAGAGGATGATACCTCGGCCACTGGACACATGGGGGAGCAGATCCCAATGGAGACTGGCGATGGGGGCCATATCCAATTTGGCCCCCAGCCGAATACGACCCCGGAGACCTACATGGCTCCGGAATCCGGCAAGCAGCCTCCTTCGAAAGAAGGAGGTGCACCAATTCCCCCGATGACCTCTGTCCATCCATAGGCACCAGATACTCTATTGGAAGTGCTGCAAAGTCCTTCCATTGTTGAGGAACACCGTGTCCTTATGGGTACGGTGATTGAGAGGGTTCAGTCCGTTAACAGCGGACTGAATGAAGCCTGCACCAGCCTCCTAACAGGCTTTCAGGTAAGCGACTCAATTGTATAAAAATAATGTCATAGTATAGACAGTAGCCCCTGAGACTCTGTCCGGTGTTCGGAAGGAAAGGCCGGACAGGGGATCAAGTAATTTTTGCAGGAGACTAACCAAATATGTCTTATGTGAATAAGCAGGCGTCATTGCTGGCTACGACCTCTCATGTTGCTGAGGTCTCCGGACTAAACCAGGGTCTGTAGAGGGCCGAGGAAGAGCTTGGCCGTGTAAAAAAATAGCTAGAAGACAAGCAAGGTATGCAATGACCTTTTGTATATCCAGAAAGGATGAATGATTTGTGCTGACCATAGTGCCATGATATTTGTTAGGAGCGGTGACCGAGGTGGAGGCCCTCAAGAAGGCATTGGCCGAGGCCGAGGAGAGAGCGGCAAAGGAACAAGCCGCCCGCGAAAAGCATGAGGCCAGGGTCGCTGAGGTCCTGCAGGAGCTCCAGGACGCTATGAAGAAATACGAGTCCTTGCAGTGCTGCATTGCGGATCAAGAGTCCGAACTCACCAAGGCCTGGCGAAGCACACAAGATGCCTTGGTCGAAGCCCAGGGTGGCCTCCAGGAAATCCAAGAGGCCAGAAAAATCACGGCGGGTAAGGCCTTCATTATGCAGAGCAAATATGTGAGGAAGAGAAATCTCTTACTAACCCGGATTTGGAGTTCTCCACGAGTGTTTGCGGATTACCGCACAGTGTTGCCGATGCTGCGGAGTTCTTCCGAGCCGAAGAGGGGAGCTCGACAGAGAAGTTGTTCTGGTCGCAATACCTTGCGCCAGAACATCCGGTCCCCTTTAGCGATCAGCTAAAACAGCTGGTCAAACTACATAGGGTGGCCTAACTAGCCATGAAAGATTTAGTAATCCGGCTCTGGCCTAGCGAAGGCATACCCAGCAGCTACTTCGGGCTCGTGAAGCGGCTGGTCAATGCTTGCCCCCAGCTTGACGTCATCAAGCAGTCAGTCTGCATCGAAGGTGCGTGGATGGCCTTCTCCCGTGTCAAGATAAAGTGGGCGAAGATGGACGCCGTCAAGCTTGCGGCCGAGGGACTGCCTGCTAGCAAGGAGCGCCGCACGCCGGAGCGGTATTTTGATGATGTCCTCAAGGGGTCCCGCATTGAAGAGGACCAGTGTTCAAAAGACATTATCTTCGAGTGAATACATTCATGTTATCTTGTCTTGTATGATGAAACAAAGCCATTATGTAATATAATGCTTGTTTATTATTTAAAAAAATTCCCTCTTGTGCGGTCGTTTTTATTAAATCTGATAGTTGGCCAGTCGTCGGCTTCAGCCCCCATGTAGGTAGTACGAGGGTGTTCGGGATGGAATCTAAACACTCTTGATCCAAGAATTTGGTCCTTGAAGGAGGTGTTTAGCGCAACGAACCAGGCAATCAGACTATGTGGCTTTATCACCCTCACTTAGCCATAGGAGTTTGACAATAAAAATGTAGGCGTGGCCCCTAGTATTCGTTAGTCCGGACTAGGGTGTTGTAGACACCTGATCGGGTGAAAGCCGATCCGTCGCATAATGCGGAAAAAATCGCAGGAGATTTTAACCTCCGAAGAGCTGACCGGCTCACGCCGCATCATGACAGTCAGTTTTCGGCTTTCTCTACTGAGGTGATCATCCGGATAAACTAGGACACAATCGCAGTAGTTCTCCCTTTAATACCCTAGCCGATAGAGCAGAACGTAAGGTAGTAAGTACAGGAGCCAGTCAACCCAACTATTGACCAAAGACATGATTCAGAGCCAATGCATATAATGCTAAATTCGAGGGCCGAAATATACTATAAAAGTGTTCGGACATGTTGTCGTAGTATGGAGCGCAATAAAGCCCCTGGCGAACTACAGCGTACCAAAGTGTACGGATGCAATCGGTAAGAATAGCAAAATAAAATGAAGTAGTAAGCTAGTGCCACATAAGTTGGGCCGCAAACTGTTTCCATTATGATTTTGATTAGTACGTCAAAGCGTATTTGTATAAATAGTGCGATAAGCAACAGTGGCTATTTAACATGCCAAGACCAAGGGGGGCTACGTACGGGTCCTGAAAACAGGTAGAATGATCGTTAAGAAGAACATCTAGAGATTCCCCCACACGTCTGTGCTACTTGCCACCTTGGTATGTCCGTCCTTCGAAAGGATCGATTATCAGGCCGTCGAGAGGGGCCTGTGAAAAAGAAACCTGAAAAGGATAAAAAGAAAAGTAAGAGTATGTGTGTCCTGGGAAGGTCGAGCCGTATTGTGGACCATAATCAAGTTATGCCTCTGTCTGTGCCCATGGTATTTTGAGTGCATAGTTATGTAGACGCGGTACATATGCCGCCATTTGGTCAAGACTGAGATGGAGGCCGAATCGCTAGTCGAGCTCCTGATGGGCTGGACTTCCCTGGTGCAGAGTAGTCTGGACTCGTTTGACAGTGTCCGAGAGCGTGGCCGCCGAATTAAGGTTCTGCTTGTTAAGGCCGCTCTGTACTTCTGCTGCCAGGGCCACGGTGTGCTCCTCAGTAGAGAGGGAGTGTTCTGTGTTTCCATTGACTCTGATGACACCGCGTGGTCCGGGCATCTTGAGCTTGAGATAAGCATACTGCGGCACCGCATTGAATCGAGCAAACGCGGTTCGTCCGAGCAGTGCATGATAGCCACTACGGAAAGGGACGATATCGAAGAATAACTCTTTGCTTCAGAAGTTGTCCGGAGATCCGAAGACGACCTCCAATGTGATTGAGCCCGTGCAATGGGCCTCTACACCTGGTATAACTCCTTTGAAGGTAGTTTTGGTGGGCTTGATCCTTGATGGATCGATGCCCATTTTGCGCACTGTATCCTGATAGAGCAGGTTGAGGCTGCTGCCACCGTCCATGAGGACTCGGGTGAGGTGGAATCCATCAATTATTGGGTTGAGAACCATTGCAGCTGAACTGCCATGATGGATACTGGTCGGATGGTCCCTGCGATCAAAGGTGATCGGGCAGGATGACCATGGGTTGAATTTTGGGGCGACTGGCTCTATCGCATAGACGTCCCTGAGCGCACGTTTGCGCTCCCTCTAGGGGATATGGGTAACATATATCATGTTCATCGTTTTGACTTGGGGGGAAACTTCTTCTGTCCCCCTCTTTTCGATGGACGAGGCTCCTCGTCGTCATTCTTGCTTTGCGACCCCTTCTCCTTGTCCTCGGCATTTAACTTGTCGGCCTGTTTAAAGACCCAACAGCTCTAATGGGTATGATTGGCTGGTTTATCAAGGGTGCCATGGATCTGACATGGACGATCGAGTATGCGGTCCAACCTAGAAGAGCCCTGATTATTCCTTTTATATGGCTTCTTCCAATGACCGAACTTGGAGCCACCGAATCTGGCGTTGACCACCGTGTCATCAGTATTGTCACCATTGTTTTGATGCTTATGTCTGTTGCGTTGGGTCTTGCCATTGCTATTCTTGGTTTTGGTGGTGCCAGGTTCACCTGCATTATTATTGCTAAGGGCTAGCCAACTGTCTTCGCCCACACAGAAGCGGGTCATAAGTGTCGTGAGGGCCGCCATGGACTTCAGCTTTTCTTGGCCAATGTGTCGAGCGAGCCATTCGTCGCGGATGCTATGCTTAAAGGCTGCTAGGGCTTTGGCATCCGGGCAGTCTATGATCTGGTTCTTTTTAGTTAAGAACCTGGTCCAGAATTTCCTGGCTGACTCTCTGGGCTGTTGAACTATATGACTTAAGTCATCGACATCCAGAGGTCTGATGTATGTGCCTTGGAAGTTGTCGTGGAAGGCGTCTTCTAGGTCTTGCCAGCTGCCAATAGAGTTTTTAGGAAAGCTGTTCAGCAAGTGCCTGGTCGGTCCCTTGAGTTTTAGGGGGAGGTATTCGATGGCATGAACATCATCACTGCGGACCATATGAATATGGAGAATAAAGTCTTCAATCCATGCCGCGGGATCTGTTGTTCCATCATATGATTCGATATTCAAGGGTTTGAACCCTTCTAGGAATTCATGTTCCATTACTTCATCAGTGAAGCAGAGGGGGTGTGCGACACGTCTATATCGGGCCAGATCACGACGTAGTTTGGATGGAGTCCGTCTGCGGTTTTTGGCCCGGACGTGATTGTGCTTGTCATGTTCGGCTTGCTAGCTGTCTCGTGCGTCAGGGCACGCCCCCGTGATCCATAGATTTATCTGGTTGGACCTGCTTTATTCATCAGGTCCTACCACAGGTCATATGTCTACCCATGAATGGTTGTGTCTCTGCCTTTACAGCGAGATAGTATGGGTCGGTGTTCGGCTTGAGTTGTCATTTTGTCCCGGTCACGTGGTGGTCGGTCAGCCGCATTATGTGCTGCTGGTACGGGCTCGCGTGCCTTGTCGTTGAATTGGGGTAGCAGTTTACGCTTTGGGTAACTTTTGTTTGGGCGCACGAGGCCGTATTCCTCGGCTGCCAGGACATTAGTCCATCTGTCGTTGAGTAGATCTTGATCAGCTTGAAGCTGCTACTATTTCTTTTTCAGGATCCTTGTAGTGGCTATTAGCCGTTGCTTAGGTGCTCGAGAGGTTCCTTGGGCACGATAAAGTCTTTGTCGCCGAGGCTCACCTCATCCTCGGAGGGTGGAAGGTAATTACTGTCCTCCGTGTCTTCGTTTGCAGCCTGTTCATCAGGGCTAACTTTCCCATCCTCCCGATCATCTTGTTTAGAGTTTTGCTCGATGGGGTTTTCTTGGTCTTCGGCATCATTCGGAGTATTGTTGTCTCTCGTGCGGGTATTGTTGTCTTTGCTGCAGCGTGATTTAGAGCGGTGTCGTCGGTGCTTTGGTTGTATCTCACGAGGTTTATCCTCGACTGGGTTTTCTTTGCCATCGATGTTAGCTTCTTTGGGTGTATCCACCAGGTACACGTCATAGGAAGAGGTTGTCGTCCAGCGTCTGGTAAACGGCGGGTTTTGGGCCTCCTCTTCTCCGGCATCGTCGTCCATACCGTCGATGTTTTCGGAGTCGTAATCGAGCATGTCTGTTAAGTCCTCGACAGTGGCTATAAAGTGGGTGGTGGGTGGGCGTAAAATTCCCCGCTCTCAGCCCCTAGTCTGGGCTAGGCGTAGTTCAGACGTTGCTCCTCTGTAATTACGAGGGATCGCATCAAGTCCAGAGCCTCGCTTAATGGTGAGGTTTGTCGAGGGAGAAAAGAATCCGTGGAGCATGGTGGGAAGGGAATTCCTTGGCCTAGCTCACACGATGATGACTCTGAGAGTTTGGAGCCAGTGTCCGGGGAAGAGTCCGGCTTTGTGATGGTTGCCGGCGACACTGCTTCCTCCGTCTCTCCAGTACAGGGCCTAGTGGCCACAGATAGTCTGGCGGGTTTAGAAATCCCGTCTTCGGTCCTGGCGAGGCGCTTCAGCTCTAAGGCTAGAACGGAGGTTGGGGTCGTGAATCCTTGGAAGATCAAGTCTCCTCGGATATCAGTGACATAATCCAGGTTTCCAAAACTAATCTGGTGACCTGCGGTGTAGCTGTCGATCTGCTCTAGATGGCCAAGCGAGTTGGCCCGCAGTGCGAAGCTGCCAAATACGAAGATCTGGCCGGGGAGAAAAACATCCCCTAGGGAAGCATCATTGCATATGGTGGATGGAGCCATCAAACCTTCCGACGGCGACACAGTGGAACTCTCAATGAAAGCACCAATGTCGGTGTCAAAACCGGCGGATCTCGCGTAGGCGGGCCAGAACTGTGCGTCTAAGGTCAATGGTAACAGGAGGTAGGGGACACGATGTTTACCCAGGTTTGGGCCCTCTTGATGGAGGTAATACCCTACATTATGCTTGATTAATATTGATGAGTATGTGGATTACAAGAGTTGATCTACCACGAGATCGTAATGGCTAAAACCCTAGAAGTCTAGCCTATATGATTGTGATTGCCTCTACGGACTAAACCCTCCAGATTATATAGACACCGGAGGGGGCTAGGGTTGTACAAAGTCGGTTATAGAGAAAGGAATCTTCATATTCGAACGCCGGGCTTGCCATCCACGCCAAGGAGAGTCCCATCTGGACACGGGAGAGAGTCTTATGTCTTGTATCTTCACGGCCCATCAGTCTGGCCCATGTCCAACAGGTCAAACGCCCGAGGACCCCTTAATCCAGGACTCCCTCCCCGCCCACCTCAAATATGGATCCATTTTGGGAGCGGGGTACGAGGCAGAAAAGCTTCCTCCATAGCTCGAAATGGGCCTTGCAGCCTAGGAATAGCTCGCAAAGAGCGACAAAACGTGCGATGTGCAGAATGGAGCCCGACGTGAGATTGTGCAGTTGAAGGCCATAGTACTCCAGGAGACCTCGGAGTAAAGGATGGATTGGAAATCCAACGCCTCTTAGGAGAAAGGAAATGAAACATACTCGCTCCCCTTCTGAAGGGTTTGGGAAATGTTCCGCCAGGGCTTCGCCAGTAAAGGAGGTTAATCCCGCCCGAACGGGGACTAGATCCACAGGGGGGAGATATCCCTGCATCTGGAGCTTGGTCAGCTAGGAGCGGGATATAGAACAACTCTCCCAATCTCCTTTTTGCAGACCGTGGGGGCGGGAACAAGAACTCGGAGCGCTGGCCAAGTTTGCGTGGTTTCCTGTGACAAGCTATAAGGATTTTCCACCTAGTGTGGAATGGCATCTAAGATTCAATCTCCTTAAATAGACGCCTTCCTTACACGGCCCGGGTGTTATGTGTAAAAATGCTTGGACCCTTCGTATTCATCTGACACGTGAGAGCTGGAGCGGCGATGGCACAAAAGCCGAAGGATATAACATTTAATGTAAAGCCAAAGACCAAAGACCGAAGATGTAGATACGAATATAGTCCTTTGGTTTAGATGCTTGGAGATCTACGGACGAGGAACCCGCCTTGCAATGCCGAAGACAATTTGCGCGCCGGACACATCATCATTGAAGATTGGTTCGGGGGCTACTGAGGGAGTCCTGGATTACGGGGTCCTCGGGCATCCGGGCTATGCAACATGGGCCGGACTAATGGGTCGTGAAGATACAAGATAGAAGACTTTCCCCCGTGTCCGGATGGGACTCTCCTTTGCGTGGAAGGCAAGCTTGGCGTGCGGATACGAATATTCCTTTCTCTGTAAACTGACTCTGTACAACCCTAGCCCCCTCTAGTGTCTATATAAACCGGAGGGTTTAGTCCGTAGAAGCAATCATAATCATATAGGCTGGACATCCAGGGTTTAGCCATCACGATCTCGTGGTAGATTAACTCTTGTAACCCCTATACTCATCAAAGTCAATCAAGCAGGACATAGGGTATTACCTTCATCAAGAGGGCCCGAACCTGGGTAAACATCGTGTCCTGTGTCTCCTGTTACCCTCGATCCTTAAACGCATAGTTCGGGACCCCCTACCCGAGATCTGCCGGTTTTGACACCGACAGCGAGTTCTACATGCAAAGGAGGGCGGAGAGGAAGAAGAGGAGAGCGGAGTGATCCACCTATCGCAAGGACAAGCGTACACGAAAAGCGGACGCTCAATTCAACATGAGGCTAGGAGCAGCGTCACCCTGGGAATCCGATGACAATCGGTATATTCATGCCTACATTGAGACGTCGGACGAGGAAATCACTGAGGAGGAGTCAGACGATGAGGAGTAGTTGAACTATCTATTTTTTTATCTATCTATGCTATATCTATGTTGAGAACTATCTATGTCTATACTCTCTAGTGTCTACTCTCTATCTCTACTTCTCGATCTCAGCACTGTAAACGCTTTTTTAAAGCGCCGCACATTGTGCTTCTGTTGGAGATGCTCTAACATGGCAGACGAGTGCTTTAATGTTGCCTACAATATGTGTGAGTATTACTACTAGTATATTTTTCTTGCCATGTTGAGATTTTAAAACTACGAGTCCGAACATGCAGAGGATCAATGAATACCAAACATAGGATATTGGGGCCATCTTCAAGGAGTATGGCAAGTTAAAGAGGATCTGCACCGAACCTATAAAACGAGCTTTGGTAAGTAACACCCTTTCAATTACTTTCGTTTAGCCTCGTGTTCTTCAATGTGTATATGTTGTAGTTTATGTTTCTCTTAGCCTCGTGTTCTTCGATGTGTAATAAGAAGAGTCTTAATTGTCCTAGTGCTTTCGCTTTTAGCTTGATGTAGGAAGTGGGTGTTCTCACCTTGTAGTCTGTTTTTATATTTTTTTCCTTTTGATTTCACTTCTTCGAGTCATGTTTATCTGGCTTCTACTAAATGGATCTGGATTGTTCTGAGTATTGATCTAAAAAAGAAGTAACTTCATGTCAGGATGCAGTTCTTGCGAGGAGGGAAGTATGTTCAACCTCGAGATCATGTTTCCAAAATGAGGCTGGATTACACACAAGGTGTCAGTTCCCTAATGATGCTAGATTAGACACAACATGCAAATTCCTAGATGATGCTGGATTACACACAAGCCAGGTGGAGTCATCAACTGTTTGTGTCCTCGTGGCTCTAGTAAAGGCTGAAAGAAAGCGTGGAGCAACCCTTGAGAATGTAGTTGAGTTTCTGAAGAAGCGAAAAGAGCAATCAGATGCTCTCTTCACCCAAGCCAAAGAAGAGATGGAAGAAGCCAAAAAGAAGCAAGAAGAGGCAGAGCAGGCTAGGCGTCTCCTGCTATCTAAAACTATTGTCAATACAAATTTTCCTTCATAATAGCTAGGTTCAAATGGTTATTCAGTCAACATGCTTGTTGTGATATCCATGCATCTACTAATGTGGCACAAAATAATTTTTTTAGGGTCATGTAAAAACAACAATTACTTTCCAAACAATAATAGACGAAGCATTGGACATGGTATAGTTCACGCGCAAGCCCAACATTCCAAGTTCAACTTCCACATCAAACTCATGTTCACAGATATCTGCACATTCATAGATAATGTCCAAAACCATGATTCACTTCAAAGCCAAAAAATGTGAGGAGAGTTATAAATAAAGAAAAAACCTCCAGTTCCTGCTACCAGTGCGAGCACAACAAGTCAAGACCATGCGTAATTAATTATATTTTGATCATTTTTTGTGTTCTAAAATGCCGCCCGGCTCGCGGAAGGACGTTTTGTCGGCACACGCGCGGATTCAATGGAGGCAGGCAGGGCAGTTTGAAGCCGGTTGCATGCGGCGAGGAGGCGTGTCCAGCCAGGCCTGCAGCGAGTGGGGCCCTCTTGGCCGGCGCGCCGGTTCAATGCATGCGCTATGAGAGGTTGCGTCCGTGTCAGAGCAATCACTCCCTCCAGTCCGTTTTTGTTTGGGTATAACAAAATCTTGTTTTCCATTCACATTTTACAAGTAAAATTCATGGAGAAACTTTGACCCAAAATACGATGGGGACTAGTACACCAGGACGGAGGTAGTAGTTTTTTTATCAAAGAAGGTTTTCCTCCATCTGATTTTCATTACTGAAAACCAACATCTAAACCATAGTATTTTCCCTAGAACTACCAGGTTCAACATCTCGCAACATAACCCCATACAACCATATGCCAAGGAGGTAGTAGTTATAAATTCCATTTTCGCTCCATACCAATCGTTTTAAAAACTAAGTACTTATAACGCGCCATTGAAAATTGGAACTCTTACCCCGCTAAAAAAATGATATTTTAAATGTGGCTACTCGATTTGTGGCAACTGGCGAGCCACCGCCTCCAGGTCGTTCACCTATGGTCCCGACCATCAACTCATGTGGATCAAATTATCACACTAGCTGACTATTCCTACAAAGGTGTGCTCCACCACATACCCGGTACCCGCGCATGCAGCAATCGTTTTAGGCTTTATTCGTTAACGGTGCCTTTACATAACTCTCATGTGTGCGAGACAGCAAGAGACCAACTGCGTGCGTGCGCCTCTTCTCCTCGTATATGTACTCCACCGTTTGTTTGGTGTCCAAAAAATTATACAGCAGTATTAACTACTAGCAATGTGGCAATGTGTTGCCACATGATCAAAGTATATTAATACATATTCACCGATTTGATAGAAAAAAGAGATTAGTTTTGAAATACGTGTATCACTAAAAATATGTTATGTTTCGCTCAAAATATATTCCTTTGGCGGTTTTGATGAGATAAGGGAGGAATGTTGTTAGTTTCAAGATTCGAGAAGTGGTATATCTCTAATTTCTATTCTTACTAGCAAGATGGACATTTGTTGCACGGAACATCAAGATCTTGTGAGAGAAAAGGGTGAACAAGGGAAGGCCTTATCTGCAAATGTGGAGAGGAGTGCGGGCAAATTGCCATAGTTTCCTTCCTATCCATTAGATATAGATCGGATGACCTATATTGCAGGATGGCATGCACACCATCATGTAACACCCCGGATATGACTTTCCCAATATGTACTCCAACTCTTGCCGTTTCCGGCTTTAAGTTATTTTATTTTCTCGGGTTCGGGTCTTTGTCTCCATGTGTTGTTGTCGTTGTCATGCATCTCATATAATGTCGTCATGTGCATTGCATTTGCATACGTGTTCATCTCATGCATTCGAGCATTTTCCCCATTGTCCGTTTTGCATTCCGGCGCTTCGTTCTGCTACGGTGGTCATTTCTACCTTTCTTTCATGTGTGGGGATTAAACTTTTCCGGATTGGACCGAGACTTGCCAAGCGGCCTAGGTTTACTACCGGTAGACCGCCTGTCAAGTTTCGTACCATTTGGACTTCGTTTGATACTCTAACGGTTAACCGAGGGACCGAAAAGGCCTCGTGTGTGTTGCAGCCCAACACCCCTCCAAGTTGGCCCAAAACCCACCAAAACCTTCTCCATCATCTAGAGCGTTCGATCACGATCAAGTGGCTGAAAACCGCACCATATTTGGACACTCCTAGCTCCCTCTATGCCTATATATACATCCCCCTCTCCAAATTTCGGATCTCCCCGTCCAAAACCCTAAAAAAAACACCTCGCGCCGGCCGGACACGTCCGTCCCCGGCCGGACAGCGTCCGCCGCCGCCTCCGGCCAACCGGGGCGCGCCACGTCACCTGGGGGAGAACCCCACTTCGCCGCCGCCACGCGGGCCCGCCAGGCCCGCACCGGGCCCCCGCGGCCCACCTGCCCACCGCCGCCCGCGCCTTCGTCCTCAAGCTCCGCGGCGAGCCCGCGCCGCCTCGCCTCTCTCTCCAGCGGAGCCACGCCACCACGCCGCAGCACGAACTCGCCGGCGGCCGCCTCGTCCCTCGGTGGCAGGAGCCTCCCCGCCGCCATCGCCGGCCGTCACCATCGACGCCGCCGCCCCGGCCTTCCTCCTCCCTCCTCAACGCCGCCTCCCCGAGCTCTCCGGCAAGCCGCCGGCCTACCTCCCCGACGAACTCCGGCGTTCCTCGGTTGGCATGCACCCAAATCCAGATCCGAGCTATAGTAACCTAGGGTTGACCTCGATTTTTTTCCTAAGTCTGCATATTATGTGCTCATGTTCTTCATGCTATAACTTTGCATCTGTAGCTCCGTTTTGGGCATATAGCATATCAAAATGTTCATCTCAGAGAGTACATCATTTCATCTCATTGCATATTTTTCCTTTGAGTTCATCTTGATGCCCGAAATGTTGTTAGAAGAGTGCTACTTGAGATAATTATCAGATCTGCTATTCCATTTAGCTATTTATCATTTTTGCCATGATTTTTGCGTGCATGATATGCCCATGAGCTCTACATATGTTTTGTTAAGGGTTTTGCCATCTATCCAGAGATAGAAGCCATGTATTTTTGTGATGTGTGTGGTGACTAGCACAAGCTTGCAAAATGAGGCACTTGGTAATTCTGATTTCAGGGACTTAGCAATTCCACTAAGTCCTTGATCTGTTTTTCTCATGATGCCATATGTTCTTGTTGTTTCCTAGTGATCCGTGCCTCTCTTGAGGATGGTCAGTAAGGATATTTTGTTAATCTTGTAGTGCTCTATCCATCCATGTCTTTGTTTACAATTATGGAGCACCCTAGCTTGAGTCAATCAAGCTCTACTTTTGCTACTTCATGAATCTGGGCAGATTGTCTACTTGTTAGCGATTTTGCCGATGATGGTGTAGTTGATCCGTGCAGCCTATGCTATTGTTCTTGCCATGTCTAGCTTGCATTTTGTGTATTCTCGATGGATGTATGCTTAGCCTGTCACGACTTGCTCCGTAGTGAGTGCATCGAGCTCGTAAACATGCCTACTTGATATCTGTTTTCAGCATGCTCCAGTTTTCACCAAGTCTGAGAACTGATTATGTTTTTGCCATGTTCACATGCTTGCAATTGTATTTTCTGATCCCTTTTGGCTCAAGGTCACTAAGGGAATTTTGTTAAGCTCTTTGAGTAGCTCCATGCCATGCTTTACTTTGCCATGTTCAGGTCCTGTATCATATAGTTTTGGTTCTCCAAAGAGTGCTATCTGATCTGAAATTCCGGACAACTGTTAATTTCACTAAGTCTGAGATCTGTTTGCCATATGCATTTTTGCCATGCTTGTTTGAACCTGTTAATGGATGAATTGGCCGTAGCTCAGTGCTAGACTTTTGTTAAGCATCATGAATGCATCCCTGCCATGTATTTTGTTGTCTTATTTGGGTGCTGTAGCATGTTCATCTTGTTGCATTTAGATGGCTACTTGCTGTAAATCGCAGAACGTGGCCATATTTGAATTGCTTGCCATTTCCAAACCGTAACTCCGATTCCAGCGTTCTTTATATCGTTTTCAAGCGATTTCATCTCATCTTTCTAGTGGCACACTTGGATTTCCATGTTGGGGCCAGGTTCATGCATCCCTTGTCAAATCTTGCATATGCATCCCGCATCGCATCCCACATAACATACCATCATTGCATCATATTGTTTGAGCTTTGCACGTGGTTGATTGTGTTCCGTTTGCTTGTTTGTCTTGTTTGGGTAGAGCCGGGAGACGAGTTCGCTTACGAGGAGCCCGTTGAGTTTGCTTTTGAGGATCCAGTCAACCCTGGCAACTTTGCAGGCAAGATGATCATACCCTCGAAATCACTACTATCTTTGCTATGCTAGATTGCTCGCTCTTTTGCTATGTAAATGCTACGATGCCTACCACTTGCTTTCAAACCTCCCAAATTGCCATGTCAAACCTCTAACCCACCTTGTCCTAGCATACCGTTGATTGGCTATGTTATCGCTTTGCTCAGCCCCTCTTATAGCGTTGCTAGTTGCAGGTGAAGATTGGAGACCGTTCCTTGTTGGAACATTATTTACTTGTTGGGATATCATTATATTATCTTGTTATCTTAATGCTTCTATATACTTGGTAAAGGGTGGAAGGCTCAGCCTCTCGCCTAGTGTTTTGTTCCACTCTTTCCGCCCTAGTTTCCGTCATATCGGTGTTATGTTCCCGGATTTTGCGTTCCTTACGCGGTTGGGTTATAATGGGAACCCCTTGACAGTCCGCCTTGAATAAAGCTGCTCCAGCAATGCCCAACCTTGGTTTTACCATTTGCTACCTAGCCTTTTCCCTTGGGTTTCGCGGACTCAAGGGTCATCTTATTTTAAACCCTCCCCCCCCTGGGCCAATGCTCCTCTGAGTGTTGGTCCAACCTAGAGCACCGTGCGGGGCCGTCCCTTAGAACTTGGGTTACGTTGGCTCCCGTACGCTTAGCTTATCCGGTGTGCCCTGAGAATGAGATATGTGCAGCAACTATCGGGATTTGTTGGCACAGGGGTGGTGTTGCTGGACTTGTTTTACCATTGTCGGAGTTGTCTTGAAGAACCGGGATGCCGAGTCTGATCGGAATGTCTCGGGAGGAGGTCTATTCCTTCGTTGACCGTGAGAGCTTGTCATGGGCTAAGTTAGGACCCCCCTGCAGGGATTTGATCTTTCAAAAGTTGTGCCTGCGGTTATGGGCAGATGGGAATTTGTTAACGTCCGGTTGTAGATAACTTGAACCTTAACTAAATGAAAATGAATCAACTGAGTGTGTTACCGTGATGGCCTCTTGTCGGCGGAGTCCGGGAAGTGGACACGGTGTTCGCGTAATGCTTGCGCAGGTTGCTCTCTAATTTCTCGCTCGCGCCTTGCCTCCTCTTCTTGCTCTCTTTTGCGAACAGGATAGCCACCATATTTTGCTAGTCGCTTGCTGCAGCTCCACATATTTACCTTGCCTTACCTATAAGCTTAAATAGTCTTGATCACGAGGGTGCGAGATTGCTGAGTCCCTGTGGCTTACCGATTACTATTACACCAGATGCAGGGCCTGATGATTCCGCTCCAGGTGACGTGCTTGAGCTCAAGTGGGAGTTCGACGAGGACTCTCAACGATACTACGTGTCTTTCCCTGATGATCAATAGTGGTGCCCAGTTGGGGGTGATCGGGACCGTGTCGCATGTTGGGTTATCTTTTATTTTGGCGCCGTGGTCGGGCCATGAGTGTTTGGATGATGTAATGTTATTTATGTACTTGATTGACATTGCGAGTGTAAGCCAACTATGTTATCTCCCCTTTTATTATCTATATTACATGGGATGTCGTGAAGATTGCCTAACTTGCGACATATGCCTTCAATGCGATTATGCCTCTAAGTCGTGCCTCGACATGTGGGAGATATAGTCGCATCGAGGGTGTTACAAGTTGGTAATCAGAGCCTTCCCCAACCTTAGGAGCCCCATTGTTTGATCGTTTTTAGCAGCCGAGTTGTGTCTAGAAAAATGTTTGGAGTCATTTAGGAATTATATATCGAAGAGTTTAGGAACTCTTTTTACTTCCCAGTCTCCTCATCGCTCTGGTAAGGCATCCTGACGTAGAGTTTTGACTCTTCTCTTCTCAAATTTCACTAAAAAAATTTTAGGATCACGCGGGTATCTTGGAATTGTTCCGATGGTTTTATGATGAGAACATTGTCTTGGTGCCTCCTGTCAGGGGTTTTGTGGAAGTGTCCCGGGGAGTTGAGCTCTGAGGTGTTGTCGTCATAATTTTATCGTTGCAGTTATGGAATAACTGAGTTTAGTACGCCGACATCGAAAATCTCTTTTATGCAGTTCGTTGGTGAGATAACCTCGACGCCACCCAGTACTGGGGCGGGAGTTCGGGAGTATCGCAATAACTTGTATAACGGATGCTTTTCGAAGGATGAGGTAGATGGTTTCCGAAGTTTTTCTCGGTTATGTGTTGAAGGATGGATACAACTGGATGTAGGACTTGCTAGATTTGGGTGAGATATTATGCTTCCCCTGTATCCCCAACACCTGATTGCATAACCGGAAAGGTTCGGGAGTTTCATAGGTGGGAATTCTCGTAGCTCTAGTTCTTCTTCCACGGATATTTGGTTTGAGATTGGGATTTCTTACCGAGTATTCGTTCTTGATCCGTACCTTGTTGATTTATTTCTCTACCTTAATTCTAAGTGGCTTCTCAATTTATGGATATGTGACCATTTCAAGAGGAATGCATTCATTCATTTTGTTCGGATGTGAAGACTTTATGTTGCAATTTTCATTCCGTTGGATTCACCTTCAATATTTGTCTATCAATGTGCTAATGGATGTTAACCTCTTCAGGATGGCTCCTCCAACGCGCACGACTCCGAACCCTGATCCGCCACCACCTCCACCTCCTCCGGAGGCATGGCAAGCTGTGATGGCCGCAACCAATGCAAACACACAGTTGGTCATGCAAATTCTTCAAGAGCGTAATCAAGGCAACCAAGGGTACCAAGGCAACAATCAGAATCACTTTGCTACACTCAACCAGTTCCTTGCTAATGGGCCAAAGACTTTCAGCAATTGTGTTGAGGCAACTGATGCTGACGATTGGCTCGTGGATCTGTGCAAGCATTTCGAGTGAAGTAACGTCAGGCCTGAGGACTTTGTCCAGTTCGCTTCCGTCCAACTCAAAGATCAAGCTGCAGAATGGTTCCAGCAATACAAGGATTCCAGAGGTGGACGTGTTATTACCTGGGATGAATTCCGTCAAGATTTCAGAGCTCACCATATCCCTCAGAGCGTGGTTGAAAGCAAGCGTGAGGAATTCCGCAACCTGAAGCAAGGCTCTTTGTCTGTCTACGACTACAACAAGTTGTTTCAGAAGCTCACCCGTTTTGCCAAGAAGGACGTCCCTGATGAGAAGAGCATGATATACCAGTTCAGGGGTGGTCTCAGAGAAGAAATCCAGCTCGCTCTTGTCCTCTTTGAGCCCTTGAGGTACGATGAGTTCTACAACATGGCATTGAAGCAAGAGGCCGCTCAATTGAGGTGTGATGCATCCAAGAAGCGAGTCAGAGATGCTACTCCTTCTTCCTCTGCTCAAGTGGCCAAGCAGCAGAAGTATTGGCTTCCTCCTCCTCCGTTCCGGCAGCCGTATTAGCAGAAGAGCAAAGGTGGCAGTCGATCTTCCCACCCACCCAACCCTGGTTTTCAGAACAAGACTTCGTCTCAAGATCCAAGATCGAGTGCTCCGTACTACCGTCCGCTTTCAGAGGTCATGTGCAACAAGTGCCAACAGAAGGGTCACTATGACAACAAGTGTCTCAACTAGAGGTGTCTCCCTCCTCCTCCTCCTGTGAGATCGGCAAGTACAGCTGTGGTCAAGCATAACCCCAAGCACGCTAAGGTCAACTTGCTGAATGCAGCTCAGGCAGAGGACTCATTAGATGTCATCATGGGTAACTTTCCAGTTAACTCTTTTCCCGCAAAAGTTCTTTTTAACACTGGTGCATCGCATTGTTTCATGTCGAGATCATTTGTTTCCAAGCATGACTTCGTTTTGCAAATGTTGGGTAAACCTATGGGAGTGGTTTCTCCGGCTAAGTCTATGAGGGCTACTTCAATAGTCCCGGATATTTCTATCATGATGGGTGATTTCAAGTTTCTGGCTTCTCCAATGGTTCTTGGTAACTCGGATATTGATCTTATTCTCGGAATGGATTGGCTTTCTAAGAACAAGGCTCAGCTTGATTGTGCAGCCAGGCAGATTCAATTGACTCATTCGTCTGAGGATGTAATTGTGTTTGCCGCTCGTTACCATCCGTCTGTTTTCTCTCAATGAGAAGGGTGAACTCGATGCCATCTCGCAAATTCCAGTCGTTTGTGAATATCAAGACATCTTTCCAGAAGAGCTTCCAGGAATGCCTCCGCATCGGCCAGTTGAATTCGTTATTGATCTTGAGCCTGGTACGGAACCAGTGTGCAAGCGTCCTTACAAGCTCGGACCTGAAGAGTTGAAGCAGCTGAAGAAGCAACTCGATATTCAAGAGAGAATGGGTCTCATCCGGCCTAGTTCTTCTCCGTGGGGTTGTGGTGTTCTTTTTGTGAAGAAGAAGGATGGAACGGACCGACTTTGTGTTGATTACCGTCCATTGAACAAGAAGACCATCAAGAATAAATACCCACTTCCCAACGTCAATGAGCTGTTCGAACAACTCAAAGGGGCCCAAGTATTCTCCAAGCTTGATCTCCGTATGGGTTATCATCAGATTCGTATCCGTGAGCAAGATATTCCCAAGACGGCTTTCAGGACAAGCTATGGTTCATATGAATACACTGTCATGTCTTTTGGCCTCGTCAACGCTCCTCCGAGGTTCTCTCGCATGATGAACTTCATCTTCAACACCTACACCAATGAATTCGTTTTGGTCTATCTCGACGACATTCTGGTTTTCTCGAAGAACAAGGAAGATCATGCCAAGCACTTGCGTTTGGTAATCGTTAAGTTGAGGGAACACAAGTTCTACGCCAAGTTCTCCAAGTGCGAATTTTGGCTCGATGAGGCTCTTTATCTTGGTCATATCATCTCTGCCAAGGGCATTGCGGTGAATCTTGAGAAGGTGTCTGCAATTGTGAATTGGGAACCTCCTCAGAACGTGAAGCAACTCCATAGCTTCCTCGGTCTCGCAAGCTACTGTCGAAGATTTGTTGAAAACTTCTCCAAGATTGCGAAGCCTCTCTCAAATCTTCTCCAGAAGCACGTCAAGTACGTTTGGTCTCCGGAGTGTGACATTGCTTTCAACACTTTGAAAGAGAAATTGATCACTGCTCTAGTTCTGACTCCGCCTGATGAATCCAACCCGTACGAGGTCTTTTGTGATGCCTCTCTCCAAGGTCTTGGCGCAGTGTTGATGCAAGAGAAGAAAGTTGTTGCTTATACCTCTCGCCAGTTGAAGCCCAATGAGAAGAACTACAACACTCATGATCTCGAGTTGGCGGCAGTTGTGCATGCTCTTTTGACTTGGAGACATCTCTTATTGGGAAGAAAAGTGGACATTTTCACTGATCACAAGAGTCTCAAGTACATCTTCACTCAGCCTAATCTTAACCTCTGGCAAACTCGATGGGTCGAAATGATTCAAGAGTATAATCCGAGTATCAAGTATACTCCAGGCAAGGCCAATGTGATTGCTGACGCATTGAGCAGGAAAGCTTATTGCAACAGTCTGATTCTCAAGCCTTATCAACCCGAGCTTTGTGAAGCTTTCCGCAAACTTAATCTGCAAGTTGTTCCTCAAGGTTTCCTCGCCAACCTTCAAGTCTCTCCTACCTTGGAAGACCAGATTCGCCAAGCCCAGCTTCTTGATGCTATGGTGAAAAAGGTGAAGATTGGGATTGCCAAGAGTCAACCCAAGTACAAGTACTACCGCCTTGATGACAAGGACACTCTCTTCTTCAAGGATCGTATTGTTGTACCCAAAGGTGACCTCCGTAAAGTGATCATGAACGAGGCTCACAATTCTCTCCTCTCCATCCACCCTGGGAGCACGAAGATGTATCAGGACCTCAAGCAGGCTTATTGGTGGACTCGAATGAAGCGCGTGATTGCTCAATTCGTGAATGAGTGTGATGTCTGCAGAAGAGTGAAGGCAGAACACCAAAGGCCAGCTGGTCTCCTTCAACCTCTTGCCATTCCAGAATGGAAGTATGACCACATTGAAATGGACTTCGTGACTGGGTTTCCAAAGTCCACGCGTGGCAATGATGTTACATTCGTTGTCATCGACAAACTCACTAAAGTGGCTCACTTTCTGCCTATCAAAGAGTCAATCACTGCAGCTCAATTGGCGGAACTCTATACCTCTCGAATTGTCTCTCTGCATGGTATCCCACAAGTGATCTCTTCAGACCGTGGCAGCATCTTGACCTCCAAGTTTTGGGATTCTTTTCAGAAGGCCATGGGCACCAACATTCGTTTCAACACAGCTTTCCATCCTCAAACTAGCGGTCAAGTTGAGCGTGTCAATCAGATTCTTGAAGATATGCTCAGGGCTTGTGTGATCTCCTTCGGCATGAAGTGGGAGGATTGTCTTCCATATGCTGAATTCTCCTACAACAACAGTTTTCAAGCAAGCTCGGGCAATGCCCCATTTGAAATCCTGTATGGCAGGAAGTGCCGTACCCCTCTCAACTGGTCTGAAACTGGTGAACGTCAGCTTTTGGGTAATGACTTAATCACAAAGGCAGAGGAGATGTGCAAAGTCATTCGAGATAACCTCAAAGCAGCCCAATCCCATCAGAAGAGCTACTATGACATTAAGCACCGTGATTTGGCTTTCGAGATCGGAGATCATGTTTACCTCTGCGTCTCTCCTATGAAAGGTACTCGTCGCTTCGGTATCAAAGGGAAGCTTGCCCCCAGATACGTGGGACCTTTCAAGATTGTCAGCAAGAGAGGCGATCTCGCCTATCAACTCGATCTTCCTTCAAACTTTGCAAATGTTCATGACGTGTTCCATGTCTCTCAGCTCCGAAAGTGCTTCAAGACTCCTGATCGCACCGTCAACTTCGAGGACATTGAGCTCCAAGAAGATCTCTCTTATCGTGAGCACCCAGTTGTTATTCTTCAAGAGACTGAATGCAAGACTCGCAACAAGTCAATCAAATTCCTTAAAGTCAAGTGGTCACACCATTCCGACCGTGAAGCTACCTGGGAACTCGAGGATCACCTCCGTTCTGAGTACCCCGCGTTCTTTCAGTCCTAGATCTCGGGACGAGATCCTTTCGTAGTGGTGGAGTGTTGTAACACCCCGGATATGACCTTCCCAATATGTACTCCAACTCTTGCCCTTTCCGGCTTTAAGTTATTTTATTTTCTCGGGTTCGGGTCTTTGTCTCCATGTGTTGTTGTCGTTGTCATGCATCTCATATCATGTCGTCATGTGCATTGCATTTGCATACGTGTTCATCTCATGCATTCGAGCATTTTCCCCGTTGTCCGTTTTGCATTCCGGCGCTTCGTTCTCCTCCGGTGGTCATTTCTACCTTTCTTTCGTGTGTGGGGATTAAACTTTTCCGGATTGGACCGAGACTTGCCAAGTCGCCTTGGTTTTTTACCGGTAGACCGCCTGTCAAGTTTCGTACCATTTGGACTTCGTTTGATACTCTAACGGTTAACCGAGGGACCAAAAAGGCCTCATGTGTGTTGCAGCCCAACACCCCTCCAAGTTGGCCCAAAACCCACCAAAACCTTCTCCATCATATAGAGCGTTCGATCACTATCGCGTGGCCGAAAACCGCTCCTCATTTGGACACTCCTAGCTCCCTCTATGCCTATATATACCTCCCCCTCTCCAAATTTGGGATCTCCCCGTCCAAAACCCTAAAAAAAACACCTCGCGCCGGCCGGACACGTCCGTCCCCAGCCGGACAGCATCCGCCGCCGCCTCCTGCCAATCGAGGCACGCCACGTCACCTGGGGGAGAGCCCCACTTCGCCGCCGCCGCGCGGGCCCGCCATCGTCGGCCGTCACCATCGACGGCGCCGCTCCGGCCTTCCTCCTCCCTCCTCAACGCCGCCTACCCGAGCTCTTCGGCAAGCCGCCGGCCTACCTCCCCGACGAACTCTGGCGTTCCTCGGTTGGCGTGCGCCCAGATCCAGATCCGAGCTACAGTAACCTAGGTTTGACCTCGATTTTTTTCCTAAGTCTGCATATTATGTGCTCATGTTCTTCATGCTATAACTTTGCATCTGTAGCTCCATTTTGGGCATATAGAATATCAAAATGTTCATCTCAGAGAGTACATCATTTCATCTCATTGCATCTTTTTCATTTGAGTTCATATTGATGCCCGAAATGCTGTTAGAAGAGTGCTACTTGAGATAATTGTCAGATCTGCTGCTCCATTTAGCTATTTGTCATTTTTGCCATGATTTTTGTGTGCATGATATGCCCATGAGCTCTACATATGTTTTGTTAAGGGTTTTGACATCTATCCAGAGGTGCAAGCCATGTATTTTTGTGATGTTTGTGGTGACTAGCACAAGCTTGCAAAGTGAGGCACTTGGTAATTCTGATTTCAGGGACTTACAAATTCCACTAAGTCCTTGATCTATTTTTCTCATGATGCCATAGGTTCTTGTTGTTTCCTAGTGATCCGTGGCTCTCTTGAGGATGGTCAATAAGGATGTTTTGTTAATCTTGTAGTGCTCTATCCATACACGTCTTTGTTTGCAATTATGGAGCACCCTAGCTTGAGTCAATCGAGCTCTACTTTTGCTACTTCGTGAATCTGGGCAGATTGTCTACTTGTTTGCGATTTTGCCGATGATGTTGTAGTTGATCCGTGCATGCTATGCTATTGTTCTTGCCATTTCTAGCTTGAATTTTGTGTATTCTTGATGGATGTATGCTTAGCTTGTCACGACTTGCTCCGTAGTGAGTGCATCGAGCTCATAAACATGCCTACTTGATATCTGTTTTCAGCATGCTCCAGTTTTCACTAAGTCTGAGAACTGATTATGTTTTTGCCATGTTCACATGCTTGCAATTGTATTTTATGATCCCTTTTGGCTCAAGGTCACTAAGGGACTTTTGTTAAGCTCTGTGAGTAGCTCCATGCCATGCTTTACTTTGCCATGTTCAGGTCCTGTATCATATAGTTTTGGTTCTCCAAAGAGTGCTATCTGATCTGAAATTCCAGACAAGTGTTAATTTCACTAAGTCTGAGATCTGTTTGCCATATGCATTTTTGCCATGCTTGTTTGAACCTGTTAATGGATGAATTGGCCGTAGCTCAGTGCTAGACTTTTGTTAAGCATCATGAATGCATCCCTGCCATGTATTTTCTTGTCTTGTTTGGGTGCTGTAGCATGTTCATCTTCTTGCATTTAGATGGCTACTTGCTGTAAATCGCAGAACGTGGCCATATTTGAATTGCTTGCCATTTCCAAACCGTAACTCCGATTCCGGCTTTCTTTATATCGTTTTCAAGCGATTTCATCTCATCTTTCCAGTGGCACACTTGGATTTCCAAGTTGGGGCCAGGTTCATGCATCCCTTGTCAAATCTTGCATATGCATCCCGCATCGCATCCCGCATAGCATACCATCATTGCATCATATTGTTTGAGCTTTGCACGTGGTTGATTGTGTTCTGTTTGCTTGTTTGTCTTGTTTGGGTAGAGCCGGGAGACGAGTTCGCTTACGAGGAGACCGTTGAGTTTGCTTTCGAGGATCCAGTCAACTCTGGCTACTTTGCAGGGAAGATGATCATACCCTTGATATCACTACTATCTTTGTTATGCTAGATTGCTCGCTCTTTTGCTATGCCAATGCTACGATGCCTACCACTTGCTTTCAAGCCTTCCAAATTGCCATGTCAAACCTCTAACCCACCTTGTCCTAGCATACCATTGATTGGCTATGTTACCGCTTTGCTCAGCCCCTCTTATAGCGTTGCTAGTTGCAGGTGAAGATTAGAGACCGTTCCTTGTTGGAACATTATTTACTTGTTGGGATATCATTATATTATCTTGTTATCTTAATGCTTCTATATACTTGGTAAAGGGTGGAAGGCTCGGCCTCTCGCCTAGTGTTTTGTTCCACTCTTGCCGCCCTAGTTTCCGTCATATCGGTGTTATGTTCTCGGATTTTGCGTTCCTTACGCGGCTGGGTTATAATGGGAACCCCTTGACAGTCCACCTTGAATAAAACTCCTCCAGCAATGCCCAACCTTGGTTTTACCATTTGCCACCTAGCCTTTTCCCTTGGGTTTCGCAAACTCAAGGGTCATCTTATTTTAAACCCCCCCCGGGCCAGTGCTCCTCTGAGTGTTGGTCCAACCTAGAGCACCGTGCGGGGCCGTCCCTTGGCAACTTGGGTTACGTTGGCTCCCGTACGCTTAGCTTATCCGGTGTGCCCTGAGAATGAGATATGTGCAGCTCCTATCGGGATTTGTCGGCACAGCGGGTGGTGTTGCTGGACTTGTTTTACCATTGTCGGAGTTGTCTTGAAGAACCGGGATGCTGAGTCTGATCGGAATGTCTCGGGAGGAGGTCTATTCCTTCGTTGACCGTGAGAGCTTGTCATGGGCTAAGTTGGGACTCCCCTGTAGGGATTTGATCTTTTGAAAGTTGTGCCCACGGTTATGGGCAGATGGGAATTTGTTAATGTCCGGTTGTAGATAACTTGAACCTTAACTAAATTAAAATGAATCAACTGAGTGTGTTACCGTGATGGCCTCTTCTCGGCGGAGTCCGGGAAGTGGACACGGTGTTGGAGTAATGCTTGCGAAGGTTGCTCTCTAGTTTCTCGCTCGCGCCTTGCCTCCTCTTCTTGCTCTCTTTTGCGAACAGGATAGCCACCATATTTTGCTAGTCGCTTGCTGCAGCTCCACATATTTACCTTGCCTTACCTATAAGCTTAAATAGTCTTGATCGCGAGGGTGCAAGATTGATGAGTCCCTGTGGCTCACCGATTACTATTACACCAGATGCAGGGCCTGATGATTCCGCTCCAGGTGACGCGCTTGAGCTCAAGTGGGAGTTCGACGAGGACTCTCAACGATACTACTTATATATCGGAGAGTTTAGGAATTCTTTTTACTTCCCAGTCTCCTCATCGCTCTGGTAAGACATCCTGATGTAGAGTTTTGACTCTTCTCTTCTCAAATTTCACCAAAAAAAATTTAGGATCACGCGGGTATCTTGGAATCGTTCCGATGGTTTTATGATGAGAACATTGTCTTGGTGCCTCCTGTCAGGGGTTTTGTTGAAGTGTCCCGGGGAGTTGAGCTCTGAGGTGTTGTCGTCATAATTTTATTGTTGTAGTTCTAGAATACCTGAGTTTAGTACGCCGACATCGAAAATCTCTTTTATGCAGTTCGTTGGTGAGATAACCTCGACGCCACCCAGTACTGGGGCGGGAGTTCGGGAGTATCGCCATAACTTGTATAACGGATGCTTTTCGAAGGTTGAGGTAGATGGTTTCCGAAGTTTTTCTTGGTTATGTGTTAAGGATGGATACAGCTGGATGCAGGACTTGCTAGATTTGGGTGAGATATTATGCTTCCCCTGTATCCCCAACACCTGATTCCATAACCGGAAATGTTCGGGAGTTTCATAGGTGGGAATTCTCGTAGCTCTAGTTCTTCTTCCACGGATATTTGGTTTGAGATTGGGATTTCTTACCGAGTATTCGTTCTTGATCCGTACCTTGTTGATTTCTTTCTCTACCTTAATTCTAAGTGGCTTCTCAATTTATGGATATGTGACCATTTCAAGAGGAATGCATTCATTCATTTTGTTTGGATGTGAAGACTTTATGTTGCAATTTTCATTCTGTTGGATTCATCTTCAATATTTGTCTATCAATGTGCTAATGGATGTCAACCTCTTCAGGATGGCTCCTCCAACGCGCATGACTCCGAATCCTGATCCGCCACCACCTCCACCTCCTCCGGAGGCATGGCAAGCTGTGATGGCCGCAACCAATGCTAACACACAGTTGATCATGCAAATTCTTCAAGAGCGTAATCAAGGCAACCAAGGGAACCAAGGCAACAATCAGAATCACTTTGCTACACTCAACCAGTTCCTTGCTAACGGGCCAAAGACTTTCAGCAATTGTGCTGAGGCAACTGATGCTGATGATTGGCTCGTGGATCTGTGCAAGCATTTCGAGTGCAGTAACGTCAGGCCTAAGGACCGCTTCCTTCCAACTCAAATATCAAGCTACAGAATGGTTCCAGCAATACAAGGATTCCAGAGGTGGACGTGTTATTACCTGGGATGAATTCCGTCAAGATTTCAGAGCTCACCATATCCCTCAGAGCGTGGTTGAAAGCAAGCGTGAGGAATTCCGCAACCTGAAGCAAGGCTCTTTGTCTGTCTACGACTACAACAAGTTGTTTTAGAAGCTCGCCCGTTTTGCCAAGCAGGACGTCCCTGATGAGAAGAGCATGATATACCAGTTCAGGGGTGGTCTCAGAGAAGAAATCCAGCTCGCTCTTGTCCTCTTTGAGCCCTTGAGGTACGCTGAGTTCTACAACATGGGATTGAAGCAAGAGGTCGCTCAATTGAGGTGTGATGCTTCCAAGAAGCGAGTCAGAGATTCTACTCCTTCTTCCTCTGCTCAAGTGGCCAAGCACCAAAAGTATTGGCTTCCTCCTCCTCCGTTCCGGCAGCCGTATCAGCAGAAGAGCAAAGGTGGTAGTGGATCTTCCCACCCACCCAACCCTGGTTTTCAGAACAAGACTTCATCTCAAGCTCCAAGATTGAGTGCTCCGTACCACCGTCCGCTTTCAGAGGTCACGTGCAACAAGTGCCAACAGAGGGGTCACTATGACGACAAGTGTCTCAACCAGAGGCGTCTCCCTCCTCCTCCTCCTGTGAGATCGGCAAGTACAGCTGTGGTCAAGCATAACCCCAAGCACGCTAAGGTCAACTTGCTGAATGCAGCTCAGGCAGAGGACTCATCAGATGTCATCATGGGTAACTTTCCAGTTAACTCTTTTCCCGCAAAAGTTCTTTTTGACACTGGTGCATCGCATTGTTTCATGTCGAGATCATTTGTTTCCAAGCATGACTTCGTTTCGCAAATGTTGGGTAAACCTATGGGAGCGGTTTCTCCGGCTAAGTCTATGAGGGCTACTTCAATAGTCCCGGATATTTCTATCATGATGGGTGATTTCAAGTTTCTGGCTTCTCCAATGGTTCTTGGTAACTCAGATATTGATCTTATTCTCGGAAGGGATTGGCTTTCTAAGCACAAGGCTCAGCTTGATTGTGCAGCTAGGCAGATTCAATTGACTCATTGGTCTGAGGATGTAATTGTGTTTGCCGCTCGTGATGATACCATCCGTCTGTTTTCTCTCAATGAGAAGGGTGAACTCGATGCCATCTCGCAAATTCCAGTCGTTGCGAATATCAAGACATCTTTCCAGAAGAGCTTCCAGGAATGCCTCCGCACCGGCTAGTTGAATTCGTTATTGATCTTGAGCATGTCACGGAACCAGTGTGCAAGCGTCCTTACAAGCTCGGACCTGAAGAGTTGAAGGAGCTGAAGAAGCAACTCAATATTCAAGAGAGAATGGGTCTCATCTGGCCTAGTTCTTCTCCGTGGGGTTGTGGTGTTCTTTTTGTGAAGAAGAAGGATGGAACGGACCGACTTTGTGTTGATTACCGTCCATTGAACAAGAAGACCATCAAGAATAAATACCCACTTCCCAACATCAATGAGTTGTTCGAACAACTCAAAGGGGCCCAAGTATTCTCCAAGCTTGATCTCCGTATGGGTTATCATCAGATTCGTATCCGTGAGCAAGATATTCCCAAGACGGCTTTCAGGACAAGCTATGGTTCATATGAATACACTGTCATGTCTTTTGGCCTCGTCAACGCTCCTCCGACGTTCTCTCGCATGATGAACTTCATCTTCAACGCCTACACCAATGACTTTGTTTTGGTCTATCTCGACGACATTCTGGTTTTCTCGAAGAAAAAGGAAGATCATGCCAAGCACTTGCGTTTGGTACTCGATAAGTTGAGGGAACACAAGTTCTACGCCAAGTTCTCCAAGTGCGAATTTTGGCTCGATGAGGTTCTTTATCTTGGTCATATCATCTTTGCAAAGGGCATTGCGGTGAATCCTGAGAAGGTGTCTGCAATTGTGAATTGGGAACCTCCTCAGAACGTGAAGCAACTCCATAGCTTCCTCGGTCTCGCAAGCTATTGTCGAAGATTTGTTGAAAACTTCTCCAAGATCGTGAAGCCTCTCTCAAATCTTCTCCAGAAGCACGTCAAGTACGTTTGGTCTCCGGAGTGTGACATTGCTTTCAACACTTTGAAAGAGAGATTGATCACTGCTCTAGTTCTGACTCCGCCTGATGAATCCAAGTCGTACGAGGTCTTTTGTGATGCCTCTCTCCAAGGTCTTGGCGCAGTGTTGATGCAAGAGAAGAAAGTTGTTGCTTATACCTCTCGCCAGTTGAAGCCCAATGAGAAGAACTACCCCACTCATGATCTCGAGTTGGCGGCAGTTGTGCATGCTCTTTTGACTTGGAGACATATCTTATTGGGAAGAAAAGTGGACATTTTCACTGATCACGAGAGTCTCAAGTACATCTTCACTCAGCCTAATCTCAACCTCAGGCAAACTTGATGGCTCAAAATAATTCAAGAGTATAATCCGAGTATCGAGTATACTCCAGGCAAGGCCAATGTGTTTGCTGACGCATTGAGCAGGAAAGCTTATTGCAACAGTCTGATTCTCAAGCCTTATCAACCCGAGCTTTGTGAAGCTTTCCGCAAACTTAATCTGCAAGTTGTTCCTCAAGGTTTCCTCGCCAACCTTCAAGTCTCTCCTACCTTGGAAGACCAGATTCGCCAAGCCCAGCTTCTTGATGCTATGGTGAAAAAGGTTAAGATTGGGATTGCCAAGAGTCAACCCAAGTACAAGTGCTACCGCCTTGATGACAAGGACAGTCTCTTCTTCGAGGATCGTATTGTTGTACCCAAAGGTGACCTCCGTAAAGTGATCATGAACGAGGCTCACAATTCTCTCCTCTCCATCCACCCTGGGAGCACGAAGATGTATCAGGGCCTCAAGAAGGCTTATTGGTGGACTCAAATGAAGCGCGAGATTGCTCAATTCGTGAATTAGTGTGATGTCTGCAGAAGAGTGAAGGCAGAACACCAAAGGCCACCTGGTCTCCCTCAACCTCTTGCCATTCCAGAATGGAAATTTGACCACATTGAAATGGACTTCGTGACTGGGTTTCCAAAGTCCAAGCGTGGCAATGATGCTATATTCGTTGTCATCGACAAACTCACTAAAGTGGCTCACTTTCTGCCTATCAAAGAGTCAATCATTGCAGCTCAATTGGCGGAACTCTATACCTCTCGAATTGTCTCTCTGCACGGTATCCCACAAGTGATCTCTTCAGACCATGGCAGCATCTTTACCTCCAAGTTTTGGGATTCTTTTCAGAAGGCCATGGGCACCAACATCCGTTTCAGCACAGCTTTCCATCCTCAAACTAGCGGTCAAGTCGAGCGTGTCAATCAGATTCTTGAAGATATGCTCAGGGCTTGTGTGATCTCCTTCGGCATGAAGTGGGAGGATTGTCTTCCATATGCTGAATTCTCCTACAACAACAGTTTTCAAGCAAGCTCGGGCAAGGCCCCATTTGAAATCCTGTATGGCAGGAAGTGCCGTACCCCTCTCAACTGGTCTGAAACCGGTGAACGTCAGCTTTTGGGTAATGACTTAATCACAGAGACAGAGGAGATGTGCAAAGTCATTCAAGATAACCTCAAAGTAGCCCAATCCCGTCAGAAGAGCTACTATGACACTAAGCACCGTGATTTGGCTTTCGAGATCGGAGATCATGTTTACCTCCGCGTCTCTCCTATGAAAGGTACTCGTCGCTTCGGTATCAAAGGGAACCTTGCCCCCAGATACGTGGGACCTTTCAAGATTGTCAGCAAGAGAGGCGATCTCGCCTATCAACTCGATCTTCCTTCAAACTTTGCAAATGTTCATGACATGTTCCATGTCTCTCAGCTCTGAAAGTGCTTCAAGACTCCTGATCGCACCGTCAACTTCGAGGACATTGAGCTCCAAGAAGATCTCTCTTATCGTGAGCACCCAGTTGCTATTCTTGAAGAGACTGAACGCAAGACTCGCAACAAGTCAATCAAATTCCTCAAAGTCAAGTGGTGACACCATTCCGACCGTGAAGCTACCTGGGAACGCGAGGATCACCTCCGTTCTGAGTACCCGACGTTCTTTCAGTCCTAGATCTCGGGACGAGATCCTTTCGTAGTGGTGGAGTGTTGTAACACCCCGGATATGACTTTCCCAATATGTACTCCAACTCTTGTCGTTCCCGGCTTTAAGTTATTTTATTTTCTCGGGCTCGGGTCTTTGTCTCCGTGTGTTGTTGTCGTTGTCATGTGTCTCATATCATGTCGTCATGTGCATTGCATTTGCATACGTGTTCATCTCATGCATTCGAGCATTTTCCCCGTTGTCCGTTTTGCATTCCGGCGCTTCGTTCTCCTCCGGTGGTCATTTCTACCTTTCTTTCGTGTGTGGGGATTAAACTTTTCCGGATTGGACCGAGACTTGCCAAGCAGCCTTGGTTTACTACCGGTAGACCGCCTGTCAAGTTTCGTACCATTTGGACTTCGTTTGATACTATAACGGTTAACCGAGAGACCGAAAAGGCCTCCTGTGTGTTGCAGCCCAACACCCCTCCAAGTTGGCCCAAAACCCACCAAAACCTTCTCCATCATCTAGAGCGTTCGATCACGATCGCGTGGCCGAAAACCGCACCTCATTTGGACACTCCTAGCTCCCTCTATGCCTATATATACCTCCCCCTCTCCAAGTTTCGGATCTCCCCGTCCAAAACCCGAAATGTTGTTAGAAGAGTGCTACTTGAGATAATTGTCAGATCTGCTGCTCCATTTAGCTATTTGTCATTTTTGCCATGATTTTTGTGTGCATGATATGCCCATGAGCTCTACATATGTTTTGTTAAGGGTTTTGCCATCTATCCAGAGGTGGAAGCCATGTATTTTTGTGATGTGTGTGGTGACTAGCACAAGCTTGCAAAGTGAGGCACTTGGTAATTCTGATTTCAGGGACTTAGCAATTCCACTAAGTCCTTGATCTGTTTTTCTCATGATGCCATATGTTCTTGTTGTTTCCTAGTGATCCGTGCCTCTCTTGAGGATGGTCAGTAAGGATGTTTTGTTAATCTTGTAGTGCTCTATCCATACACGTCTTTGTTTGCAATTATGGAGCACCCTAGCTTGAGTCAATCGAGCTCTACTTTTGCTACTTCGTGAATCTGGGCAGATTGTCTACTTGTTAGCGATTTTGCCGATGATGTTGTAGTTGATCCGTGCATGCTATGCTATTGTTCTTGCCATGTCTAGCTTGAATTTTGTGTATTCTTGATGGATGTATGCTTAGCTTGTCACGACTTGCTCCGTAGTGAGTGCATCGAGCTCGTAAACATGCCTACTTGATATCTGTTTTCAGCATACTCCAGTTTTCATTAAAGCTGAGAACTGATTATGTTTTTGCCATGTTCACATGCTTGCAATTGTATTTTCTGATGCCTTTTGGCTCAAGGTCACTAAGGGACTTTTGTTAAGCTCTTTGAGTAGCTCCATGCCATGCTTTACTTTGCCATGTTCAGGTCCTGTAGCATATAGTTTTGGTTCTCCAAAGTGTGCTATCTGATCTGAAATTCCAGACAAGTGTTAATTTCACTAAGTCTGAGATCTGTTTGCCATATGCATTTTTGCCATGCTTGTTTGAACCTGTTAATGGATGAATTGGCCATAGTTCAGTGCTAGACTTTTGTTAAGCATCATGAATGCATCCCTGCCATGTATTTTGTTGTCTTGTTTGGGTGCTGTAGCATGTTCATCTTGTTGCATTTAGATGGCTACTTGCTGTAAATCGCAGAACATGGCCATATTTGAATTGCTTGCCATTTCCAAACCGTAACTCCGATTCCGGCGTTCTTTATATCGTTTTCAAGAGATTTCATCTCATCTTTCCAGTGGCGCACTTGGATTTCCAAGTTGGGGCCAGGTTCATGCATCCCTTGTCAAATCTTGCATATGCATCCCGCATCGCATGCCGCATAGCATACCATCATTGCATCATATTGTTTGAGCTTTGCACGTGGTTGATTGTGTTCCGTTTGCTTGTTTGTCTTGTTTGGGTAGAGCCGGGAGACGAGTTCGCTTACGAGGAGCCCGTTGAGTTTGCTTTCGAGGATCCGGTCAACTCTGGGAACTTTGCAGGCAAGATGATCATACCCTCGAAATCACTACTATCTTTGCTATGCTAGATTGCTCGCTCTTTTGATATGCCAATGCTATGATGCCTACCACTTGCTTTCAAGCCTCCCAAATTGCCATGTCAAACCTCTAACCCACTTTGTCCTAGCATACCGTTGATTGGCTATGTTACCGCTTTGCTCAGCCCCTCTTATAGCGTTGCTAGTTGCAGGTGAAGATTGGACACCGTTCCTTGTTGGAACATTATTTACTTGTTGGGATATCATTATATTATCTTGTTATCTTAATGCTTCTATATACTTGTAAAGGGTGGAAGGCTCGGCCTCTCGCCTAGTGTTTTGTTCCACTCTTGCCGCCCTAGTTTCCGTCATATCGGTGTTATGTTCCCGGATTTTGAGTTCCTTACGCGGTTGGGTTATAATGGGAACCCCTTGACAGTCCGCCTTGAATAAAACTCCTCCAGCAATGCCCAACCTTTGTTTTACCATTTTCCACCTAGCCTTTTCCCTTGGGTTTTGCGGACTCAAGGGTCATCTTATTTTAAACCCCCCCGGGTCAGTGCTCCTCTGAGTGTTGGTCCAACCTAGAGCACCGTGCGGGGCCGTCCCTTGGCAACTTGGGTTACGTTGGCTCCCGTACGCTTAGCTTATCCGGTGTGCCCTGAGAACGAGATATGTGCAGCTCCTATCGGGATTTGTCGGCACAGCTGGTGGTGTTGTTGGACTTGTTTTACCATTGTCGGAGTTGTCTTGAAGAACCGGGATGCCGAGTCTGATCGGAATGTCTCGGGAGGAGGTCTATTCCTTCGTTGACCATGAGAGCTTGTCATGGGCTAAGTTGGGACTCCCCTGCAGGGATTTGATCTTTTGAAAGTCGTGCCCGCGGTTATGGGCAGATGGGAATTTGTTAATGTCCAGTTTTAGATAACTTGAACCTTAACTAAATTAAAATGAATCAACTGAGTGTGTTACCGTGATGGCCTCTTCTCGGCGGAGTCTAGGAAGTGGACACGGTGTTGGAGTAATGCTTGCGCAGGTTGCTCTCTAGTTTCTCGCTCGCGCCTTGCCTCCTCTTCTCGCTCTCTTTTGCGAACAGGATAGCCACCATATTTTGCTAGTCGCTTGCTGCAGCTCCACATATTTACCTTGCCTTACCTATAAGCGTAAATAGTCTTGATCGCGAGGGTGCGAGATTGCTGAGTCTCTGTGGCTCACCGATTACTATTACACCAGATGTAGGGCCTGATGATTCCGCTCCAGATGTGGGAGTTTGACGAGGACTCTCAACGATACTACGTGTCTTTCCCTGATGATCAGTAGTGGTGCCCAGTTGGGGGTGATCGGGACCGTGTCGCATGTTGGGTTATCTTTTATTTTGGCACCGTGGTCGGGCCATGAGTGTTTGGATGATGTAATGTTATTTATGTACTTGATTGACGTGGCGAGTGTAAGCCAACTATGTTATCTCCCCTTTTATTATCTATATTACATGGGATGTCGTGAAGATTGCCTAACTTGCGACATATGCCTTCAATGCGATTATGCCTCTAAGTGTGCCTCGACACGTGGGAGATATAGTCGCATCGAGGGTGTTACACATCATCACTGACTATGCTTTTTATAAGAGTATAGAGATAAAAAACAGAGTTGGTGATGATGGTGTGCCTACCATCCTTCAATATAGGGCATCTGATTTATATCTGACAGATAGGAAGGGAACTATGGCAATTTTGCAAAAAGATACCCACACCCCTCTCCACATTTGCAAATAAGGCCTTCCCTCGTTCATCCTTTTCTCCCACAAGATACTCATACAAATGCATCTTGATGTTCCATGCAACGCATGGGCATCTTGCTAGTTGTTGCAAAAAGCCCATGTGTGTGTTGTGTGTGTGAGAGAGAGGGAGAGAGGAGGAGGACGGAGTGCATGTGTGACAAAGACACAAAGAGTGTGTGTGCAATAGGTATCATCTTAAAATGAGGTGATAGTGTGTGTGTGCACGATCGAGAGGGCATGTCTCAAGAAGGGACGAAAAAACTACATAGATACAAGGAGCGCGAGAGAGAGATGTACGTGATGGTGGAAGCACGAGTGTGCGGGTGTATAAACCTATCTAGAGGCTAGCCGATCAATGTTTGTGAGAGAAATATGAGTCGGGGTGTGAAAGCAATAGTTTCATGTGTGTGAGAGCGAGAGACTGTAGTCTGGAAGGGGAGTGGAAGCAAGAGTTGTGTGTGTGCGTGTGTGTGAGCGGGGGATAGTTTGTATGATCAGTAAACAAATGAATAATGTCAGTTTTCTAACTGGGATGGAGATGGAAAGGAGACCGCAACAAATGTTGTGTCTGCAGGAGAGAGTAATTTTAGTGGTATGAGTCATATATAGAGACATATAGGGTGTGTGAGAGAACCCCATAGAGAGAAAGGCAAAGTGAAAGACGAATGAGACTGTGTGTGTGGCGGTGAAAAAGAAAGCTTAGGTACCTAGTGATACCAGAGAACGGTAGAGACGTGAGAGATAATGAAAACCGTGTAATGTATAATGATAGGGAGAGTGTGACGTCAAGAGACCATGTTTGCGAAGATAGGAGAAACATGAAGTGAGCATGCGGGTGAGCTGGAGAAAAGAGAATGATAGCTACATGAAGGAGCATGCAAGAGAGATGGGCGTGAAAGGAGTCAACATAAAAGGGATTCAAATATTTGAATTCGAGATGATGATACATGTAATTCATACTCGAACAAAAATCGATCTATCAAACATGCATACTCATATGAATCCATGCGCATTTATGTTATTTAATATGTAGATATTACTGATCCATACATTTTTGTAGAACATAATTTGGTTAAAAAATTGAATTCAACCTTATGATTTTGAGATCATTGTATTTGTAAATCATATTATACATATAAAGGAGCAGAATTCTTTGGTGTGCTTTTGAAAGTATATATAAAAAATGATGCATATAGAATTTTATTCCAATCGAAAATGGATCCTGCCCGAACAAAAATAGAATACAAACTGGATTCGAATTGAGTTGGCACGGTAAACGTGCACTCTTGCTTTGCAAAAATTTAAACGAAGCAGGGAAAGTCACAGTAATCGCCCAAAATCAAAATCTGCAAGATGGAAATTACTGCCTATCCCTGACACGCAAAGCCTATCGGCTCGATTTCTATAGGTTTTGATAGGGGTAGGTTTGTAATTTCACTCAAACGTGACATAACCGCCTCTCACCCGGATTCATACATAGTGGGCGCCAAAACACAATGTCTCCTCGGCCAAAATAGACTCCTCCCCGATTCATACATGGTGGGCACCAAAAACAAACTCTCATCTGCAAATATTCGGTGTATGCGATATTATCGTCCTATCCCCAACCGACTAATATTGCTGTGACGTAGGAAATTTTGAACGGGGGCTAAGTTTGTAAATTTCCTCGCATTTGAGATAAGGATGACATGAGGACATGGTTTCCCCTTCCTCTCTCCCTCCATTTCCCCCATTCGTACTCCGCGGGCGCCAAAACACCCTCTCTATCCCAGCCTCCTCCGTCCGCCACCCCATCCACCGCCGTCCTCCTCCACCATGTCAGAGCTGATACCCCGACGCTGTCGTCCATTACAAGAGATTGACCTCTCTCTTCCATAGCTTCGGACCAGGATCCTTGCATCCCGTCCTCTCACTTCATCCCCGCTGTCGTCCACCTTGCCGGCACCGCTCCTACGACCGTCTCATCCATCGCGCCCCGCCGCCACCGTCTACCCTCCTAGATCTGCTTCCACGCTGCCGATAGCCATCGCTACCGCAGCACCATCAAATTCTCAGCAGATGCATACATGGGCCCGCACCAGGGGCGGTACTCTTTCGTATCTGCTCAACTTATTTATCACATCAAGAAAATAGATCGCCACTACTTTACTCTGATTTCTTGTCAATCACTTACTTGTTAGTTGAAAGCAAACATTGGTTGCGAAGTTGCCTTTGTCCGGTTTGCACCTTCAGATCCGCCATGGAATGGTCAACACTATACTCACAATGCTTATGGTTTTCCCCTTTTATATTCCACCCTAGTTAAATGACAGTAGACTAAATTTCAAAATTGGGTCACTCGATTTTTGAGAGCTCGCCGGAGTTCGTCGGTGCGAAGGAAGGGGCTCGGGTGGGGATGGTGGTTGTGGGGGGCATTGGTGGGGCCTCGCCGAACAAAGAAATCTCGACGCGGGTGGGGCGGGGTTGGGAGGTGGGGGTGGTGGAGGAACACAGGCGGTGGGGGCGGTTCAGGGGAGGGAGGGGGGTCGGGGCCGGTGGTTCGGCCGGCGGCCCGTGTGGTGTTCTGTATGGGAAGAATCAGAGATGAGGAAGAAGAAGGGTTAGGAGACGTAGGATCTTCATCCAACCACCTGAAATGGTCGACTAACCCAAATGAAAAAAGTCACGCGACTTGCATGCAGACATGCCTTTATATTCAGTACCATCATCGTACCTGCTTAGCACTACTCCTAAATCCATCAAGCTAAACAATGTGCCACTCATAATTCCAAACTTGTTGCTCAAATATGAATCTGATATGATGCTGATATTACTAAAACAGATAATGTTTAATTGGTCAGCTAATATTCCTACTTTACTTTCAAAAAGCACATGCACCACATATAGAGAGACAGCAGGGGGTTGCATTCTTAATGCGCTCTGGTTCATCATGTGTGGGCATTGTGCAACGAACATTTTATTATCCAAAATATGATTGCTCTTCTTTAGCATGTTCCTCTTCCGTTCTTCTTTAATAAGTACTCTCTCTGCTCCTAAATACAAGTCTTTGTATATATTCCACCATGGACTACATATGGAGAAAAATGAGTGAATCTACACTCTAAAATGTATATGTATACATCTGTATGTGATCCATAGTGGAAATCTGTACAAAGACTTATATTTTGGAACGGAGGGAGTATGATACTAGTACAGTATGTTCCTTGTAGTGAAGATGAGCAGGGACATATGCAGTGTAGAGGTCTATACGGTCGATTGTGATGGACACTTTGAACTCGTAGGGCCTCTTTGATTCGTAGGATTTTGTAAACATAGGAATAGGAATTGTAGTGGCCTGCCCACTTGAATCCTATAAGATTAGCAAGGAAACGTGGGGAGCTGTGTCGCCTTTGAGAGTTACACTAATATTAACAGTACCACACCTTCAGTTGAAGAGAGCTGGTATCCGAAGCCTTTCTAGCCGTACTGGCAATACTAGCACATATATTCTAGCAAGATCCACTTTGCTGATTTTACTCCTGATGCTTATGGTTTTCTCGTTACATCTACACTATGATCTGTGTAGCTGCGTTGTGTCGCACTAGCAGCAGTCCACTCTTGAAGCTAAACAACACACCAATCATAAGTCCAAAGCTTACTTCTTCAAATACGAATTGTGATATGATACTGATATTAGTTAACAGACACACATTTAATTGGCCAAGTAATGCTCCCACTTGATTTTCCAAATGCATCTGGCCACATATAGAGCGACAACATGGAATTGCATTTCTTTGGGAGCTATGATTCATCATGTGTGGGCAACCAACATTGTATGCAATGAAGCGGAACCTCAAGAATATGCTCCCTCTTCCGTTCTTTAACATGTTCCTCTTTTGTTATTCTGTATTTAGTACGTATAGTATGTTCCTTATCAGGAAGGGGAGCAGGGAGATCTGCAGTCAACAGCTGATAGAGCTGGCATGTACGTGATCGATAGACTTTCAATTAGTAGCGGCAATACAACACCGTATTTTCCAGCCAGTTCCACTTTTCCGATTTATATATCGTGGTTATGGTGTACCCATTTTATGTACACTATAATCTGCCTAGTTGTTGTGTGCTCTTGTTATCATGGTTTGGCAATAAACTCTATAGAGTATATTATGAACCTATCATCTGCCAACTATCCTTACTTCTGGAGCCTATTTTTCTGTACTTGTGCCAGACTATATTAATGCATGCACCATATTACAACACACATGAGCTCTCTCATCAGAATCTGGTGATAGCACACAAGGGTTTATAGAGGCGCCACTATATTAAAATATCCTCTGCATTACAAAGATAATCTCACTACTATTTATGTTTTCATGGTTCTCTAATATTGTACGTAGTTACAGTGAATATCAGAATCCACGCATCAGAAGAATATTGTGGAACACTGCAACGACTTACAAAATTGGCACCAAGGCATTAAGTGTCATTCTAGATGCAATGAAACTCATACGCTCCCCAACTATAGATTCTTGTTTAGAATATGATCCTAATAACTATTCTAACCTCGAGGAGTCAAAGGTAGATGGCCTGTCCTGTTCACCCATCAAGGTGTCTGTTCTAATTTGGCAAGGTTTTATTGATTGCGCGTATATTGCATATGTTGTCTTGCATTTCTTCTACTTTGTTGCACCGCCATCTACTTAGTTTACTCATCATATATGTCAAGATGCCATGCCCATCCATTATCAATACATATTCCATTTGTCATCATACCATGTTTTTCACTCAAATGTTGTCCTTGTGCATCAGACATCAAAAAGGAAGAGGGTGATTGCCAAACCTAAAGGAGCACCAGCAAAGTCCTTAAAAAATGTGGTGGTGCCGGAGAAATCAGACAGCACCCCACTTATATTGGTTGTACAACCAGTGACACAAAACGTAGGACTGACTCCAGCAGACTGTACCCATACTTCATTGGCCAAACCACTAGCCCCACCACACAGGAGCTGCACTCCAGCAAAAGGTATGCCGATTTCAGTTGCCATAGCACCAGCCGTACCACAGAAAAATCTCACTCCAGCAAAAAGTACAGCAAGTCCACCAGCCGAAGACCTATCCCAACTACAGAGACGGCCAATCCTTGCAGATTGGAACCCCATTCCAGTTATTCCAAGTTTAAAACACAATTCTTTCGATGTTGTTAGGGACTACAAGCATATATTCCCATCATGGGAAGATTATAGTGAAGACAAACACCATTTTCACATCTTCCTGTCCCACTTACATGTAAGTGCTGTTATTCATGGTGATTGTTTTCATGTTTTCTGCTGATTGAACACATCAATGATTTACATTATATTGTTGTAACTAGGCGTGGGTCAATCTGGATAGTCATGACGAGCAAAGCTTGCTTGCGCTTTTCAAGGAAGCATTGCAGCAGTATCGGTGTTACCTGAGGAAATCACATTTTGATGGCAAGTCTATAAACGAATTTCCGGTGAAGTCTCCTATGCTAAATTTAGAAGTCACTGAATGGAAAAACCTTGTTATGCACTGGTCTCGTTCCCAGGATGAGGTATTGTCTATGATATCACATGACAATTTGAAATTCTACTTTTCCGCATGTGCCTTACGGATCTTTTTTGCAGGAAATCGGCTCGAAGAAGAATTCTGGTTTGAAAAGAATGGCAAGATATCGCAAATATGATGCCCGCTGCTTTGCTCTTGTTAGTACCTGTTGTTCTGTATCACTGTACTTGCATTCATACCTAGTTCATTATGTGACAGCAGTATGCATGATAGCTTGCTTATCAATTGTTCGCCCAAATTATTTGATTTGTATGAATGGTTACATTAGTGTAGAATATATCCAATGCCAATGAAATTTTTTAGCTCTACATTGTTCTTGTAAGTACCTGCCATCCTTTATTAGTGTACTTATATTGACATGTAGTTGTTCATGTACCATCACTCTGCAGCTTATTTTCCTTTGACCTCTGAGGGAGTCCTGGATTACTGGGTCCTCGGGCGTCCGGGCTATGTGACATGGGCCGGACTGACGGGCCGTGAAGATACAAGATGGAAGGCTCTTTCCCATGTCCAGATGGGACTCTCCTTGGCGTGGAAGGCAAGCTTAGCGTGCGGATACGAAGATTCCTTTTTCTGTAAACCGACTCTGTACAACCCTAGCCCCCTCCGTTGTTTATATAAACCAGAGGGTTTAGTCCATAGAGGCAATCACAATAATAATCATATAGGCTAGACATCTAGGGTTTAGCCATTACGATCTCGTGGTGGATCAACTCTTGTAACCCCTATACTCATCAAAGTCAATCAAGCAGGAAGTAGGGTTTTACCTCCATCAAGAGGACCCGAACCTGGGTAAACATCGTGTCCCCTGTCTCCTGTTACCATCAATTCTTAGACGCACAGTTCCGGACCCCCTTCCCGAGATCTGCCGGTTTTGACACCAACATTGGTGCTTTCATTGAGAGTTCCTCTGTGGCGTCAAATGAAGGACCGATGGCTCGCCTTGTCATCAATGACAATATCACTTCCGAAGGAGCCCTAATTCCAGGCCTCGGTGACTTCATTGTGGGTGCCCGCCCGGCCATTAAGCCAAAGGCAACCCCCCAAGTCACCGAAAATCCCCTCTGTATCAACCCTAGAATATTCCAACAAGATGGATCAGGTACATCTATCGTCTTTAAATGAGCTGCTAGATCGCATCGCCGCCCTAGGAGTCTCACCTGACTATGATCGGATCGGGCTTAAACCCAGTCAAAGAGAAATTAAGTCTCCGCCGGTCACCCATCAGGTAGTGGTTGTGGAGGAACAGGCTGACAATAACTCCTCTCCTACGTTGAGAAACAACTATGTTCGGATTTCCAAACCTGGAGAACTGGATACCCACCCTCGAGAGGACACTCCCTATCCTCCGAACACAAAATCGGGCGTTAAGCCTGAGAATTTCCCGGACACTCCGGATCCTGGGCTGGTAACCTCGGAAATTCTTCAAGCTCTAGATTCCACTGTGGGTCAAGGTGCGAATTTGAGCTAGCCCACCCACCACAAGCAATATTCTCCAAGCAACTCTAGCCCTCCGGACATATGCGACCTAATGTATGTGCGGCAGCAGCATCAGGAAACAGTCCATCACTTCTGGGCCAGATTCGCCCTTATCAAAAACAAGATAAAAGACTACTGCGACAATGATGCAATTTCAGTCTTTCGTAACAACTATACGGACGAGGGAATCCTTAATGCCCTCAATCACCGTCGTGTCTTGCACTTCGCAGATTTGGCACGCATAGTACAGAAGTACTACACAGTGGAAAACACCTGGAAAACACAGACAACCCGCTAGGAACTGCATGCCATTAAGCCATCTCCCGCACGGGCAAAAAGGGTGCACCCTCGCGGGGCACCTAATCATCATCTTGTGGACAAGAAATTCAAGCCCTTTACGGGCTACAGAACTTTCTTTGAAGACTGGCTTGACAGGCCCTATCAAATACACATGACACGAAACACCGAACCAATGCACAGCCTATGGGCATGTTGGATACTCCGGCAGGTGGCCAAGAGCGGCGAGGTATCCTCACTAACACTACACCAGAAAGGTACTCTTCGGAACACGATCCTGAAGTACTCACAGTCTTTGAGGCCTTCTCATCAAATAACTAATGCAAACGGGCGCTTCGCGACCTTGCCGAAGTCTGCCATGTAGCAGCAATAAACCCTTGGAACGATACGGCAATTATTTTCAATGCCGATGACGAACCAAGATCCCGCTCAGTCCGGGCACCAGCCGCTCTGGTCCTCAACCTAATTGTGGATGGTTTTCGGCTCACTAAAGTGCTAATGGATGATGGCCGCGGACTGGACCTCATCTACGAGGACACGCTCAATAAAATGCAAATGGACAGGAGTCGCATTGAGCAGAGCAATACATACTTCACGCGAATCATTCCCAGCAGGGAAGCAAGAAGCTCGGGGAAAATTAAGCTGGATGTGCTATTCGGCACACCAGAAAACTATAGGTCCGAAGAGATAATCTTCCAGGTGGCTCCTTTTAACAGTGGATATCATGCCCTGTTAGGGCGAGATGCATTCACACGCTTTCATGATGTACCTCATTTCCGGTATATGAAACTCAAAATGCCCGGCCCAATGTTGTTATCACTATCTCCAGTGATTTGGACATAGCACTCCGCGTCGAAAATAAAACCGCGTCCCTGGCCCTTGAGGCATTGTTCGAAGCCCTAGCGGCCGACGAACTCACTGCATTGCGTTCCATAGTGGATAGGGGCGACGCAATTCTTGACAAAAGGCACAAATCCACGTCCTTCAAGCCAGCTGACAAAATAGTCAAATTTCAAGTCCACCCGACGGATCCAAATAAAACAGCTTCCATTAGGGCACAGCTGGACCCAATGGTTAACACCACATTATGCGCATTCTTACGTGAGAACTGGACATCTTCGCCTGGCACCCCTCGGATATGCCAGGAATCCCACGTGCCTTGGCCGAACATATTCTCAATATACTGAAGGGATACAAGCCGGTCAAGCAAACCCTCCGGTGATTTTCCGAACCCAAACGACAGGCTATGGGGGAGGAGCTAGCCAAACTACTCAAAGCAGGGTTTACCAGAGAGATCAAACATCCGGACTGGCTAGCAAACCTGGTCATGCTACCAAACAAGGATAAATCCTGGCACCTGTGTGTCGATTTCAAAGACCTTAACAAGGTCTGCCCTAAGGACCCCTTTCCACTACCTCGCATCGACCACATTATCGATGCAACCGCGGGACACGATTCACTGTATTTTCTCGATGCATACTCCGGATACCATCAAATTAAGATGAAGGAATCCGACCAAGCCACAACGGAATTCATTACCCCGTATGGGCCTTTCTGCTTCATCACTATGCCTTTCAGGTTCAAAAATGCCGGTGCCACTTACAAACGCATGATTCAAATGTGCCTGGAAAAACAAATCGGCAAGACTGTGGAAGCATATGTAGATGACGTAGTCATCAATACAAAGCATGTTCAATCATTGGTGGACGACTTACGCCTCACATTCGACAACCTCCGAACATATGACATAAGGCTTAATCTGAAAAAGTGTGTTTTCGGCATTCCCGCCGGCAAATTACTCGGGTTTATTGTCTCGAATAGGGGAATCGAAGCAAACCCAGCCAAAATTCGAGCCTTGTCACAATTGGCAACACCAACCGACCTCAAGCAGGTCCAAAAACTAGCCGGGTGCGTGGCAGCCTTGAGCCGCTTTATCTCTAGATTAGGAGAAAAGGCGTTGCCACTATATCGCCTGCTCCGACGCACCGACCACTTTGTGTGGATGGATGCTGCAACAGCCGAGCTAGACGAAATAAAAACTTTGCTAGCAAGTAATCCCATCCCGGCCACACCAAACGTCGGTGAACCAATGCTGCTTTACATATCGGCAACTCACCAGGTGGTAAGTGCGGTGCTCGTCGTCAAACGAGAAGAGGAAGGACATCAATTCCCACTCCAAAAACCGGTATGTTATGTATCGACGGTCCTTACACCATGCAAATCCCGATACCCGCATTATCAGAAGATAGCATATGCGGTCTTTATGGCATCCCACAAGCTACGACACTAATTCCAAGAGTGCTCAATCATGGTGGCTTCCTAAGTACCACTCAATGATATTATAAACAACCGGGCCGCCACCGGCAAGATTCCCAAATGGGCCATTGAGCTCCTAGAATTTGAAATAACGTACAAACCATGCCAAGCCATTAAATCTCAGGTGTTGGCTGACTTCGTCGCCGAATGGACAGAGGCCGAACTCCCTAAAGAGTACGGCACGTATTCCAACTGGGTGATGCACTTTGACGGCTCTAAAATGTTAGCCGAACTAGGGGCTGGTGTCATCTTGACATCCCCTGTAGGAGACACAGTTCGTTACGTGCTCCAAATACTATATGCAGAATCTAACAATGCAGCCGATTACGAGGCCCTATTGCATGGTCTCTGGATGGCTGTCTCTATGGGCATACAACGCCTTGAGGTGCGTGGGGATTCCAACCTCACAATATCACAAATAAATGGAGACTTCGACGCAAAATATCCAAAGATGGCGGCTTACCACAACATCGTACTCCAAATATCAGCTCGGTTCGAGTGCCTCGAGTTTCATCACGTGGCTCGAGAGAGTAATCAAACCGCGGACATCATTGCTCGCATGGGCGCTAAACGCGACCCCATCCTGCCTAACACCTTTGTGGAAAGGCTCTTCAAGCCATTCGTGGTGTGGCAGGACGAGAACGGGAGCACTGACCGGGAGCCAATCATACCCCCCGATTCCAAACATAGTCTCGATATCATCGGGGGCTCAGGCACCAAAATAACACCATCGGCCCACGAAATAATGGTTGTAATTGCCCCATGGACCGAGCCTTTCCTCGCCTACTGAAGGAGTCCTGGATTAAGTGGTCATCGGGCATCCGGGCTATATGATGTGGGCCGTACTAATGGGTCGTGAAGATACAAGACAGAAGACTTCCTCCCGTGACTGGATGGGACTCTCCTTTACGGGGAAGGCAAGCTTGGCGTTCGGATATGAAGATTCCTTCCTTTGCAAACCAACTCTGTACAACCCTAGGTCCCTCCGGTGTCTATATAAACTAGAGGGTTTAGTCCGTAGAGGCAATCAAAATCATACAGGCTAGACGTCTAAGGTTTAGCCATCATGTCCCTGTCTCTTGTTACCTTCGATCCTCAGACGCACAGTTCGGGACCCCCTACCCAAGATCTGCCGGTTTTGACACCGACATTGGTGCTTTCATTGAGAGTTCCTCTGTGGCGTCGACAACAGGATTGATGGCTCGCCTTGTTATCAAGGGCAGTATCACTTCCGGAGAAGCCCTGGCCTCAAGCCAAACCCTCCGGCTAGGCAGCTTTACCATTGTCGGCGTTCTAGGAACGGGGGTCCCCAGACTTGCCTGCCTGCGGCCTGCGGCGTGGCTCAAAAGGGGGCCCAGCGCGGCCCATCTTCACCAACACAAACCCAGGACCCTCGCGAGGGGCCAAGCCTCGCGGGGCGGACCACACGGAGCCTCCTCAGGCACGGCCTCGTCAGGCTGGCTCACGAGGAGGCGGAGAGACCAAGGCGGGGTACCTCACGAGGTGCCCATGATGCAAGCCATGACGACCAAGGGCGCCCGGCGGGTGCCAGCCCGCGCAGTGTCCTCCTTTCCTCTTTGGTGCAAAGGGGGCAAGCACAGCCGCGGAGTATCGAGGCATCAGGCAAAGGTTGCCATTCGGTGCAACGAGACCAAGACCAGGAGGACTATGAGACGGAGGTCACCGTGGAGCCCAAGACGGCGTCATCACCAGAGCTTTGCGCATGCGAAGACTACTTTTGTCAGGATAGCTAGTACCAGATGTCCCCCTTCAAATTAGCCCGCCATTGTTGGCTCCCTTCCCGCTCGATATTTGGGAAGAGGACCAGGGCCCCTATAAATAGGACCGGCCACCCGCTAGACAGTGAGGAGAGGACGGACCAAGGGCAAAAAGAAAGAAAGAGAGAGAGAGAGAGAGAGAGAGAGAGAGAGAGAGAGAGAGAGAGAAGGTCGACTGAGATCCTCCCAGCAGTTCATCGCCCCAGCCAACAATAGACCCTCGCGAGGCAGTTCTTCCTTGTATTGTTCATCATCATCAGCCCAAGAGGCAATCCACCACACCACACACTGGAGTAGGGTATTACACCACAACGGTGGCCCGAACCAGTATAAACCCTGTGTCTCTTGTGTTGTTCTTTCCTTAGTTTAGATCCTAGCAAGGCGGAGGGGTGCAGGTAGGTAGGAGACGAAAGCTCCATGCGCACCCTAGTGTTCGAACCTCAAGGGTCTGCCGGAACCCGAAATCTGACTTTTGGCGTGCCAGGTAGGAGTGCGCCGGAGTCCACCTTCTACCGCTTCGCGCCCCGTCGCGTCGTCATCACCATGTCCGGCGACCAGGCGGGCAACCCAGATCCGTGGGCGGCGTGGCCCACCTGCGCAGAGCTGCTTGCCTCGGGCGACCCCGTGCCCCAGGCAGCTCGCGGTCCGCAAAGCGCTGCAGGCCGCGGGCGACGCGGACAGGCTTTGACAGCTCTCACGCTGCGGTAGGCGCGGTCGGCAGCAAGGGCCTCCAATCACGCCACGAACACGACGCCATACACTCGCAGGGAGCAAGCGAACTCGAGGGCCGTGCTCATAGTGGCCCGAGAGCTGCTGCAGTGCAGGCTGCTGGAGGGCGGCCACGACGTGCTGTTGGAGCGAGTGGCAGATCTCCTGGGCTTCGCCGCCTCGGGGGCTCACCCCTTCTCCACCCAGCTCCCATCTCAAGACCAGGGCGGCCCGCACGGGGGCTACGCGCGCGCCCGCGGGCTCCAAGGCTACTCCGACGCCAGCGAAGCTATCAGCGTCGGACCGGCGGCGGCGCTGCCCCCGCTCCCGGTCCGCGAAGAAGAAGGACTCGACGCGACCCGCGGCCCCAGTGGGCGGCCGTGCTGCCACCCCACGGTGGGCGCGTCAGGCAGGACCGCGTGGCATGCGGGGCATTACGGCATGGCATTCGGGATGAAGGCACCGGAGGAATACGTGCCCCTCATGATGGACCAAGGACACCCACACGAGAGCGAACAAGGCTCGCTCCTCAGCCCAGGCTGGGGGGACGAGGCGCCAGAAGCTGAGGCTTTCCGGGAGCCCCAGGACGGTCCAACTGGCCGCGCTGGGGGCAACGATTATCGGGTATCGCTAATTCTTCAGGAGCAGGTATACGCTAACCATGGATCGCACGAGGTGCAGGTCGCCACAGCGAGCAGCTGCCCCTCTCCCACAGTCTCCTGCCCCTCGGGAGGAGGGCGCAGGGGGCTGCAGGAGAGGGGCCGGGATCCGACATCACCACCGCGGCGTTCGAAGCAAGGTGTTCTCAGGAGGTAGGCCCTCCGCTGGGGAGGTGCCTCAGAGCCTGCCCCCGGCGGAGGACCCATGGTCGTCGGGGGAACCGCTGGCGACCGCTCTACCCCATCGGCGGCGTCCTGGTTTCCGGTCATCGTTGATGGCACTAGAGTGTGGTGCAAGGCGGGACCCTCATCTGGCGATATGAAGCAAGGACGGTACCTGTGAAGAAGGCCCAGTGCCTGTGAAGCTCGCCGCCCCGTGACACTCTCACATAATAATGAGTGGGGTTGTACACGCCCCGGAGTCTCAGGGGTGCCGGCCTCAGGCCCTGGGGCTCCCTCCCACGCCCAGTGGCAGCACTTAGCTCCGCGCTGGTGAGAAGACGTCCAAGACTAGACTAGGTGCCGGACGCGGCCTTTTGTTTGCTTTCGTTGCTCTTCCCTTTGTGTCGGTGTCAAACCGGCGGATCTCGGGTAGGGGGTCCCGAACTGTGCGTCTAGGCGGATGGTAACAGGAGACAAGGGACACGATGTTTTTACCCAGGTTTGGGCCCTCTCGATGGAGGTAAAACCCTACTCCTGCTTGATTAATATTGATGATATGGGTAGTACAAGAGTAGATCTACCACGAGATCAAGGAGGCTAAACCCTAGAAGCTAGCCTATGGTATGATTGTTGTATGATGAAGTTGTCCTACGGACTAGAACCCTCCGGTTTATATAGACACCGGATAGGTTTAGGGTTACACAGAGTCGGTTACAATGGTAGGAGATCTTGAATATCCGCATCACCAAGCTTGCCTTCCACGCCAAGGAAAGTCCCATCCGGACACGGGACGAAGTCTTCAATCTTGTATCTTCATAGTCCTGGAGTCCGGCTGAAGGTATAGTCCGGCTACCCGAACACCCCCTAATCCAGGACTCCCTCAGTACCCCTAAACCAGGCTTCAATGACGACGAGTCCGGCTTGCAGATTATTTTCGGCATTGCAAGGCGGGTTCCTCCTCCAAGTCCTTCAAGAAGATTTTAGACACCAAGGATAGTGTCCGGCTCTGCAAAATAAGTTTCCACATATTGCCATAGAGAGAATAATATCAACACAAATCTAATCTGCTGACGTATTCCGCAGCGTGACATCACACTACGGCCAAGTCCTTTACTCGAATCGTTTTTACTTTTCCACCTCAGCACGTTTAGCGAGGCGGTTTCCTTGGCACGTCTTGTCAAAGCAGAGATCGTGTCCCCCCTTTTACGGGATTCTCATCAATACGGACGTGGGTAACCCAATCGTGCCCGTTAGCATGTCTTCTCGATTAAAGGCGAGTCCCAAACGGTTACGGGGAGGGCTCCTGGTATTCAACCTCTTATAAAGAGACCAGGGCCTTACTCCTTTTCCCCAATCTCAAAACAAGTTCGCCCGTCGCCTCGAGTTCCAACACCCTAGGCTCCAGATTCCAGGCGCTTCGGACCTTCGACAATGTCCGGTTCCGACCTTCAAGGCCGATGGATGCCCTCCTCCGTCACGGAGGAGGACGTGCTAAAGTTGAGAGAGGCTAAGTTCTTGACCGCCGAAATTTCGCATAGGTTGCCTGCTCAAAGGCAGGCTATTCCCAGTCCCCAGCCCGGTGAGAGCGTAGTGTTCATGTCTCACTTCCTTCGGGGGTTAGGCTTCCCGATGGATCCCTTCGTGAGGGGGCTGCTGTTTTATTACGGGCTGGAATTTCATGACTTAGCTCCGGAGTCCATCCTCCACATTTCCTCATTCATCGTTGTGTGCGAAGCGTTCCTCCGTGTTACTCCTCACTTCGGATTATGGCTCAAGACTTTTGGAGTGGAGCCGAAGATGATCGAGGGACGGCACGCAGAGTGCGGAGGCGCTGTCATAAGTAAGAATGCTGATGCTCCATGGCCCGAGGGCTCCTTTCAAGAGGAGCTCGGCTTGTGGCAACGAGAGTGGTTCTACATCACCGCTCCCAGGAGCGCCAAGTGGGTGGCGCCTCCTGCCTTTCGCTCGGGTCCCCCATCACGGCTAGCGTCATGGGTCAACAAAGGATTAGATTGGGGGTTATCCAAAGACGTGCCCTTGTTGCAGGGCCGCATCAGGGATCTCTTAGAAAGAGACCTCAACCTGGTCAAGGTGACGCAGGTCATGCTGATTCGCCGAACACTGCCCGGCAAACGTCGCTCCCTTCGTCTGTGGGAGTTTAATCCGGAGGGACCACGAGCTCTCCAGCATTTTATGGGCGCAACGCCCGTGGAGATGTATAAAATGTTCTTCGGATCACAAGCAATGTGTCCGGATTTGACCGAGGACGCAGGTTTAAGCTGCAATCGCCCGGATACTCAAGTAAGTAACCTTGTGCCCGGACTCGCTATCCGTAAAATTGTCATAAATTCGCCCCTAAAAGAGCTGTCCTTTTAAACAGGAGTGGATAGCGAAGGCAAAGCTGATCAGGTGTCCGGCTCCCCTTCCTGAGACCAGGCCGGATCCCGTGCTAGTCAGGATGTTGAAGATCGTGCCTTTGGAGGGAAGTGAGGGGGAGGACAAGGAAACTATGGCCTCCTCGAAGGAGGCTGCTCCGAAGGGAGGAACCGACAATTCCTCTCCTAAGGGGAAGAAGAGGGCCGCCTCTGACGACCCGGAGACCATGGCCTCAAAGCGGGGGGAAAAGTCCTCGTCAGAGGGTCCGACGCCGGGGAGATCCTCGGCCGAACTACGCCCTCAAAGGGATCAGCCCTCCAGCGAGCCGTAAGTAGAGAAAGATTTTCCTTTAGAGGGATGAGAGAAATCCTTGCTTTTTATCTGAGAAGATTAACCGAAATTTTACTTTGTAGCTCGGACCTTAGCCCTTCTCAGCAGAGCTCGTCTTCGGGGGATCTTCTTCCGGAGATGATGGAGAGTGGAACGCCTCCCCCTGCCGTACCGCCTGGCGAGGCGGGCGACCCTGAGGTGTCGTCGCGGAGGGTTTCTCCGAATCCGGCAGGGGTGGAAGGTAGCCATATGTCCCCCCAAGGTTCTCCGTGTCCGGCCTTCGATGGAGGTCATAGGACGAGCCCGGCACCGTCCGGTGCGCGGTCGGAGGAGCTGATGATTCTGCTGGGGCGAGCTTCTATCTCAGAGGAGCACCGTGCATTGATGGGTACGGTGATTGGAAGGATTTCGTCCGCGGAAAGCGGATTGCATGAGGCCGTCAGAAGTTTGCTGACGGGTTTTGAGGTACGTTTGATAATGTACTTCTTCGTCAGTTGCGCATAAAACAAGATGCGCCCTGTGTAGATAGTAGCCCCTGAGACTCTGCGCGTTGTCAAGAAATGACGGCACGCAGAGGATCATAATCCCAGGTCTAAGATGTCGCCTTTGAATGTAGGTGGCGAGGTGTCCGGAATCAAGCCGAACTGATGATTTGGCCGAACTAAAGCGGCAACTGGACGTGGCAGATGCCGACATCGCGCTTGTCAACAAGCGGCTTGATGAGGCTCAAGGTATGTAATTCCTCGGGCGGCATCAGGTAAGAGGAGCTTCATGCCAGTGTCTTACAATGTGTGTGCTTGACGCAGATGGTACGGCCGCCGTGGAGAATCTTAGGGCAGAACTTGCCCGAGCTAAGGAGCAAGCCAGAAAAAGCGATGCGGCTGCCGAGAAGGCCCTTGAAGAGCTGAGAGCCGAACAGGCTGCTCACTGCCGAAGCACAGAAGAGATGGCCGAGATGGCCGAGAAGTTAAAGAGCGCTGCAGACCGTTGCAAACTTCTTGAGAAAGAAGACCGGGCGAGACAGACGGACTTAGAGAAGGCCGTTGCCGATGCCAAGGACGCTCGCTCTGCGATGAGAGCTGCGAAGGAGGAGCTGCGTCAGGCCGAACAGATTGCGGCTGGAAAGCCCTTTATGCTGCGGAGGAAGTTTTGCAATCCGAAGTTTGCTCCGTTGGACCGGATGTGGAGTGTGGAGGACACCTATCTGGATTTGGCAGCAAGTGCTGCTGATGCGACCAAACACTTTCGAGATCTAAAAGATCGCGAAGTGGAAAAGCTTTTCTGGTCACAGTTCCACAATCCAGAGCGTCCACTGGCAGTGGACGATCGCCTGGCTCAATGGGCCGAACTGAATAGATTGTCCGGACTCGCCATGAAGTACGTCATGGGTCATCTGTGGCCTGGGAAATCGGAGCCGAAGAGTTATTTCAGCTTGGTGCAGCAATTCCTTGACGCGGTGCCGCGTATCAATGTGATGAAGAGGTCAGCATGCATAGAGGGCGCATGGATGGCTCTTGCCCGTGTCAAGACATACTGGGCAGAGATGGAGACCACCGTTGTTGCGTCCTGAGATTCGGACAAAAGCCGAGTACCCTCCGAGCACTATTTTCAGGAAGTCCTTGAAGGCGCTCGTGTAATAGAGACGCAGTGCTCGAAGGATGCTATGTTATGATAGCATATGTAATTATAAAGCAATACTTTGATAAATTGTAGTGGCATTTTATACTTGTGCCTTCAAGTATTGGGAACACCTCCTGTGCGGCCGTTTTAAGATATATATATATATAACCTGAAAGATGGCGGTCGTTGGCTTCAGCCCCCACGCACATAGTGCGGGGGTGCTCGCAGAAGACGCATTTTCACACTTAACCCAACGTCTTGGTCCTACAAAGGAGGTGATAGCGCAACGGGCCAGGCAACCGGACTATAATGCTTTAACACTTTCACTTAGCCATAGGAGCTTGACAGTGGGACTATTTAGGTAGCCCCTTGGAGGCAACTGCGCTCGCCCGAGTTCAGGGCGCGTATGTGCCTGGCCGGGAAACGGACCTTCGTTAAAACGGAGGAATCCTATAGATTCCGATAGGTCATTGGGTGGCTGACCAGTCTCACACCACATCATGACAGTCAGTTTTCGGCTTTCTCTACTAAGGCGCTCGCCCGGCCTAACTGGGCACAATCGCAGTAGTTCTCCTGGAGCTACCTTAGCCGATAGAGCGGAACGTAAGGTAGCCGAACTTAGGAGCCGGGCAACCCAACATTTGACCAAAGACATGATTCGGAGCTGATGCATATAATGCCAAAACCCGCGACGCCGAACACTCCCTAATGTGTTCAGTCTTTATGAGTGCGGGCAAAACAACACTATTTATTAAAAAGCCCCTAGTGTCCAGGTACGCGCAAAAATTCTGACGTGGCCACATGCCAAGACGCCAGCCTCCTCCTTGGTTATATCAGAGAAAACCAGGGGATATGTAGCAACAAGAGACAGTAAAAAAGGTTTACGCAGGGTCTTAATCTAAAAAGAATCCTTAGGACGGGTCCCTACTGCACGTCTGCGCCTGTGTCTCCGTTGTGCCGTATCCTGGACGGGCGCCGCACGACGTTCATCTGCGAAAGAGAGGAACTGAGCTGAAAATGGGTCGTGCCGAACAAAAGTTTGAAATAAGCAAAGTATAAAGTAAAATATATAGAACTGAGCTTTATTGTCTCTTATTGTATATGTACGGAGCCCCTAGTGCGGGGGTATATGGCCACTAAGCCTGCATCAATGATGATTTTGTACCGAACTCGTCTATCCGCGTTCGTGGTCTTTAATGACCTATTCCGAAATTTTTGGCCGGTGAAGCCATTTTACTGTGGGGCTGTCAAAGCGGCCGCACAGTCCTCCGCTTGGGGGAGGGGCACATCAATGCTTCCCCTTTAAAGAGATGATGCCTCGTGGACCGGGCATCTTAAGCGTTAGAGATGCATAATGCGGTATTGCATTAAAGCGGGCGAAAGCTTCGCGTCCCAGTAGTGCTTGATAGCGACTGGAGAATGGGACGATGTGGAAGGTCAGCTTTTCGTGGCGGAAGTTATCGGTAGAGCCGAATATAACTTCGAGCCGGAGAAAACCCATGCAATGGGTGTCCGGACCAGGCGTGACCCCTTGAAAGGCGTTTTGCTGCGGCGGATTCTTGCTGGGTCTATCCCCATGTGGCGGATTGTGTCCTGATATATCAGGTTTAGTCCACTGTCGCCGTCCATAAGGACATTTGAAAACTGGAGTCCACCAATTATTGGATCGAGTACCAAGGCAGTCCAGCCTGCGTTCCTAATACTTCTAGAATAATCCAGCTGATCAAAGATGATTGGTTTTGACAACCAATGGCTGGACCCCTTTGGGATAGGTCGTGTGGTGCGTACCTTTATGGGCGCCGCACGTTTTGTTATGTGAAGTAAGTTTACTGTTTTTACTTCTTGTGGGAAGTTCTTTTGTTTCCTGGTGCTCTGCTTTTGGGGTTCATCCTCGTCTTTGCTTGGTGTGTCGAGCCCCTTGTGTTCGGTGTTGAGTCTGCTGGATTGTTTGAAAACCCGACAATCTCTGTGGATATGGTTAGCAGGCTTACCGGGAGTACTGTGTATTTGACATATCCTGTCCAGGATTTTGTTTAAGTTGGATGGATCATCCCTGTTATCCTGGAGGGGTGGCTTTGTCTGATTCTATCGTGAGCTCTTGAATCCGGCGTTGACTGCCGTGCTCTTCGGACTTTTTCCCTTAGTCCGGCGACGGTCCTTGTTGCGTCGCAGTTTTCCATTTCCATCCCTAGTTTCAGATGTACTTGGGTCGCTGGGGCTGCATCTTGCCAACCAGTTGTCCTCTCCTGGACAAAAGCGGGCCATGAGGCTTGTTAGTGCGGCCATTGTTCTTCGCTTTTCTTGGCCGAGGTGTCTGGCGAGCCATTCGTCTCGGACGTTATGCCTGAAAGCTGCTAAGGCTTCGGCGTCCGGACAGTTGACTATCTGATTCTTTTTAGTGAGGAATCTATTCCAGAATTGCCGAGCTGATTCTCCGGGCTGTTGAGTTATGTGACTAAAATCGTCTGCATCCGGAGGGCGGACATAGGTCCCTTGAAAGTTTGCTCAGAAAGCGTCCTCGAGTTCTTCCCAACTTCCGATTGTGTTTTCAGGAAGGCTTTTAAGCCAATGCCGGGCTGGCCCTTTAAGCTTAAGGGGTAAGTATTTTATGGCATGGAGGTCATCTCCTCTAGCCATATGTATGTGGAGGATATAATCCTCGATCCAGACTCCAGGGTCTGTTGTTCCATCATATGCCTCTATGTTTACGGGTTTGAATCCCTCTGGAAATTCATGGTCCAGGACCTCATCGGTGAAACATAGGGGGTGTGCGGCGCCCCTATATTTGGGTGTGCCGGATTCTGATGATGGCTTTATTGCATTGCTTACGAGAGCTTGCTTTCTTGGCCCGTAAATGGACCTGACTGGGCCCTGATGCGAATCCTTAAGTGGCTCGCATGCCGATTTAAGTGTGGAGCCGCTTGCCGCTTTGTGCTGGCCATGGGGTCGTCTATCCGACCATGTGGCTTTCTTATTTTTTTGAATGCAAGGGCTCTAGGGCCTCTTCATCGCATTCGGGCAGTAGCCTTCTCTTCGGATAGCTTTTAATGCGGCGACTGTCGCCGTATTTATCTGCGGTATTGATTACTTTGCTCCATCGGATCTTGAGTGCATCTTCCGCCGTTTTTAGCTTCCACTTCTGCTTTTTCAGGCTGCGTGCTGTTCCAACGAGCCTCTTGTGGAGATTCTTCTGCTTCGTGGGTTTATCCGGCGTAAGGCCGTCTGGAGTGCCATTTTCGCCGGGGGAGGGATGTTTGGTTTCTCTATCCGTGTTGCCCTGTTCGGACGGTTGCTCTAACACCTGCTCGTCGTCTACCGGCTCATCCTGCTCTATGGCTGGGTCTTTGTCGAGGCGGGGCTTGGGTCGGCGTTTACGCCGACGCTTTGATTGCTTTTCGAGGGATCGGTCCCCCGTTCCATCCCCTTTTTCCTCGTTGTCGTTTCCTTTAGGGGTATCCACCATGTACACATCGTGAGATGGGGTGGCTGTCCAATGCCCTATGGGCGTTGGCTCATCTGTATCTCCTGCATCGTCGTCCATGCTGTCGATGTCTGCGGAGTCGAAGTTGAGCACGTCGTTTGAATTGTCGATAGTGGCTACCAAGTGGGTGGTGGGTGGGCTTTGAATTTCTTCATCGTCCGTATCCCATCCTCGCTGACCGTAGTCCGGCCAGGGCTCTCCTGATAAAGAGAGAGACTTTAGAGAATTTAGGATGTCGCCAAAAGGCGAGTGCTGAAAGATGTCCGCGGCGGTGAACTCCATTATCAGCGCCCAATTGGATTCGATCGGCAGGAGCGCGGGGGGTTCGGAGTTCGGAGAGGAATCCGGCTCCTTGGAGTCACGGGTCGTGCGGAACGCGGGGCTGAGGTTCGGCTCGATCGCCTTTGAGATCGTAGCCCCCGAGGTGACGTCCAACCACTCATCCTCGATTGGCGCAATAGGCTCCGAATAAAGCGTCGGAACTGGTGCTTGTGCGGCCTCCAGGGCACTGTTCGGCGGCAAAGCTAGATCATGCCTCTCGACACAGTGCGGCGTGCTCAGCTGTGGCTTGAACCCGTCGAAGATCGAATCCCCGCGGGTGTCTGCCGTGTAGTTTAAGCTTCCAAACCTGACCTAATGGCCAGGGGCATAGCTTTCGATCTGCTCCAGGTGGCCAAGCGAATTGGCCCGCAGTGCGAAGCCGCCGAAGGCGAAGATCTGTCCGGGGAGAAAAGTCTCACCCTGGACCGCATCGTCGTTGATGATCAAAGGAGCCATCGAGCCCAAAAGTGACGACACAGAGGAACTCTCAATGAAAGCAACAATGTCGGTGTCAAAACCGGTGGATCTCGGGTAGGGGGTCCCGAACTGTGCGTCTAGGCGGATGGTAACAGGAGACAAGGGACATGATGTTTTTACCCAGGTTCGGGCCCTCTCGATGGAGGTAAAACCCTACTCCTGCTTGATTAATATTGATGATATGGGTAGTACAAGAGTAGATCTACCACGAGATCAAGGAGGCTAAACCCTAGAAGCTAGCCTATGGTATGATTGTTGTATGATGAAGTTGTCCTACGGACTAGAACCCTCCGGTTTATATAGACACCGGATAGGGTTAGGGTTACACAGAGTCGGTTACAATGGTAGGAAATCTTGAATATCCGCATCACCAAGCTTGCCTTCCACGCGAAGAAAAGTCCCATCCGGACACGGGACGAAGTCTTCAATCTTGTATCTTCATAGTCCTGGAGTCCGGCTGAAGGTATAGTCCGGCTACCCGAACACCCCCTAATCCAGGACTCCCTCACTTTGGTTGTCGCTTTCCCCCGCTGGATTCAAGTTGGATTTGAATTTGAGATTTGCGTGTGTTTGGGGAAGGGGTGCTTAGTCTCATTCGACCAATTTCTCGCGTTTTGGTTACCGCTTCGCCTCAGCTGCCTCCCCTCGCGAGCCCCTCGTGAGCCGGGACGGGCCTAGCTTGCGCGCAGCCCACAGTGCCGCAGACGTGACCTCTCTGGAGGGTGTTTTACTGCAGATCCTACGAACCCAGTCAGGGAATACTCAAGACACCACAACCTCCCACAGGCTGCCTCAGGGCCAGCACGGCACAAAGGTAAACTAGCCGACCAGCGCGTCGCTTGGGCCAACCACTTGGCGCGGGCGCTTGGGCAATGTCTCGTCTACTAATACGATGAACACAAGTTTTACATAAGGGGCTCCCCCTTCAAAATGCTCTCACTGCAATCAGGCCGAAACCTGAGTTCTATTCATGCAGGGTAAGGAAGTAGGAGCAATGCACAATCAGTCAGATGAATCCCCCAATGCGTTCTCAGGAGCTCCACCCGAGCCGTTGCTAGCGTCACTGAACCCGCCATCACTGTCTGCGTCACCGTCAGCGGCGTCAGGGCCATTCACCACGCCGACCTCGACGGTCGCCACGATCACGTCGTCATTGTCTGAAGCGAAGGCCCTGATAAGAGCCTCCACATTGTCTTCCACCCAGTGCGCCAGGTCGCCTCGGACGGCCTAGGGGACTGGGGCGATGGCGGCGTCAAAATCAAAGTGGGGATCCATGTTTCGGAGGTGGCTGAAGACGCGAGAAAAGGCGCGCCCAAGCAGGGCGCGGCTCCTCTCCTCCACCAACCT